>NC_136955.1:42122860-42437860 GCF_032717465.1 Coenobita brevimanus
CCTTCTCCACTATCTGTCTCACTGCAAATATCTGCTCCACACATCCTTTGGCACTCCTAAAGCCACCCTGTTCGTCACTCACTATGACTTCTGAAATCTCTCTTACTTTCTCTATATTAATTTTTCCATATATCTTCCCTACCACACTCAATAGACTTATACCACGATAAATCTTGCACTCACTTCGCTCACCTTTATTTTTGTACAGGGGTTCAATCACTGGCTTTTTCCATTCTACTGTCACAGTTTCACTCATCCATGCCTTCTTACATGTCTCTAACAAGCAATTATTCCGCTCTCTCCACTCCATTTAACAGAAACCTTGCAGAGAACATTGCTAAATTCAGTAATTTATTTGACAGAACAGCATGGATTATCTTTAGACTATTCAAAAATTACATCCTGAATGTAAAAACCGGGAAAGAGCGTTATGTGTGCGCGTGACGAGGACGTGAGTGTTTGAACATATGCCTGTCATAATTTCATCTTGGGGTAAACTTTCAACATTTCTGTTGAGGTAGTTGAATAATAACAGGAAAATATTTGAGCTAGAATATTTACTTTCTCACATTTTCCCTCTCTCGCGTTTTCTCTCTGGATGTGCATATAGCGAGGCATCGTCACATTTATCACATGCGGAGTGTTCATTTCTCTGCTCCCGACTTGCAGTATCAACAAAATACGTCGGTAAATGCTTGGCTATTGATGGAATAATAAACAATGATAAAGTTGTTAAAATTCATGCAAGAAAACAGTGTGTTAAACCAGGGAATCTGTTTTACTTCCATATCATAGTGGAGCATTACAATTGATGACCTTGGCAAGCTCTCTTGGAAAGCTGAAGTTCCAAGGGGATTCTTTGGTCTCATGAGTTAATATATAGCTAAAAACAAAATTTATTAAATGTATCTAACACCTGTTCAGAGAATTTCTTCTATAGTAGTAAAGTTATTAGCCTCTGACAACCATTGCAGTCAGACCATGTCGTCTTGGGTTGGGCTGGGTCGTGTTGGGCCGCTCATTTCTAATTTGAACACACAGTAAACTTCATTTCGCTACACTTGCTCGCTTTGCTAGCTGCGCTTGCTCGCTGGTAACAAGTATGTGCACCAATTTCTCAAAGCTCATATGAAGAAACAGAAACATTCTATGATGACATCTCACAGATTATGGAACAAGAAAAAATCATATATACAATACTCACGGGAGGCTTCAATACAAAAGCTGGGAAATCAGAAAATGGAGAAGCATGTATGGGAAAATCTGGAGTTGGGGGAAGGAATAAAGGAGGGGAAATGGTGGTAAATTTTGCTGAAATAAATAACATGACAATAATGAACACATTCCTTTACAAAAGAACAGGAAGAAAATGGATCTAGAGTAGGCCAAAATGAGAAAAAAAGAACGAAATCGACTTCATTGTAGCATATTTCTTCAACTGATAAAGCAGATCTCTTCGCTCAGAATTTCTCCTCTAATTCCACCTTATACGATTCCAGTGTTGTTCCTCCATCACTTCCACCCTCTGACTTCCTCATTTCTTCAGCTGATGTATTTTCTGCCATCACTGGCCTCAGTACTAACAAGGCATATGGGCCTGATGGAGTCCCTCCTGTTGTTCCCAAGAACTGTGCTTCTATGCTTACACCCTGCCTAGGTAAACTCTTTTGCCTTTGTCGATCAACTTGTACCTTTCCTTCTTGCTGGAAGTTTGCTCTCATTCAGCCAGTCCCAAAGAAGGGTGACCATTCCCAACCCTCTAACTATCGTCCAATTGCTTTAACATCCTATATTTCAAAAGTTTTCGTGTCAAGTCTTGATAGAAAAATTTTAAGGCATCTTTCTTATCACAACCTTCTTTCTGATCGTCAGTATGGGTTCCGTCAGGGACACTCCACTGACGATCTTCTCACCTACCTTTCAGTCTCCTGGTCATCCTCCTTTCGGGACTTTGGCGAAAGCTTTGCCATTGCACTTCACATCTCAAAGGCTTTCGATCGAGTCTGGCATAAATCTTTAATTTCAAACTGCACTCAAACGGTTTCTATCCATCTATCTGTGCCTTCATCGCTAGCTTCCATTCTGGTTGTTCTGTAGCCACTGTTGTAGATGGCCACCGTTCTTCTAGAACTTTCAACAGTGGTGTTCCTCAGGGCTCTGTCCTATCACCAACTCTCTTCCTTTTATTCATCAATGACCTTCTAAGCAGTACATCTAACCCTATCCACTCATACGCTGATAACTCCACCCTTCACCTTTCCATTCGGTTCCTGCAATGCCCATCTCAGCAGTTACTTCAACAAAGAAGGGATGAGGCTATGGCACACCTAATGTCTGACTTGGCTTGTATTTCTGACTGGGGTAAAAATAATCTGGTTGTTTTTAATGCATCAAAGACTCAGTTTTTACACCCATCAACCCGACAAAATCTTCCACAGGTATACCCACTAATGCTTAATAATATTCAACTTAATCCTGCATCATCCTTCAACATGCTTGGTGTTTCATTTACTCGGGACTTATCTTGGTAAGATCATATTACATCTCTTGTAAAATCTGCTTCCAAGAGATTAGGTGTGCTAATCCGACTCTGTTCCTTCTTTACCCCTGCACAATTGTTGACTCTATACAGGGGTTTTATCTGCCCCTGTGTGGAGTACAACTCTCATGTGTGGGGAGGCACCCCACATACAGCTCATCTCAATAGGGTGGAATCAAAGGCTCTTCGTCTCATTAACTCTCCCCCTCTTACTGACTCCCTTCAACCTCTGTCTCTTTGCCACACTGGTGCATCTTTATCTTTTTTCTATCGCTACTTCAATGTTCACTGCTCCTCTGAACTGTCTGCATGCATTCCTCCACCTCTATGACGGGTGCCTAGCACCAGTCTAGCAGCAAACTCTCATCCAAGGATGATGCAGCAAACCCTCTAATGCAAGAGTTAACTGTTACTCCCAATCCTTCATTCATGCAACAGGTCAGCTCTGGAACTGTCTCCCTCTGTCTGTATTTCCTGCTTCCTATGATCTCCAGTCTTGCAAACGCAGTGTGTCCAGGCATCTCGAAATGATCGGGTCTTGAATTTGGCTCTCTCTTGTATTTTGTTTTTCTCTTGGAGGGAACTGTTATTGCGGGCTCGTGGCCTTTGGTTCCTTCTTCCTTGCATATATATATATATATATATATATATATATATATATATATATATATATACTGTATATAAGAGTAACACGATCATAAATGTCACAATTATCAACAATGTAAATATAGGAAGTGACCATGAATGGGTGGTTTCACAGCCAAATTCAATTTCAGAAGTGAAAGAATGAAGATGATTAAAGATAAAAAGATACGTATGCCGTATATAATTAAGGAAAAACCCAAAGCAGGGTTTCAGCTGGAAATACCAAGCAGATTTCAAGCTTCAAGCTGTGCTGAATGTGACATTGGTAAGTAAAATGATAGATTAACAAAAGTGCTACGAAAATCAGCGGAGGTAGTTGGGAAAGCTTATAAACCCAAGGCAAAAAGTATTCAGAAAAGACACTCAAGATCATGAAAAGAAAAAAGGAAATGAAAGTAAAAACAAAGACAGACACAGAACGAGCAAAATTATATATGCTAATCACCAAGAGTCAGAGAAGAAAACAGAAAGACATTGATCAAATCAAAGAACCCATCCAAAGTGGAAAAGGTCTGGAACAGGTCGAAAGTAAAATGACACTAGGAAAGCAACAAATTATATCACTGAAAGAAAAAAAAAAAAAACGGTGGAGTTATATAATGTAGAAATTAAATGGTGCAGATATGCAGAATTCTACAAAAGAAGTGTTTGCATCAACAATAATGGTACCAATAGCTAACTTTTCAATGACACGTGTGAAATACCTGAGGTAACACCAGCCGAATTAAACATCCCTCTTAACCCGTCACGTCCTGAGGTTTTCTGCACCTCCGACATCCCCCAGTCCTGAGGTATTTTCGAAAAAAAAATTTTTGGCTAAAACCTTTGCTTTTGGTGAGAAACATCGAAAATTCATAGAGAAATCGCTCACCTGAGGTTTAAAATACCCAATCCAGGTAGGAGTTCCTCCTTACCTGACTGGGTTTTCTAACATGCTGGCACCAAAGAAAACGAGTTCTATGGGAGGGTAACTATTTTATCCACTCATAAACGGTATTTATTTACTTGGTACGAATGTATATGTAGTATGAGAGTATGTTGGTTTTCAAGCAGTAATAAAGGCATTATAAGCATTGTTTCACTCACTAACTAATCACCATACCTGACCTTTTTTTGCCACATTACCTGATCATTATTTCTGGCTGTTTCTTCTTCTAATGCTATGTAAACATTGTCCTCCACATTGTCATCGATTGAGGAATCACTCTGGCCCTAAATATCTTTACTAGCCAGGTCACTGGTAACAGGTGAATTGCCGAGACAATGGTGTGAGGGGGGGAGGGGGGAGGTTATGTGGTGTAAGGCATTGTCCCTGCTTGGCATCTTGTAGAGGAATAGAGGAAGGTGTCCCATGTATACATACGAAAAATCACGTGCGAAAATTGAAAATTGTGCAAATTAGGGGCCTTGCAATTGCACGACGTACCGGTACGTCGCCAGGACTGGCAAATGCAAATCGCTGCAACGTACCCATACGTCGACGGGACGGGGCAGGTTAAAATAAAAAGAGGGAAGGACCCATAAAAAAAAATGGAATAGTAACGGATTTACTGTCGGATGCAGGAGCAGAAGCCCAAAACAGGCTCGCCCACTTATTTACTCAGTGTATTAAAAAAAAAAATCTCAGAACACGGTGTAATGCAATATTTATTTTACTTTACAAAAAAAGAGAGTCAAATGGTTTTAGTAACTATCAACCCATTAGCATATCATCAGTTTACAAACTCTTCACCAAAAAGAAAGTAACAAGAAACTTAAAAAAAAAAAAAAAAAATCGTGAACAGGTAGGATTCCGAAGCAGGTATTCATCTACAGATCATCTGCACACAAAGAATCAGCTAATTGATAAAACTACAGAATATAATAAACCACTGTGGTTAGGATTTGTTGACTGTGAAAAGGCTTTCGAATCAGTGGAGTATATAGCACCTGTAAATTCATTTTGAGAGCAAGGAATAATTGAAAGGCTTAATAAACTTGTTCAAAAACATAAAACAAGGAGGGAACTGCTACAGTTAAATTACATAAAGACTAGGAAATAATTAGGACTGTGAAGGGCATGCATCAGGGAGATACAGTTTCATCAAAATTATTTACAGTATGCCTAGAAAATATATTCAGAAAGCTAGACTGGGAAAACAAACAAGTAAACATAGATGGAGAAAAGCAAAACCATTTACGATTTGCAGATGACATTGCCCTAATCTCAGAAAAGGCAGAGACGTTGCAAGAAATGTTGAATAACCAGAACAGAGAAAGTCTCAAAATACCGTAAGGCTAAAGATGGACAGAAGTGAAACTAATGTTTAATCATAATATACCAAAGAAAGTCATCAGAATAAGCGAAGTAATTCTTGAAGTCGAGGAGTACAATTACTTGGGGCAGATACTAAAACTAACCAAAGATCATGATAACAAAGTAAAAAGTCGCATTTCAGTTGGATGGAAATCTATCGGTAACCAAGGAGACATCATGAAAAGTTGCTTGTAAATCTTTATGAAAAGAAAAATATATCGTAAATGTATAATTCTAGCTATGACATACGGGTGTTAGATCTGCAAAACTTACAAAATCGATGGATAATTAACTAATCCATTCTCAAAGAACAATGGAAAGGCCAACGTTCGGAATGTATTTAAGAGACGGGAAAAGATTATCTTGGGTGAGAAAGCAGACTGAAAACAGACATTACAGAAGTTAAAAAAAAAAAAAAAAATAGAGGTGGCCAGGTCATGTAGCAAGAATAAAGGATAAACGATGGAGCAAGAGGCTGACTGACTGGACTCAACTTGCAACTGGGATCCAACAAGTTCCATTCACTTAGATGTGACGCCAGCAGCTCAGCATTGGACTTGGTGATCCTAAATATTGGACAAAGTCATCCAGTTCTTGCTGATTGGGAAAGTGTGGAGTCTCTCCAGAACATTCTCCAACATATAATTCATCATCAATTTCCCCTAGGTCATTGACGATGTCCTAATGGTTGGAGACAGTTTCCGTGTCCACGGGAGGGACAGGAATCGCCAGCTCATCGTTGTGAGGCACCGGAGAGATCGAACAAGGTAGCACGGAGGACATGCCACCACAGAATCTGTAAACAACACAATATAGGTTGGTTCTGTGTCACAATATGTGGTATAAATGTAAAATGTTGTGCAAGGAAAATACAATAACTTGTTCACTTGGATGTCATTTTTTTTTTATTAGATTTTTGCTTCCACCACACAATTAGACTAGATGAAACTGTGGCCATTTTTTTTAAAGATAAGAAAGAAGCTCTCGTACTGAATGTGTTAAAATCTGATTAAGAATACTTAAATGTAACTTCATCCCCATTCGAAAAACTACCAAAGTTCAAATCTATCGACCCACTCTTTGTGTGTGTGTGTGTGTGTGTGTGTGTGTGTGTGTGTGTGACGTGGGAAGCTATACATCTGCCATTACATCAGCATGCGGTAACAAGACTGGAAGTAAACAATTGCCAATTGTTGACAAAAACCTAGAGATAGACAAACAAAACATACACCATTGGAATCAGCATGGAAAACTGAGTCTAACAAGACAAAAAAAATGAATAAATGAATATATATATACACTGAAAGTGCCTTCTGTAGAAAGCAGACAAAACTCACTGATCTGTGGTTTCAGTGATCTGCAGGAGCCATAGATATTTTTACAGGCCAGTTGGCAACGATGGCCAGCCCTAAGCAGACCAAGCTTTGGTCCACCTGAGGTACAAATCATAGGTGGCGCCGTCAGGGACCGGAAGTGATATTTGACACTAAAAGTAATTTCTATATGGAGGCACTCCTGTGCAACGTGCCGCCCAAGAATCATGGCCCTGGCTTAATAATCTTTGTAGAATTATCATTTTGTGTGTGCAGGGTCGTAATTTTGGCACTTCTCATATTTTCTGCACTTGATGACCTTTGACTCCTGACCTGGCAGATATAGATAATGCATATACCAAGCACACTTGTAGTAATCGTTAACGTCTTTAAGCATGCAAAGTTTCATTCGATTCCACACATTCACTGTGGAGCTAGGGAACTTGAAATTCGTGGAATGGCCACCAGTGGTACAACTTTTATGTAACACTGCCAGTGACTGTGAGTTAGCCTCAATACCAAATGTCATTTTGGTATGGAGGTACTCCAGTGCAACATCCCATCCAAGAATCACGGCCCTGGCCTAATAATCTTCGGAGCCTTAACATTTTGCTTGAGCATAATCCCGATTTTAGCAATTTTCACCGTTTTCGCATTTGATGACTTTGATCCCTGACCCGGCCAACGTAGCAGATAGGTGTCCAGGAGAAAGGTGCAGTACTAGTTAATGTTTATAGGCATGCAAACTTTCATTCAATTCCACTGAGTCGCTTGGGAACTAGGGGGGCATTTGTGAAAACTGGAACTGCTTGGTAGGAACACTGAGGCCAATCTTTGCATGGGTGCCACTCAAAAACTAGAGATGAGAGGGGAAAAATTGGATAGCACATTTCTGATAGGGAATGATCTCAAGATTATGCCTAAAGAAATCACAGCTTTCTACGCTCATTAATAATGCTTCTACAGCTCAAAACGTGGGTTTTCGGCCGTCGCTCGGCAACCAGTAGTTCCCTAGTGACCAAAACCTTACGGACAGAATTAGATAATTGGCTGGCCATTGTGTCCAAGTTTGGTCGGAATTGGTTATTCTGAGGGGTAGAAATGCCTGCTACAATTAAACAAGAAAGAATGAATACAAGATTACAAGAAAGAAAACGCGACTAATAACAGGGGTGACATGGAGCTGGCCAACAGTAGCGGTTTAAGCAGCTCCATCCAGATGGAGAATATAAGCACTTGTAGCTGAGGGGTGTTTGGGATTTATTGCCTCCAAAATGCCACTGAGAGTAGACTGAGGCTAGTCACTCTTGCCTAGTTGGGACTGAAAAGCCTAGCCCCGGGCTCCTACGCTCCTAATGGGGCAATAGAGCATTGGGTGATGGACGGATGGATTAACTACATAAGTCTTAACCCATGTTGCTTCCAATCGTCTACCATAAATATTCTGAATCAAATATACTTCTTACTAACAACTGAAAGATCTTGTTGCTACATGGATACACAGCAAGGTACTGGTATCTCATCACCTTGATTACAAGTCTTCTTGTCTTACCTCAAAAGTTGAGAATGTGTCTGTTTTCTGTGTGTCAACCTATGCCACAGTTTACATACTTATGATTACCTTCAAATAATTTAGATATCCGTAGTGATAATTCATTGTTATTTAAGTAGCCATTGCCACTCGTACGTCTCGAGCTACCAGCTAGTAGGCCTATCGTTTGGAATGTAGTAACTAACTCTGCCAGAAATACAACGTTTGAGGCAACAATTAAGCCCACAGCCACTCTTCCAGTAATTACCAGCTCTCTGTTCTGAGTTCCAAATTCCATATATCAGGTCTGTCAGAAACTCTATATGAACAGATATTAATTATGCAGACTCACTGAGGCCCAGCAGGGAACTTATGGTGGTGCAGTGGGGGGAGGGGATGTGGCAGGAATAATGGAAAGTAGGGAAGATTAGGCTAAGATATGCTAAGTCGGTTTTGAACCGGTCAGATTTGGTTAGGTTGATTTAGTTTATAATTGGGAGATGAGGTTAAAGAATATTAGGGTAGGTCATGTTAGGCTGAGTTAGGTTTGGTCATGCAGATTATAGGTTAGGTAGCGTTAAGATTGGATGACTTTGGATCACTATGGATCTGTTATATTAGGTTGGCTTCGGTTCCATTAGGTAAGGTTGAATGAAAATAAGCTATCGTAATTTAGGTCCGCGTAGGTGGTGTCACAGAATTAAATGTGGCTCGATTAGAGATTATAAGAGAAATAACATATATCGGACAACTTTCAAACTTAGATTAAAGTTCTATTGTTTTCCGTTTCCCATTTTTACTGTATGTGGATTATACCCACCTCATTCTTTATGGGGAAAATAGGAATATGATGATGATGATGATGATGATAATGATAAAGAGAAGGAGGAGGAGGAGGGGAGGAGGATTAAACATCGTCAGTAGACACTTATGTATGGATGACGCCAACGTGCCCATCAGCCTTAACAAATTCAATCCTTCGTAACTCCCAAACAGGGATGCAATAAGTTTTTCAGCATCTAACCTATATCTTCATGCTTGTCTATACTAGAAACATCGAAAACAACTAAAACATAACGCTAAAAACACAATCGACAAAACCCCAATTTTTCCCTATTCTTTTTTTTTTATTTTTTCATCTTCTCCTTGTTCTTCTTCTTTCTTAGACAACTTTAGCTCTAGATGGGACAATCGATCTTTTTTTTTTTTTTCACAGACGGTTCATTCTCCAAAGGGCCGGAAAAACGTAATATATTGCCCGAAAAAGATGCTAGTAAAAGATTATAGGTCGGAATGGGTAAACTTTTACAGTTTTGATCTAATTTAGACAAACTAGTTATAATGTTAAAGGGTGAGCAACGGTTAATTTCTTTTTTTTTTTTTTCCAATTTTGAGGACAATCGGTCACAAATTAAGGTCAGAGGCCATAGTCAGGCTTTCGGCCCTTTAACTATAAAAAAAATACTAAATAGCCGATTAAACTTAGTGGGTCGATGTATGGTCACACATATATATATTTGTTTGATTTTGGGAACAACAGTACAAAGGTCAAGGTCACAGGTCAAACTGAGTGGAGATGTTCATGGTCAGGCAAGGATGATATATGCCAAGTTTGAGAACAATCAGTCAAAGGTCAAGGTCACAGAGCTAGGTCATAAGTCTGATCATAGACTAATAGCAAGGTGTGAGTGTTGTCCTCTCTGAGTGTTACTTCTCTTTATTTACTCCGGAAAATTACTGTATATTATTTCCAAGAGCGAGTTTCTGAACTGGAGCAGGTTAGTCAGAGCCTTCATTAATCCTTGCACTACAACGATGCCCTTAAGATGAAAAAAGAATTACAAGAAGCATTGGAGCTTTCTTACGTAGAAGTTTTGAAAATCAGTAAAACAAGTATTTTTGTTTTTTAATGCATGGAAATGTGAATGTGGGGTTGGCAGTGCGTAAAAGAAAACAGAGGAACAAGGTCAGTGCAGTAAAGTTATTTGTAATACCATTCCTACACTTTTTTTTTTTTTTATCCCGGTATGTGCCGGTATGGTGTACCATAACTGCACCAGAAGTGTCCTGATAATGGTACACTTATTAATCAGCCAGGAAGTACAAAAAATTATACCATAAAATACGTAGAGTGGTATTACACATTGTTTTACTGCCTGGACCTTGTTCCAATTGCTTTTGTCGTACTGGCATCCCTGTTTATTTCATTTTCTTTTTTTTACTTGAAATATGGACGTCACCTCTCCATCGGTATGCAATAGTTTCTTGAGTGCTGTCCTGTGAAAGTCTAAAACGATATTACAAGGTCAGTCAGTGTGATGGTACTGCTTTACTCACCAAACTCCCTCATATAAACAGGTATCTTTTAAGGTGATTAAAATAGAGTGCTGATAGCTAGAACAAAGGAAACTAGGCCTTATCGTACTAATGAGAATATTCTTAGATAATAACCAACTAAAGCTGCTCTCACATCCTGCCTGCTTCTTCTTCAGCCTAGCTCGCCAACACATGTGCCGCCAATCATCCAAGTAGCTGATGAAACACAGGTTTCGGCTGCATACTTTGGGAATCGTAAGAATGAACCTACAGTATACTTCTGAATTCGATGCCTCCATAATAAATGTGTGTGCTAATAAATGAACCTACTGTATACTTCTGAATACGGTGCCACCATAATTAATGTGCTAATGTTTGCTATATATAGTTGTCTTGAGGCTGATAGGTTTAAATATTGGGTCACCAGAATGTACCTCTTGCTAGTTTAGATAATTTAAGTGATCATAGTATTGATTGCATATACTTTTGTATGATGTGCATTCCAATAATATTTCATGATAGTTTTCCACGATAGTCGCTGCTGTCTATGGCTGCAACAAACTATCTTGTCTCACACTGTACTGAATAATAGATGCTAGTGCGTACCACCATTTTGCAGTCGTAAATCTTCTCTGACTCCGGAAATCTCATCCTGCTTTAATAAAAAAAAAAAAAAAAAAAAAAAAAAAATCTCTACCCGTGTTCCTTATTTATTTCTATTTTTTTTTTTTTTTTTTTTTTTGTAGTGGAGTGTGAGGGAGGCTTTGTGTCTGCATGGCAATGCCAGCTGGTGTTATTTTTCTTGCTAAACGTGAGGGAACATGGAAAAAACAGCTCTTACGAGAAGGGGAAACCGGCTGTGAATGGCCAGTGAGAGAGTATGGCATGAGGGAAGGGAGAGAGGACGTGGGAAGGGGAGAGGGAACAAAGAAGACGACAGAAAGACTGGGAGAGGACACTATAGAAAGGAAAAGTAGAGAAAAAAAAAATACTGAAGGAAGAACGGGCTAGGAAGGCGCTATATACTATACTGTTTCATAGATATCTTTGTGCAAATCATACTGTGGATTTGGCTGGAGTTACCAGCTGCTGAAATTTATAATTGATCGGAATAATGGAGGAAGCGGTGGCAGAGTCAGTAGGGATGTGGCCTGCATTCCCAGTGGACCAAGATTCGAATCCCAGTTAGGGCAGAGAGGAGTTTTAACCCCTAAACCGCGGGGTTGTTTTGGCGCTCCTTCCGTCCCCCAGGGATATTCGCGCTCCGACAGACTTTGTAAAAATGTTTGCCAAAAATCAGTTATTAGTCCTAGAATATTATAAATAAGTATGCATATGGCACATACCTTTAGCTTTCTCCTGGGATGTTTGTTGAGCCTTCGTCGAGTACCGTGGGACTTGTGGAGACTTCTGAATTTGGGTAACGAAGTCTCCACTTTACACTTCCCAACACCCCGTAATGATTACCACAGCCTGATATTATCACTAGAAACACTATTCTATGATTTTCAAATAGTTTGGAATCCATACTAAAAAAACTACAACAACACTGTGAAAGCAATGAAAATTACGAGCGCATAGGAGCTTCCCACTTGCGCTCATTCACCGCTGGTATTCTGTCATTTATTATTCATAAAAACACTCACACTTTATAATTCTATTACTGTACAACACTTATATATATCTGCTGTCTTTATCCATAAGTTTCCTTCAGTAACAGTAGTTTATTGTCACTGCAGGCATTCAATTTCTCTTTCAATAAAATACGTAGATTCACTTTCTCGTCCTGTATACTAGCGTTGAGGGCGAATCAGTCATTTCACTTTCACTTTCATAACTCATAGTATTCGTTCATGATAAAGTGAAACTTTCACTTTCATTACTCCTAGTATATATACTTGTATTCTTATATTACTACTCATTTACATTTCTATTTACATTCTCTATTTTATTTACATTATTTACATTTCTATTTTATTTACACTGTGTTATGCACTGTCACTTGCAGTAACTTATAAAACTATTTTCCACTGTTCGCTTATATTTACATTCATTGCTTTCACTTGCTGTTTACACATTATTTACACATTATTTACATTTCCACTTGCACTGTTTTAGTCACCAGAAAGATCGTAGTCACTGTCCATCATTTTCATTGATAAATTAGCCAGTTCATGTTCCACAGCAGTCACTTAGCCCTTTACCCTTTCCACACGAGGTATAGTACGGGTTGAAGTCACAGGGCCCTTTGCATGGGGCTAAAATGCGGCGCAATTAGACAGGAGCGAGTCCGATGTGGTATCAGGTTGAAAGACAACAGTAAACTGACTGCTGTGGTGGCCTAGGGGCAGTGAAAGGCTGCAAATGTCAGCGTGGTGACAGCTGCTACTATATACACTATAAAATGGTTGGCAGGAAATCTAGACAATACATAATAAATTAGGTAGTTCCAGGTGAATGTAAATATCACTTAGGCTTCTCCCTTCCATTCTTATATATATTTTTATTATGAGAATAGATTATACGGCATATTTCAAAGGGGAGATTACTGTGGGAAATTAGCAAACGAGTGCACGTGAGGTGTTCTTAGGTGATAATTAGCCAATTCCAGGGTATAGCACTGTCGCTTACCTTTTTTCTTTTTTGTATATAATATTTTGTTTAAGAATAGGGCATAGGGTTTATTTCAATGGACGAAATGAGTGGATAATTCTGGGGAAGATTTACTTAGCACAGCGAGGCCGGGCAGGCGAGAGGAGAGGGTAATGGAGGTGAGGTAGGGAGGGGAGAGAGGGTAATGGAGGGGAGGTAGGGAGGGGAGTCAAGAACGGGGAAAAGTGGCTAAATTGTCAACAATGGATGAGAGTACAGATGAGATAAAGAGTGCTGACTAATGTTGGACATTGGCAGTACTGATAGATGATACAAGCCACCACTTGAAAGCCTGGGCGAATTCAAAATAACACAGAATCACAAAAGTGATGCCCCGCGGTATGATCCCTTGCTCCCAAGCATCACGAAAATGATGCCCCGCGTTTAAGGGGTTAAGGATTTGACTTCCACTGAAGCTGTCTTTGCTAATCAACCATAAGATCCGCTGACATGTCATAAAGGCACCCCTGCTAATACCAATGCACCGATGCTTTATTAGGTAGCCCTATCATGCAGTCAGTATGGATGGTGGTTTAGGGTGGTCCAGATCCATAGGGTAATATTTCAAAGCTGTCATCAATAGTTTCGTGTGGGTTTCTTCCATTTAGTGTGTAAACGTTGTGTTCAAAATTTCAGTCATTTGTGTGAATATAATAGAGGTTACCCCTCTCTTCATAATATTATTATGCTTGTACAAGTGTAAAAAAACTGCCAACATGCTAACAAATTTTGGCTACAAAATTGCATACGGGAAGCATGTAATGTGGACAGTTGAGTGAAAACCTGCTTCAGAGTTGCCAGTTAGCCTGCTGTTTGTGAGCGGAGGTATTTTGTAAAGTTAGGCACGAAATTTATGCTCCTTCTCTGTATATTGTTTTATTTATGTGATTGTTTATAAAATTATATAATTTTATCTCAGTTTGTATGCTAAATAATTTAGAGTGTTATGAAGTGTAAGTAAACTCTGGCATGTTTTGGCTGTCTCCATGTTGGTAACCGTTGCAACTGTTGTTCCCTCGAGAATCATCGAGAACTTTGGAGAAGTAGTAGATCATTTTAGAATATAGGAAACTTATATGAGGATGGGGAAGAGACTAGAGCAGTTTCAGTCAGATTCATCTCAGTTTGAGTGTAGTTCAGTGTCAGTGCAGTTAGCATAGAAAGTATATCTCCAGTACTTGTGAAAACAGTATAGTGTAATTGGCAGTCATCAAGTGCAGCAGGCAACAGTTAGTGAAGACTGTACGTCTGCAGTACTTGTGAAAACAGTGGTGTAGTTGGCAAGGATTAAGTGTAATTATTTGGAAAGTGAAGACTGTGAACTTAAGAAACTATTATTTATTTACAATGCCTGGGCCGATCTTGTGTACTTTCCACAGAAAGGCTGACCATTGGAAGAACAACTCACTGGGCAACGCCCTTCCTATACTGAACTACTGTTGTTGGAACCTGTGGCAGTATGGGATGGGGACTTAACAGTGTAATCAGGAGTGGGATCATTAGAAAAGTGCTGCAGTGAGTCACACATACATGGAGGTAGAACATTACAGACGAGACGCCAGGCTAGGCAGGACGGGGTGTCATTGGCTGCAATCAAGAAGTTATTGCAAACACAAAATATACAACTACAAGCACAGAATGAAGGACAGAAAGAACTCAAAGAGCAATTTCAAGCACAGAATGGAGGAAAGATAGAATTTAAAGAACAATTCCAGACACAGAATCAAGGACAGAAAAATTCAAAGGAGAATTACAGCCCATAAATGAAGAAATCAAAGAGCAATTGCAAGCACAGGATAAACAGCTAGGGGCACAAAGTGAAAAACAGAAAGAACGATTTCAACAGCTTGAAGAGGCATTACAGGAACAACAGAGGGAACTACAACTGAGAATGCAATGACATCTATATGCTTTCAAGGGAGAAATAAAGGAAGACCAGCAACAGCTGATGGAGAAAGTATACGCTGAGCTATAGCAGCAGAAGTATGAGATAAACAGTAATGTGACGGAGTGCAAACAGCATGTAGCAGCCAGTTGAAGACAATTTGTGAAGGAATTATGATGGAGTGCAGACAGCATGTACATAACCATTTGAAGCAAGTAGTTGACCATGTGAAGAAAATCAGTGAGAAAATTGATGCTGTAGGGAAATATTGCATTGCTAAGCTTCAGGCTAGTGTACAGGGAGCATATATATATATATATATATTGTGAACAAAGTACCTGTAGTTACGTATTGCCCATAATCGGAAATACATACCACTTTGACTTTCTCTTTCCTGTTATTTGTACTTTTTCATCATAGGAAATATGTATAAACAACTATTTTCCATATACAATAAGGCAACGACTTGATCATGAAACATACTTTCTGCTTTCGTTATTCATATAAAAATACGCACAGCAGTGAAATCATTTTTTCTGATTACACCAAAAACAACATACCGGTATGTGTAAAACGAACACTAACTTAGACAACACCCAGACGCCTTACAGACAGACAGACAGACTCTCTCTCTCTCTCTCTCTCTCTCTCTCACACACACACCCACACACACACACACACACACACAAAGGAGATGTATGTTTGGCTTGCATTCACTCGATTCTGACACCGCTGTGCGATTATAAGTGTGGGTATTACAACTACCACAAATAATACTATTATTACAACTACTACTAATACAACTACCACTGCTACAACTACTACTAGTACTACTACAACTACCACTACTACAACTAGTACCACCACTACTACAAATAATACCACTACCACTACAGAAACTACTCGCTACTACTACATAAAACCTAAAAAAAAAAAAAAAGTGAACAAAATAGTTATACACGTAGTCCATAATCGAAAATACTGTATGTTCCACTATAAAAAAAAATTTCCTTATAAAAATACACACACGAAAGTTTTCCGTAAAAAGAAGGCACTGATTTCGTGTGTGTATTTTTATGAAGATTTTTTTTTTCTCATAAAAATACACACACGAAAGTTTCAATAAAAAAGAAGGCACTGATTTCATTGGTGGTAGCTGCTGGCAACCATCATCCACTCACTTGATGTAGTGCTGCCTACGTCTTCCTTAGCCTTTATAATTTTTTTTCTGTGCCTGCCCTCCTCTCTTCCTATTTGTCCAATCCTTCCTGTCACTTCTTATTGCTCTTCTTTCCTTTACAGGTGGCTTTACGTTGAGTGACAAGCCAAATGGTTTCCTGTAAGCCAGGAAACCATTTACAACGCTGGGTGGTAACCATATAACCAACCCATACGTGCTCCCTACGTGTCAACAAGTGGGTTGGTGGAGGGCTAGTGTTCCTCCCTGTAAAACAAATAACTCAAAGTCAAATGGCCATCCCTTATGGGATTATGGCGTCTGGCAACAGATAGATAGATAGACTGATTTCATCATGATAAACTTTCTGCTTCCATTATTCCCGTAAACAGACAGAGGGGTGGCACGAGGCACCACCCTTCCTCCTCCCTCCCTCCTCCCTTCTCCACCACATTTTCCACTATATGTTTTTTTTTCCTGTGATTTGTACTTTTTCATCATAACAAACATACACACTCAGAAACTTTCAATAAAAAATAAGGTACTGATTACATCATGAAAGAAACTTTCTGCTTCCATTATTCCCATAAATAGAGGGGGATGGTGCGAGGATGACACAATTCATTTCCTCCTCCCTTCTCCCTCCCTCCTCCACCTTCTCTCTTTCTCCACTCCCTACCTCCTGCTCCACCTCCTCCCTTTCTGCACTCCCTACCTCCTCTTCCATCTCCTTATCCTTGCCAATATCCCCCTCTCCAGGATCGTCAATACCCTCTGAACCATTCCCATAATTGGAAATAGCAGTTGAACATACAGAGGGAAATGATGGGTGCACAGTGGAGGAGTCAATCACGTCCTCCACCCTCCTGACACGACGCATAAATATCGACACTCATTATGGTGATCGCTCTCCTGAGAGGAAGTCACTTTCTCCACTTACAGTTGGCGATAATGTCACCTCGTTCTCTCCCTATTGCATTATCACTAAGGCCTTTTCTTTTCTGGCCTTTAGACTTCATTAGTGTTATTGTCGGTGGCTGCTGGCACTCAGCCAAGGATCCGGACACAGGGAAAACTTTTTGTATAGATCTATCCATTACGGAGGTACGCAGGTGACTGACCTTGCAGGAGGGTTGGCAGTGGCTATGTCTGGTGGAAATAACCCGCAGAATATTCAAACAATGCTGTGAAACACTAAATCATGTATACGTGCACCCTGGACGGCCCCAGGAGGATGTGTAAACATGTCACACGGACAGGATGGGTTAAGGGGCACCCACCAGCCGGCTTTTCCCAAGTAGCCCCACCACTGAGAATATGCAAGAGAACTGCAATTCACAGTGTGGGAGTAGACGGAAGAATAGATGGAAAGTAGTGTTCCCTGGTGATTGACTCAGCCTCAGAGCAGATTTTAGTGAGGCCTGATGTTTTATATCATTGGTATCTGCCTGAGTCATCAGAATATTTGTGTGGCGGAACTGGTCACTGCACAGAACTGAGGGAACCCTTGGATGTCTGTATTGTAGGCGCAGGACAAGAGGCCTTACTTCCAGTCTATGTAGCCAAGATGGAAGATCCTTGCCTTCTGGGTCTGGACTACCTGATGTCCATGGGATGTGAACTGGACTTCTGCTCCATGAAGCTGAAGGTTCGAGGAAAGTCGGTTACCGTCAAGGCTGTGAGGTGTACCAGCTCTGGTGGCGAGGTGAGGGCACTCCACATACCCCAGAATCAGAACTATTGCTCCAGCGCATGGTGAGTGGGTCTTTTGACAGCTGTCTAGGGGTAGTGGAGCCCGATGTGTGGTGCAAGATGAAGGCCGGAGTGATGGTGGTGAGAACTTTGGTGGAAGCAGGTGCTGATGAAGTGCCCATTGTGGTAGTCAATTTCTCCCTTGAGCCACAGAAGATCAGCGAGGGAGAAATTGTGGGACTGTGCTAGGCTGTGGACCCTGAGTGGCATCAGAGGAAGGTCTGTAAAACAAGTGTAGTCAAACAAGATGGATATCTGCCTGACCACTTACAAGACCTATTTTCAAGGTGTTGCCAATGCCTGGATGGGTAGCAATTGCTGAAGTTGAGGCAGCTGCTTACGAAGTTTGCTGATGTCATTCCCACCAGAGACCTAGACCTGAAGTGCTCTGATCTGGTGGAGCATTATATAGACACTGGGGACCACCACCTGATTAAACAGCTAGCATGGAGGATGATACCAGCCCAACGGCAAGAAATGGAGAATGTGATGGAAAATCTCCAAAGTCAAGGAGTGATAAAAAAGGCCAACAGTCCTTGGGCAACAGCAGTGGTTTCTGGTAAGGGAAAAGGATGGCGTAGTAAGGTGCTGTGTAGATTATTGAGCCCCGAATGAAGTGAGAAGGATGCATACCTCTTGCCAAGGACTGATGACACGCTGGATGCTCTGTCAGGTGCCAGGTGGTTCTCCACCCTAGATATGAAGGCAGGACATCATCAGATCAAGGTTGCACACAAGGACAAGGAGAAAACAGCCTTTTCATACAGGCAGGGTTAATGGCAGTTTAAAGTTATGCCAACTGGCCTATGCAATGCCCCAGCTGTTTTCGAGCATCACATGGATTGTGTTCTGGCAGCCCTGCACTGGCATACAGCTCTTAGCTATCTGGACGATGTAATTGTGTTTGCACGGACTTTCAGGCCAGCATTGGAGAGGTTGTCAGAGGTGCTCAACAGGATCGGAGCAGCCCATCTCAAGCCGAACCCCCAAAAGTGCTACTTGTTTCAGAAGGAAGTGAAGTACCTGGGACATATTGTAGGTGGGGGTCGGCATCCATGTTGATTCCAAGGAAGTGGCAGCTGTGGAAAACTGGCTAGTTCGAACTTGTGTCAAAGAGCTATGGAGTTTCCTGGGCTTGTATACCTACTACCGGCATTTTGCCAAGGACTTTGCAATGATATCGGCAACTCTGCACATGCTGGGGAAGAGGCAGAAGTTTGTGTGGATATTTATAACTCAGAAAGCCTTTGACAGACTCAAGCATGTGTTGGCAAGCTCTCCCGTGTTGTCATACCCAGATCAGAGTCAGTCATTCATCCTGGACTGTGATGCTAGTGACCATGGTATTGGTGGAGTCCTGTTGCAGAAGAAGGACGAAAAAGAGTTTGTGGTGGCATATTACAGCAAGAAGCTCAGCACACCAGAGTAGAACTACTGTATGACCCATAAGGAGATCTTGACAGTGATGAAGAGCCTTGATTTCTTGCATCCCTACTTGTATGGGTCCTGTTTCATTATGAGGACAGACCATACGGTACTAAAGTGGCTAAGGACATTAAAGAATCCGGAAGGACAACTGGCACTTTGGCTCAGGAAGCTGTATCAGCACAACTATGAAGTGCAGCACCGTCCTGGGCAGGCACGAGGCAATGCTGACAGCCTGAGTCATTGGCCTTGTGACCCAGAGTGCTGGCAGTGTAGTAAACAAGACGATCGAAGCAAGAAATGCAGCTGTACTGCGGTGACAGGGCCAGTGTTAGCTGAAGCATCTCTGAAGAAGATTTGGATGGAAAGCTGATATCAGGGAGAGCTGGAGCTCCGGTTTCATCAGCCCTCGGGACTAGTTTCTGACCATTCCTCTTTGCTGAACTTTTTCAGTGTTTCAGTAACACAGAGAGTAGACCGGCTAACTGTCAAAAACTGCATGCACATACACATTACACTTCCTATTCAAAATTTAACAAATGATGGCATACCATCACCAAGCCATGGAGTCCTTAAAGGGAGGGGGGTGAGGGAGAATCAAAGCCCCCACCATCCGCCCCTGTCGCGGTGAGGATCAAGTGAGTTGCCAGGAATCAATCTCTGCCTCACTTTTTCATTTTTGCAATATTCGCTTCCTCTTCTCTTTCTCTTTGTTGAACACCACTTTTCCTCTTCAAAACCTCACCTTCTCCTCACTGAGACTTAGCTGTCTGAGGCAACTGATAGCAAACCGTTCTCTATATCCTCCGACTTTCTCTATACTCATTTGAAAGCCAAAGGTTGCTGTTGTTTAAATGTATGCAACGACATATCTTCCCCTCGTGTTCCTGAACTTGTACCTTCTGAATTCTGTACTCTTTGGCTTTGGGTATCCTGTTATTCTCTAACTACATACATCTGTGCTGCTAAATTATATCCTAATTCTACTGACTATGCAAAATTATTCGACTATCTTACATAAAGATGGATCACATTATATCAAATTTTCCTTTATTTGAAATCTCCATTCTAGGTGATTTCACCACAAACTTTGGCTCTGCTCTTCTTTCACTGATGCATCTGGTGAACAAACATACATCTTTTCTATCCTCACTGACTTAGAACAGCATGTACAGCACTCTACCCGTATCCTTGACAGCAGTGGAGAGAATTTTAGTGTACCTGACCTCTTTCTTACAACTAATACTTATGCTTACGCGGTTAATTGTTTCCCTCTGTTGGACTCCTCTGATCATAACCTTACCAACTTCACCTGCCCTGTCACTCCAGTAAGGCCGTGGCACCTCCCAAAAAGCGACAACTGTAGCACTTTGGAGCTGCTGATTGGGAGGTCCTCAGGCAGTAATTCTTTGATTTACCCTAGAATGGTTAATGTTTCCATGTTCAAGAGCCATCTGAGTGTGCTTCGCGCATTACAGAGGTTATTTTCTCATGCATGGAAGCATAATTCCTTTTTCATATCCTGTGACTGATGGAAAAAAAAGCATGGTTTAATCAAATTTGTTCTAATCCTGTCCACAACAAGGAGAGGGCCTACAAAAGGGACCATAGCCAACCCATCCCTATGTCTCATCTGCTTTATGTACCTGCCTGGAATTGTGCTAAGTCTGTTCTTCACTCTGCTGAAAATAATTACCTTCATACTAAATGCTTTGAAGTCTCCAACTCATATCTTTCTACTCCCGCTGCCACCTTCATGAAAACCTTTTAACACCTTTACTTCATCATCCTTCCCTCCTCTTTTCCACTCTGATGGCCCTGTAGCTGTTTTTTTTTTTTCTACTGACAAAGCAGAGCTCTATATTCATACGTTCTCCTCCAGTTCCATCTTAGACGATTACAATGCTGTTCATCACTTCCCCCCTCTGACTTCCTGATGGGTGACACTAAAATTTCTTCAGTTGTTGTATTCACTGCCATCACTAGCCTTAGTACTAGCAAGGCATAAGAGCCTGATAGGGTCTCTCCTGTTGTTCTCAAAAACAGTGTTTCTGTGCTTACACCCAGCTTAGATAACCTCTTTCTCCTTTGTCAGTCAACTTGTACCTTTCCTTCTTGCTGGAAATTTACTCTCATTCAGCCTGTCCCAAAGAAGGATGATCATTCCCAACCCACTAACTATCGCCCAATTGCTTCAAAATTCTGTATTTCAAAAGTTTTTGAGTCTATTCTTAAACACACACAAAATAAAGCACCTTTCCCATCACAACCTTCTTTCTGATCATCAGTATGGGCCCCACCAGGAATGCTCCACAGGCGATTCTTTCACCTACCTCTCAGACTCCTCGTCATCCCCCTTTCGGGACTTTGGCAAAACCCTTGCCATTGCACTTAACATCTCAAAGGCTTCTGACTGAGTCTTGCATAAATCTTTAATTTTCACACTGCCCTCTTACTTTTCTGTTCATCTATCTGTGTCTTCATATCATCTCTAGCTTCCTTTCTGGTCTCACTACAGTTGCTGTTGTAGACAGCCACTGTTCTTTTCCTAGAGCTATATATGGTGGTGTTCCTCAGGGTTCTGTGTTATCGCCAACTCTTTTCTCTCTATTCATCAATGAACTCTTAAGTTGTACATATAACCCTTGCCACTCGTATTCTGATGACTCGACCCTTCGCCATTCCATTCACTTTCCATAGCATCCATCTTAGCAGTTACTTCAGCAGACAAGGGATGAGGCTACGGCACACCAATATCTGACTTGGCTCATATCACTGAATGAGGTAAAAGTAATCTTGTTGTTTTTACTGTATCAGATACTTAGTTCTTACATCTTTTAATTCGACAGATTCTTTTGAAGGAGTATCCTCTAATGTTTAACAGAATCCAGGTCAATTCTGTATCTACATGAAACATACATGGGGCTCCATTTTTACTGGATTTGTCTTGGAACGATCATATTACCTCTCTTGTTAAAATCTGCTTCCAAGAAATTAGGTGTGTTAGGCCGACTCCGTGCCTTCTTTATCCTTGCACAATTGGGGAAGGCGGTGGCTGAATCGGTAGAGAGGTGGCCTGGAGTCCTAGTGGGCCCACGATCGAATCCCGGTTGGGGCAGGGAACAGTTTAAGGATTTGAATTTCCTAAAAGTAGACTCTCCTGATCTACCAGATGACCTGCCGACATGTAAAAATACCCCCACTAATACCAATACACCAGTACTGTATGAGACAGCCTTAGCATGTATTCAATATGGACTGTAGGTGTTAGAGTGGAACTGATGACATGTGGAGGTGTAGGAAGACTAATGGGCCTTGGGATAGGTCACTGCCTGCGAGAAATAGGCCCTAAAGCCTTTACCCAGAGTTGGACACGTAAAAAAAAAATACATATACAAATAAATATACGGGTTTTATTCACCACTGTATAGAGTACAACACTCATTGTGGGAAAGCTCCCCACATACACAGTTCTTCTCAACAATATGGAGTGGAAGGCGTTTCACCTTAATACTGTAGCTCTCCTACTGTCACTGGCTCCTTCAACCTGTGTCTGCACCACACTGTTGTATCTTTATCTCTTATCTTTCATTACTTCAATAGTCACTGCCTCTCTGAACTTTCTGCTTGCATCCCTCCACCACTACGGTGGGCATGTAGCACCCGTGTAGCAACAAACTGTCATCCCTTTTCTGTCTAACTCTCTAATGCAAGACTTAACCGTTACTTCCAGTCTTTCATGTCTGCAACAGGTCATCTCTGGAACTGTCTCCTGCTTCTGTATTTCCTACTGTTTCTGATCTCCAAACGCTGTGTCCAAGGACCTTGATATGTACGGATGTTGAATTTGACTCTTTTACTTTTTTTTTTTTTCTTAGGGGGAACAATTTTGTGGGCTCCTGGCCATTGGTTCCTTCTTTCTTGCATTAAAGAAACACACAGACTTCCACACTGCACCTACCAAATTACGATCTACAATACATAATTAGTCACTGCCTACACTCTCAGTCTGACACCACACACTGCCCCACTTCACAAACACACATCACAGTACCATATTGCATTTTTTTCTTTTCTTTATTTTCAATATCTTTTTGTCACTCTTGTGTATATCCTCCAATGTTGTCCATCTGCCGTGTTCTTCTATATACCCAGTTCTTTCTGCACACAATTTCTTCAAATGAATCAAATTCTTTCAAGCACAGCTGTCCATCACCAACTCCCACCATACCATTTACTTGTTCGTCTTGGTTGGTTTTTAACCCGCCGCGTCCTGGAGACATGAATTCACGTCCTCACATGATGTGAACTCATATCCCAGAGACGTAAATTAACGCAGCAACATTGCAAGGCCTTAATTTGCACAATTTTCAATTTTCACGAGTGATTTCGCGAGTGATTTTTGGCACGTATACACGGGACACCTTCCTCTATTCCTCTACAAGATGCCAAGCAGGGACAGTGCCTTACACCGCATAACCTCTCCCCCCCTCCCTGCAAGCCATTGTCTCAGCAATTCACCTGTTACCAGTGACCTGGCCAATAAAGACATTCAGGGCCAGAGTGATTCCCCAATCGATGACAATGTGGAGGACAAAGTTTACATAGCATTAGAGGAAGAATCAGTCAGAAATGATGATCAGGTAATGTGGGAAAAAAAGGTCATGAATGGTGATGAGTTAGTGAGTGAAACAATGCTTATAATGCCTACATTACTGTTTGAAAACCAATATACCCTTATACTACATATAAATTCGAACCAAGTAAATAAATAGATACTGTTTATGAGTGGATAAAGTAGTTACCCTCCCATAGAACTCGTTTTCTTTGGTGCCAGCCTGTTAGAAAACCCAGTCAGGTAAGGAGGTACTTGTACCTAGATCGAGTATTTCAAACCTCAGGTGAGCGATTTCTCTATGAATTTTCGATGTTTATCACCAAAAGCGGATGTTTGAGCCAAAAAAAAAAAAAAGGTCCAAAAATGTCGGGACTGGGGTGTACCACTGCCCAGAAAACGTCGGGATGGGGCGGGTTAATCCATGCCCGTAATTGCACGATATCAGATCGTGTATGTACACAGCAGTCTTACATCATACTCTGTACAAGTCATGCAATCAGATCTCACACATATATATATCTCACACTTACAACTCACACTGGCAAGTCTCAGATCTACAACTACTCTGTTGCACCTTGTCACAGCCACTACTTTCATCGACACCTCACACTGCACTTTTCACAACGCCTCACAATGTCCTATATTGCATCTGCACCACTTATAACCATGCCTTACACATACTTGAACACTTTATACTGGCGCTGGCGAGGAGCCTTTCCGTGGTAGCACTGTGTGTCCTGAGTGGAGCAATAGTGGCGTCCACCTGGAAGCCAAACCTCCTACTACTTCCGTAAATCTCACTGTGGTCCGGCTCTGGTGAAGCACTGTCTGCCACAGGAGGACGCCAGGTACTAAAATGGTGATTGTACTGTGTTGTGCCTGTAGGACTGTCCAAGAGAAGTAATTGCTTATCCATGGCCAACATGTACTTTCATCCAGACAGATCGGCGTTAAAGCAACAACAACAGTAACAAAACACTTCGCACTCTTTTACTTACGTCTCCAGCTATGTACAAACATCATTAACACTCTAAAGTACCCTCTCCATGAACCCCCAGGAACCTCAAACACACGAATAATTCCCCGCCAGACATTGTAAACGGCCAGTCCCAATCATAAATTCCTTTTCGATGCTAACACAGTCCCTATATCAACTGTCAATAACTTTGGCTGTCACAGCATGTAGTCATCCATGTTAACTTGCAAAAGATATCGTATGTCCATTTGTGTGTGTCAGTCACTTCTCGACCTTTCTCATCAGGCATAAAGGATAGAGCCACCCCCCCCCTCTCTCTCTCTCTCTCTCTCTCTCTCTATACATATATATATACGAAGTTTCTACTATATATATATATATATATATATATATATATATATATATTGCAGAAACTTCGTAGCTTCTTGTAGTGTGTTTTGTGGATCAGTTATACATATATTAGACCCGTGGACGAGCGGTTGTTATACGTGAGTAGTTTTGTCAGCAGGTAATCTTCGTTCCCTGTTGACATGTAATGACAGGAGAGGTAAAGATTGGTATAGGACTATTTGTATTTGTCTTGGAAATATTAACAAAGTCTCTCACACACGAGTGAAGTATAGAGTCCCGCTAGCTACCTTCCTTTATCGCTCTCTCTCTCTCTCTGCCACATTCTCCCCCCTGTTGCTAGCCTCCTTCTCCCTGCTACCTGTCGGTTGTATGGCTTGCCCCTTTCTGAGCTCTGATTGCTATATTCTCGTTTAACAGGGGTCGTGTCACGTGTGCTATACTGTCATGGAAACATCTAGAACACTGTATGTCTGTGTGTACATACAGCTTCCGGTGCAGGACCAGCATTCCCTGACATTAAGAGTTGCAAGCTAATTTCCTTTTGCTTGATTCTTGCTGATACACTACCTATCTCACACCCTGGCTTGGTGCTTCTATCTATCTATCTGTCTATCTATCTATGAGTTGAATTATTGTAATATGGAGTCCTGACATCGCTCGGTCACGCGAGCTGGCGGTCCTCTGACAGCAATCATCATTGACATATGCTAATCTATTAATACATAACATCGATTACAATATTGTACAGATATAATATTCATGTTAATGTTGCAACGATTCAGTAATATTACATTTTAAACAAGTTGTATACATAATTGAACAAATGCAATATAATTAAATTGGTTATTGTATGACATATTGTAAGATGTATAACAGACATATGCATATAATTGTGCAATGGTAATATTGCTGGGTCATTACGTAGAGTTATCCCTTTAGTAATGCCTATTATTTCACCTAACTTGTGTGATGATTCAGGTAATACAGAATTGTGTGTAATATTGTATGAATTGTTACATAATATTGTAGTAACATTGTGGTAATACATAATTGTAACTTTGTGTGAATTGTTACATAATATTGTAGTAACACTGTGGTAATACATAATTGTAACACTGTATGAATTGTTACATAATATTGTAGTAACACTGTGGTAATGCAAAACTGTAACATTGTATGAATTGTTACATAATATTGTAGTAGCACTGTGGTAATATATACTTAACTGTAACATTGTATGAATTGTTACATAATATTGTAGTAACATTGTAGTAATACATAATTGTAACATTGTCTGAATTGTTACATAATTGTATTGTAATTGTTACGTATCGTTTGTAGTTACATAATTGTAGCAAGTGTAACATAATGCAATCGTTTGTCGTTACATAATTGTAATAATTGCAGTCCTGACATCGCTAATCCAGTCATGCTGCGGTCAATGATAGTGATGATGTGCCATGCCACTGGCTCGTGGAGAACAACAATTTGCTTTTTGTTTCACTTATAGAAGGAGTTTATGTGGTATTTTGGCATTTGTAGTAACATACCTATTTTCATTTGTTTGTTATGTGATCTTACTGTTTTTTTTGTTTTTGTTTTTTTTTGTATGTATTGATTTTCTATAGTTTGTTTTTCTTCGTTTGTCTACACTTTTTCGGTGTTGTCCAAGGTTGCATAATTGCTGGCTAATTCCCTTGGGACCCTTTTTCAAGGTTTACTTTATATTGCACAGATATTACTGAAAATAATATTATATAGCCCCATACTTTATTTCATATAAAAATATATATACACTATATACACTATTAACTATTTACACTAACTTGTTGTTCACTTGTACCTATCGTGGGCAATGTATGTATCAGCACTGTGTGGAAATCTTTGTCTTCACGATTGTGTGGAAGATGTTGTTCATTCTTGTTAACGTCATTTGTTTTGGCCATTTTTTTTTTTATCTTTTCCTGGTTTTCCTTGTAACTTAATTTGTCTGTTTCCACTAGGTAGTTTTTATTAATGAATATTTATTACAGTTCTTTTAATCGCTCACTGTAACTGTGATAGCATATTTTATAAATTACTTTGTAGATGTAATAATGTATAGCTGTATGTATGAAACACGTATTTTATGTTGGTAGTAAATAAATGCTATAATAAATGAATGAATATATACAGTGTAGAATATTTATTGTTGGTGCAAGTATTTAGTGATTGAATTATGGAGATAACTGAAGTAGGTATGTGTACATAGTGTTGTAACTATACAGCACGTTGTATATGTCTGTGCAGAAGTTTTTTTTTGTCTACCACTGTGTATTGCATAAATGAAGTAACTGTGTAACTCACTAGTTTTTACCGTGGTGGGAATGGTGTGAATGTTGTGAGTGGTGATGTCACACATGAGTTGATTGACATGGCGTTGTCTCAGCAAACACGCATGGTGACGTCAACTTCCCACACTGGTAGCTGTGATGAGTAAATGAGTAGTGATGAGTAACTTGAGTGAAGATGAGTAAGATGAGTTGTGAATATGGGCTTGGTATTTGCCGCGTCGCCTTGACGTCTGTGAACCTACATCAGCGGTGGAGGTAGGGGACTGATGGAGAGAAGGGCGGTGGTCTGGTGGTTTTTGCTGTGTTCTTGCTTTTCGTTTGCTTGTTTTGTTTTTCTTTCTCAATTTATTCTTGGTCCTTTTTTCTTGTGATTTACTCGTTGTGGGATGAAGAATGTCGCTACTTGTAGGTGCGTGTAGAAGATTATAGAGATGACTCGTAGACTTGTTACTTGTAGTTGATTGTAGATGGTTGTTGTTCATTGGTTCGTTGTAAAAATTGGAAGATTTGTTGTATCAATATTTTGTTAAACTACTGGCAAGGCATCGTGTGACCTCTTCACCTCTACATCAGCATGATGAATGGTGAGACGGAGAGGGGGTTGGAGAGAATACTGCCAGGAGCTGGTTGTGAGTTGTTGGTTGTAAGAGGTATTGTTTCTTTTCTATCTTGATAATGTAGACTCAACTGTAGACTTGTGGACTCGTATACTCGTAGGCTTGTAGACTCGTAGACTCGTTGGCTCGTAGACTCGTAGGCTTGTAGCTTGTATTTTGTAGGAATTCACTGTAGATTTGAAGACGAGGTTCGTACTTCTGCTGCCACCATATCTTGTAGAAACTTTGTAGCTTCTTGTAGTGTGTTTTGTAGATCAGTTATACATATAGTAGACTCGTGGACGAGCGGTTCTTATATGTAAGTAGTTTTGTAAATAGGTAATCTTCGTTCCCTTTTGTCATGTAATGACAGGAAAGGTAAAGATTAGTATGGGACTATATATATTTGCCTTGGAAATGTTAACAAAGTCTCTCACACACGAGTCAAGTATAAAGTAGAGTCCCGCTAGCTACCTCCCTTTCTCGCTCTCTCTCTCTCTCTCTCTGCCACACTCTCGCCCCTGTTGCTAGCCTCCTTCTCCCTGCTACCTGTCGGTTGTATGGCTTGCCCCTTTCTGAGCTCTGATTGCTACATTCTCGTTTAGCAGGGGTCGTGTCACGTGTGCTATACTGTCGTGGAAACATCTAGAACACTGTATTGCTGTGTGTACATACAGATTCTGGTGCAGGACCAGCATTCCTTCACATTAAGAGTTGCAAGCTAATTTCCTTTTGCTTGATTCTCGCTGATACACTACCTATCTCACACCCTGGCATGGTGTTTCTATCTATCTGTCTATTTATCTATCTATCTATGAGTTGTATTATTTATAATATGGAGTCCTGACATCTATATATATATATATCTATCTATCTATCTATTGCCAGATGCCTCAATCCCATTTGCGGTGGCCACAAACAAAATTGCCTCCAAGTTGCCCTGTCCCCCGCCATTTACTGCCCTGCTCCCAACTCACACCCCCTTCTCTCATATACCTCTCCACCCCATCCCTCCATCTCATCCTCGGCCTTCCCCTTCCTCTTACCCCCTCCACCTCACTCACATACACTCTCTTCGTCAATCTTTCACCCTCCATCCTCTCCACATGGCCAAACCACCTCAGTGTGTTCCTCATAACGCTTCCGATCACATCCACATCCACACCACAACGCTCCTTTATATCCTCATTCGTCAGCCTGTCTCTCCATGTGACTCCACAGGCTCCTCTTAAATAACTCATTTCCACTGCTCTCACTCCTGACTTGTGTCCTTCCAACAACGTCCAAGCTTCACTTCTGTACGTTAGAGTTGTTATCACAATACTGTCATGTAGTAACTTTTTCACTTCCATGCTCACTTCCCTGTTTCTTATCACTGCTTTCAAAGAACCAGCAACCTTTCTTCCCTGCTGTACCCTTTCAAGCACTTCATCCTCCAGACCTCCATCCTTACTCATCACAGTACCCAAGTACTTAAACGTACTCACATTTTCTAATTCCTCACCATCCAACCTCGCTCTACATTCACTGACTTCACCTCTCTCAAAGACCATCACTTTACTCTTCCCTATATTCACCTTTAGATTCCGTTTCTTACACACTCTCCCAAATTCATCCACCAACCCTTGCAGCTCCTCTTCGTCTTCACTCAACAACACAGTATCATCTGCAAACAACAGTACAGGGAGTTTCCAAACACTATCCTCTCTCACCAGGGCCACTCCAACATCCACTACCCTACCTTGTACCTCTTTTATTACCCCATCCATGTACAGATTGAATAACCATGGAGACATGACACATAACTGTTTCAACCCAACTTTCAAAGAGAAAAATTCACTTAGTTCACCATCCAAACGCACTGCAGCCTTCGCACCATCGTACATACTCTTCACAGCAGTCAGCAACTTCCCATCTACTCCATATATTCTTAACACTTTCCACAATCCTTGTCTATCCACCCTGTCATATGCTTTCTCCAAATCCATGAAAGCCGCATACAATTTCTTTCCCTTCTCTAGAAACTTTTCCACTAAAGATCTAAGAATGAATATCTGATCTACACAACCTCTTCCCTTCCTAAAGCCTCCCTGTTCTTCTCCAACTAATTTCTCTGTTCTTTCTCTGACTCTGTCAATAAGCATCCTACCATACACTTTTCCTATTATACTAAGAAGACAAATGCCCCTATGATTACCACACACTTCTTTTTCCCCTTTTCCTTCGTACAAGGGAATAATTATACCTGACTTCCAATCCTCCGGGACTCTACCTTCCTCCCAGGCCAATCTGCACATCTTCCACATCCATTCTACTACTATCTCTCCCTCATGCTTCAGCATTTCACCACACACTCCATCAATTCCAGGGGCTTTCCCCGATTTAACTTTCTTCATTGCTTCCACAACTTCTATCCTACTGATTTCTTCCTGTCTTCTCACCTCCCTCCTTCTCCCAGCCATTCCCCAGCCACTTATACTCGCATTACTTCCATCCTCTTTGTTCAACAATTCCTTAGAGTGTTCTCTCCATCTGCTCACTTTTTCTCCCTTCTCCACTAGTAATCTACCATTTTTATCTTTCACTCTCCTGCTAACTTCACTTCCACCCTGTCTTACTCTTTTCACCTCTTTCCAGAACATTTTCTTACAATCCCTCCACTTTACACTCAAATTCCTTCCAAATTCCTCATCCACTCTCATCTTACTCTCTCTTACTAATCTTTTCACCTCTCTCTTTCTTTCTACATATAACTCTCTCTTCCGCTTCTCAACTTCTTCCACGCCCCTATTTCTCATCCATTCATTGTATGCTTTCTTCTTTTGTGCCACAGCCTGTTTCACCTCTTCAGTCCACCACGCAGTTCCTTGTACCCCCCTCCGTCTTCTCTTCTTTCCACACACCACATCACACACACACACACACACATATATATATATATATATATATATATATATATATAACCCATTGGATCCCAGGGGTGCTGGGCGAGGCATGGCATTGGGTGGGTACTAAGCGTACCGCCCTCTGCCCATCGGCTTATAGTCACGAAGCTCATAGGTCCCTACTCGGGGGTTCCCTACTTTATAAAGACTTAAAGAATCCCAGTTCTGTCCAGTATTCTGGACACTGGGCTCCAATGGGTTAAAGAGACTGATGGGTTTGCCAGTCATTAACCCATTGGATCCCAGGGGTGCTGGGTGAGGCATGGCACTGGATGGGTACTAAGCGTACTGCCCTTTGCCTATTGGCCTGTAGTCGCGAAGCTCATAGGTCCCTACCCGGGGGTTCCCTACTTTATAGACTTGAAGAATCCCAATTCTGTCCAGTATTCCATACACCGGGCTCCAGTGGGATATAGGCCTGTATATATATATATATATATATATATATATATATATATATATATATACAGTATAAATATATATATATATATATATAGATAGATATATATATAGATATATATACAGTATAAATATATATATATATATATATATATAGATTATAGCCGAAGAAGTCCGCCCTCCAGGCGAACTGTTTCGGGTAGCTGCTGCGGAGAACTGATTGAACCTTCGGATAATATACCTAATGTAGTTATTTAACATACAATTAATCGTAATAAATTATATACCAAAATACTCCCTGGATCATGCTGATTCAGAATATGTATCACATGTCGGGGTAGACCCTATGGAAGCCGAGTTTATAGGTAACAAACATACAAAAACTCTGCTTTATTATTATTTTAAATATATATATATATATATATATATATATATATATATATATATATATATATATATATATATATATATATATATATATATATATATATATATATATATCTCATCATTATCCGTTGAGGTCCACTACAGGATCGGCCTATCCCTACCGAAGCAGGGACGATACAAGCCAATGTATCTCTACCCAGTGGCTTAGGCTGTCTGGTAGAGACTGTATGTAGGGTGAGGAGTGCTTGTAAGTGTATTGTAGTGTTGTAGTGGCTTTGGATGTGTGTGTAGTCTGTGAACCAAGTGTAATCGGCCCGCCTTAAGCCGATTGGGTACAAGCATACTAGTATGCGACACTGGTTCAACCACAGCACCCCTTATGTCCGCCAAAGTAGCAAGTGGCTCAGTGAACGATTCCCAAAGTTTTTACAACTCTGGCGGGAGGCGAACCATCGTCCACCAGCGTGCAAAACGCACACTCTACCACTGAGGCATATATATATATATATATATATATATATATATATATATATATATATATATATATATATATATATATATATATCACATTAGCCATTACAAGTCCACTGCTGAACACAGGCCTCCCCCAGTCTTCTCCATGAATTCCTTGACTAAGCCAATTTTTGCCACGTTTTCCCTGCAGATTTCTGTATATCATCTCTCCACCTCCTGCCTGGCCTATTTCTGCAACACTTAGAAGCTCTTGGTATCCAGTCAGTCAACCTCGTGTTCCATCAGTTATCCCGTATTCTTGCTACATGGCTTGCCCACATCCATTTCTGTTATTTTATAACTTCTATAATATCTTTGACTTTAGTCTGCTCTCACCCAAGTTGATATTTTCCTGTCTCTTACAGATATTCCCAATATTAACCTTTTCTTTGCTCTCTGAGAACGGATTAATTTATTTTCCATCGATTTTATCAGTTTCCAGGTTTCACAACCATACGTCATAGCTGGAATTATACATTAGTTATAATATACTTTTCGTATCATACAAGCTGGCAAGGTACTTTTCATAATGTCTCAATGCTTACCGAACGCTTTCCAACAAATTTATTATGCGTTGTATTATTTCACTGTTGTGATCTTTCATCAATGTTAGTCTTTGCCCCAAGTAGTTGTACTTCTTGATTTCTTCAAGAATTTCTTCACTTATTCTGATGACGATCTTCGGTGTTTTTGGATTAAACATTAGTTTTTCTCCGGTTCATCTTTAGCCCTACTTTGAGGCTTTCTCTGTTTAGGTCATTTAACATTTCTTGCAATATCTCTGCTGTTTCTGAGATTAGGACAGTGTCATCTGCAAATCTTAAATGGTTTAGTTTTTCTTCATCTATGTTCACTCCCTTGTTTTCCCAGTCTAGTTTTCTAAAAATACTTTAAGCATGCTGTAAATAATTTTTGGTGAAATTGTATCTCCCTGACGAACGCCCTTCTCAGTCTTAATCTTTTCCGAGTCTTTGTGTAATTTAACTGTGGCAGTTCCCTCTTTATATGTGTTTTCTAGCAGTTTTACAATGTTCTCATTCACTCCTTGTTCTCGCAATGAATTTATAGTTGTTATGTGCTCCATTGAATCGAAACCCTTTTCGTGAACACCAAAACCTAAGTACAAGTGTTTTATTATATTCTATAGTTTACTTAACCCCTACACCGCGGGCTTGTTTACCAATGTTTTGCGTGTCCCACGGGGTTATTCGGGCTCCGACAGAGTCTCAAAAAATATTTACCAAAAATCAGTTATTAGTCCTAGAATAATAAAATTAAATATGCTTATGGCACATACCTTCAGCTTTCTCCTGGAATGTTTGTTGAGCCTTCGTCGTTACCGTAGGACTTATGGCGACCTCTGAAGTAAGGTAACGAAGTCTCCACTTTACACTTCCCGACAACCCGTAATATGATTACCACAGCCAGATACAAACACTATAAACACTATTCTGTAATTTTCAAGTAGTTTGGGATCCATACTCCAAAAAAAAAAAACTGTGAAAGCAATGGAAATTACGAGCGCGTCTGATCGTCGCACTTGCGCTAGTTCGCTCTAGGTACTCTGTCGTTTATTATTAATAAAACCCCTCACACTTTATACTTCTATTACTATATCACACTTATATATATCTGGAGTCTTTCTCCATAAATTTCCTTCAGTCGTATTAGTTTATTGTCACTGAAGTCATTCAATTTTTCATTCAGTAAAATATGTAGAGAGCCACGGATTCACTTTCACTGTTATAACATAAATTATTTGTACTCATATTCTTATATTACTAATTACTTACATTACAATTTACATTTTCTATTCTATTTTCAATATTTACCCTTCTATTTTACTTACACTATGTTATTCACTGTCACTTTCAGTAAGATAAAACTATAATACACTGTTCAGTCATATGAACTGAACATCCATTGCTTTCACCTGCTATTTACACATTATTTACACATTATTTCCAAATCATTCTGCTTCCACACTTGCACTGTTAGAACTGCTTCTGGCTGTGGTAATCGAAGAAGCAGGATACACAGAGGGGAACCTGGCACTCAGCGCACTGCCAAGAGGTGCGTTTATGCTCAGGTGTGCAGCAGGTGGTATGTGCATATACCTGACACCTGCGAATCGCAGCCTTCCTTTTCCCTGTGGCAGGCATAAACTCAAGTCTGTGCCGATCCATATACGCCCTCTGCTCAAGTCGGTCGGGAAGTGTTACTGGATGGCGCCTTGGAGTTGCTGCTGTCACCCTACCATATCTTCCCAGCAGCTGCTGGACACAAGTCCTGGCGAACAACCTCAGGGAGAAGGACTTGGGTGGCTTGACCTTCATCTTGTACAGGATGAAGGCGTTCAGCATCGTCATATCTATCAGATGCAGAAAAACTTTCCTGTACCACCTAGTATTCTTCCTGAGGCAGTCGATCTCACCAATCATCATGTCGGACTTGTCCACCAGCTGCATGTTGATATTATAGTCCAACACAGCATCAGGTTTCATCACAGGTTCGCCTGTCCTACGGTCGACCTTCCCACTGTCTCTCATCTCCCCCTTATGTACGGTGGTGAGCATGTGCACAACCCTCTTGTCATTCCACCGTATTGCCAGCATCTTCTCACACTTGCGTAGGTGCACGTCTCCTCGCTGCGAGGTTCCCGCCTCTGGGAATTTGGGGAAGTGGGCACGATTACTTTTCACAGTGCCGCAGGAGCCAATGCCGTGCTCAGAAAGGTATTTGGCAAGTTTCGGTGCTGTATAGTAGTTGTCTGTATACAGTACATGATTCCCACCAAAATACTTTTCTAGGAGCACTTTCACTACACAGCCTGAGAAGCCAAGGGAGTGTGTTTTATCCAGATCGACAGTGCTGGCTGAATATATGACGAAGTCAAGGATGTACCCCGCCTTTGCTTGGAATGTACTGAACAAACCGAAGACGTCCTCTGAACAAAACCAAGGATTCGTCAATGACATCCTTCTGAAAGGGGTGGAAGAATGACATAAACTTATCCTTCATTCTGCTCAGAATCTCCCGGATCTTCCAGAGTGGGTCGGTTTGGGAAGGTACATCGTTGTCGGCAAAGTCCATGTTTCCCATGATGTTCCGGAAGCGATCCCTGGCCATGTACTTATTGAAGGTGGGTGAGGGTAGTAAGGGGTCCATGGATCAGTATTCTTCCAACTCATGCTTCTTGGAGTGTGGCATGAGAAGCATGAGGGTAAAGAACACATACAGCTCCTGCACTCCCAGCATGGACCACTGTTGCATCTTGGCTGCATCTGTACCACTTGCAGCAAGTTGTGATTCATATCTGTTGGTCTCATCACATATGTGCTGCATGACTTTCTCATCTAGGAAGGCCAAATCTCATCTAGGAAGGCCAAAAGGTAGTCGACACACTCAGCATTTTCGTCCATAGTGAAGGCAGGCTGAACTCCTGAGGAGCTCTCATCAAAAACTAGATTTTCTGGCACAAAATCTGACCGTTCTGTCCACGCGAAGGCGTCCAGGATTCCCTGTCGTGGCGGTGTAGGGCGGGTGGTGGTGGTGGTGGTGGAGGTTGGCTGTGAGGGAGGTTTATCTCGGTCAAGGTCACTCGCACTGACCCTAGGTTGCCGTACAGCACTAGCAGCCCTTACCCTACTAGCTACACTACTTTTCACTCTCCTTGCTTTACCTCTACCTCTACAGCCTGCCTTCACTGTTGATGCTGGTGGTGACTCCGACGACGAAGACTCCGGAGATAACTCAGCCGACGATGATGAAGAAATGAGTGAAGTGGGGCTTGGGGAATGGGGAGATGAATGCACTCGTGACTCATGGCGGGCTGGGTCACGTGGGGGCATTGTTCTGGGGCTAACACGCCGCCTTTTCACTCCCTTCCCAAATTCCTGTCCTTGCTGCACTAAAGGCTCCTTTCCCTTGGAGCTAGACACTGATTCACACACTGTAGCACTCGTTGTTGCTGTTTCTGGCACGATAACCTCACCCGGCTCATCACAAGATTCACCTGAATCGTCATAGTCACTGTCCATCATAATCATGGACAATTCTGCCAGTTCACGTGCCACTGCAGAGTCACTAAGGCCTTTCCTGCTTGCCTCACTACTTTTCTTAGGAGTAGAGGTCACGGGGCCCTTTGCAATGGGCGCAGAAGCGGCAGGAATGGCGGGGCGCGAGTGCGACATTGTTTCTCTACAGAGGAGGAAAAGGAACTAAATGCCGCGGCTTATCTGAGAAGGGAAGGGTTGACAATGACACTTTAGGCTGACTGCTGCTAACTTACAGGCTAATTTTTTATAGGTAGAAAATCTTGGCAATACATAAAGGAATAGGTAGTTCCATGTGAATGTAAATGTCAATTAGGATTCTCTCTTCCTTTCTGATATATATTTTTATTACAGACATCGATTACAAGGCATAAATCAAGGGGAAATTACCGTGGTAATGTAGCGAATGAATGCACGTGAGGTTTTGTCAGGTGATAATTAGCCAGTTTCTGGTGTATAGCACTATCACTTACCTGTTTTTTTTTTTGGGTATATATTATTTTGTATAAGTATAGGGCATAGGGCTTATTTCAATGGATGAAATCTGTGGAAAAATCCAGGGGAAATTTTCATAGCACAGCGTGGCGTGGGAGGTGAGAGGACAGGGTAATGGAGGGCAGGTAGGAAGGGGAGTCACGAAGGGGGTAAAATCGCTAAATTCTCAACAATGGATGGGAGTACAGATGAGATTTGGAGTGCTGACTAGTGTTGGACATTGGCAGTACTGATAGATGATACAAGCCACCACTTGAGAGCCCGGGATAATTCAAAATAACACAGAATCACAAAAGTGACGCCCCGCGGTATGATCCATTGTGGCCGAGCGTCACGAAAGTGACGCCCCGCGGTTAAGGGGTTAATTAGCTGATTCATTGTGCGTAGATGATCAGTAGTCGAACACCCGCTTCAGTATTTTTCCGACACTCCCTGGACTGACCTAGACTTAATGAAAAAAGAATAAAGTCGATATTTATTACATTTTTTCATGAAAGAAACGAACAAACGCACAGACAGACACACATATACATAGTTTGACGTAATTATTTAGATATACAGGCTCGTGCAGAGGGGATATGGAGGTGTTGGAGGTGTCCAGCCACCTGTCCCTTTTGCCCCATGTGTTCTAACTATCCTTTTTGGTTGAAGTGAATCTGTCTACGATTAGTTGCTGCCATGAAAGAAGGCTTCTTAATTATGGTGTTGTTGGGCAGTATTAAACAATTTATAAACGCTTTTAAACGCATTTAAAATTTATTTCATACAATGGTAATAACGTGCTCTTTTTCAGCACATGCCCTGAACTACTTCTCTGGACAGGATATATATATATATATATATATATATATATATATATATATATATATATATATATATATATATATATATATATATATATATATATATATATATATATATATATATATATATATATATATATATATATATATATATATATATATATATATATATATATATATATGAAGGAAAGGCAATGATTGATTATTTTTGTGCGTGTGGATGATAGAATGAGAAGGTGTGTAATGGATGCAAGAGCATATAGAGGCTGGGAGAGTGGACTTTCTGACCACCACTTGGTGGTGGTGAAAGTCAAGTTTCAAATTAAATGGAGGAATAGAAGAAGGGAAGGACAGGAGGAAGTAGTTCATACAAGAAGGATAGGAAGGTTGGAAGAGGATGGATAAAGAGGCAAAATATAAGAGAGAAGTGGAGGACAGACTGGATAAATACGATTTAGAGCAGATGGGGGACGTGGAAGGTGTTTGCAAGATATTCACGGAAGAATAATCTGTGCAGCATGTGAGGCGGTGTGTTGGGTGAAGAGAAGACGAAAAGGGGTGCAAGGAACAGCATGGTGGAATGAAGAGGTGAGACAGTCTGTGACACACAAAAAAAGAAAGCATATAGTGAGTGTATGAGAAACATGGGTGTGGAGGAAGTTGAGAGACGGAAGAGAAAGTTATATGTAGAGAGGAAGAGAGAGATGTAAAGATTTGTAAGAGAGAGTAAGAATAATGTGGATGAGGAATTTGGAAGGAATTTGAGTGTAATGTGGAGGAATGTAAGAAAATGTTCTGGAAGGATGTAAAGAAAGTTCAACAAGGTGATAAAGAAGTTAGCTAGGGGAGTGAAAGTTAAAAATGGCAGATTGTTAGTGGAGAAGGGAGAGAAGGCAGATGGGAATGAGGCAGGCATATATGATGAGGAAGGAAGGAAGGAATAAGTGATGGAGGAAAATAGGATGAGATTAGGTAACACGAGATGAGTTGGAAAAACGGTTTAAGGTAGACAGGAAAGGAGTGAAACTGGTAGATGGGGGAAGTAGGTAGGAACGGGTGAGGCACAAAAATGAGGTGAGGTAGGGAGGAAGGGTTGAGGCAGGAAGACTTGGGATGGAGGCAGGGAGAGGCAGCAGGCAGGTCACTAACAAAATTATGGCTAGTTTAGGGAGCTATTACCGGCTAGAAAATACTTGAGAGGGTAGAAAAGGTGACGATGGAGAGAGAGAGAGAGAGAGAAGGGGTGGGGGATAAGGAGAAAACGCTAAAAGTGATGGAGAAAACCAGAGAAAGTGTTGCGAAAGCGGAAGTACGAGAGCCCTCTGTAAGACACATTTTGCTGGAAGTGGAATATAGTGCCGTTTGCATACAGCTCTGGCATACAAGCTAATATTAGCCTCTTCTTGATATCACCAAAGGATTTATTTGGATTAGAGGTGACTTTTTACAGAGGAATGGCTAAAGTGCCATACGGAATTAAGACTGTATGAGAGGGAAACAAAAGAGACTCCATAGCCCACAAGAATACAATCGGAAGAGACAAGGGGCCTTATCGTCGTGGGTTAAGGAGGCTCTATACCACATCTTGGTTGCTCATTTAAAATACATATTGAACCTCAGTATTCACCTGTATATTGGGTTTGCAGAAGCCATTGGAAAATAAAATTCAAGAGAATACAAAGATCTAACACCCACAGGACTAATGGAGTGTGTGGTGAGGCATGAAAGTGGCCGTGTTGTCTGATACTTGTGAGGCTGCGTAGGTATCAGTCGAAGCGAACAATTTTTACAACTTATAACCACTTCCCTACACGAACCAAAACTGGTTTTAAAGCAGGCCCAGGAGATAAGGGAGGATTTTGTCCTGTCCTTTCCTTGACCTTCATTCAAGTATATATATTTTTTATTCGGACAGGATACTTACTCATTACCGTCTATGAATAAGGGGGGAAGGTAGGAGGGGAGAGAAGAAGGGGTGTATATTTATGGGAGGTGAAGGACCTATAATAAAGGGCAGAGCGTGACGTCAATGAGGAGGGAAGGAGTACAATGGTGGGAGGGCCAGGTAACCCAGAGAGGAAGGACAGATGCGTTGAACCGAACGAGATTGACCAATGAAAAGGTGGAAAGAGAGAGAACACAATGCGATGAAAGAATAGGAAAGAAAATGCAAACATCTAGTAGAAATATATGGAAAAGGGAAATTAATGTCAGAACTCCGTTTGAGGAAAGAAGTTACAGGCGACTTCTTTGTATCAGAAAGAAACGAAAATTGGACGAATGGTAGCCGGAAGGAATATGATAGTACATGTTAAAGTGTAGATGCCATAATTTGCAGAGACGGAACATTGTTACATTGGGATGAACATCCAAGCGAGGAATGAAAAAAGGAAAGAATGATATATAGAAAGGTAGGGAACATTTTGACTAGTAGGAGAGATGATGATTAGGTCGGAGAAAATATATGGTAGAAATTTCAGGAGGAAAGAATTAGACAGAGATAGGGAGTAATGAAAATTATTGATGAGATGGCGATTTTGATCTGCTAGAAAGAGATGGTGGATGGAGGAACAAACAATGAATAAATAAAAGTATATATGAAACTCATCCAGCAGAAATACGTAGATATATGGAAGAAACATTGTGGGAGGAAAATGGGATGCTACAGTATATTGAACCAAATGGTGATATTGCCCTTTCAGAGAGAGAGAGAGAGAGAGAGAGAGAGCGAGCCAGGGCTGTCTATTGGAGGTACGCTGATACACAAATTCAATTGTCAGACACTCGTTGAAGGTATGAAATACTGAAGTGTGCGGTGACTTAGGCTTACGAGAAGGAGTCATATTAAAGACCAGAAGATAAGTAAGAGAAGACAATCCAACAGAGGCATGCAAAAATGATGAAAGGGTAAAATGGCAAGAGAATGTTAAATAATCAGAATGCTGTATGGGTAATTATAAAGAAAACGTTATATGACCGTCTAGCTGATACGCAGTGCCTCACACCCCCTATTTCTTTTTGTTTGTGTTCGAGACAATGTTAATAATAATAATGTACCTTTTAACACTCCAAACACAGCTGTTTGCTCACACTGACGACATGGATCCAAGTGGAAGGAACATCTAGATACAGTGCAATATGCTCTGTAATGGCCGTACGAAAGACATTAAATTAATCATTGTACTCGTCGGGATGAGAACTGAGGTCCACAAGCTCCATATACGGCCATATTACACTTGAGTCAAAGGAAAGAAAGATCCCCACATTGCCTTAAACAAAACGGCTTCATATAGATCCCATTGCAGTGCTCTTTTTCTTCCTTTAATATTTTAGTGAGTATTGAATATACCCGCACACATACATGGTAGCGTAGCACTGGAGACCTCCATGTGAGGATGCTAGGTGACGGAACCTGCAGCTAATCACCAGGATGTGCATTGTGCAACGACAACATTTCTTTTCCTAATATGGAACACGGATTATATACGTAAAACAAAGTAGCGCATGCGAGTTACATTGCAGGAAGAAATAGGGTAAAAGTCAAGGACATGTTGAAGAGACAAAGTGGGCGAAAGTGAGCTAACATTTTATCGTCTCTGGCCTTACTGTGGTGCCGTTGGTAATGATAGTCAGAGGGATCAGAAGTTGACAATAAAACCTTTGAATGCCACTAAGGGAGGCTGATGGGGCATTCAATCCATTCATTTTTATGCTAACTTGTTTATTTTATTCTTGCTACCAACAGACGATGATATTTAACTTGGGAGAATCCTTTCTTAACGATGTGGTAAGGAACTATTTCCCTCTAACGTATACCAGAATCAGCTCAGTAGTACCCTTGTGTGTTCCAAACATTATAAAAACAGTCTTCCCGTGATGTATGAGTAACCACAATAAAATATTAAAAACTTCATCATAGAGAAAGTCCTAAGACTTGATTTACCGCCACGCTTCAGTGAGCACACTTCTTACGCTTTTACTTGCGTATCTAAAACCGAGAAAAAAATGCTTACAGATATAAATATTGGCCTATAGCGCCTCTAGAAGCTTCGAGAGTAATATAAGGCTATATAAGGATAAGGAAGAAACTAGAGCAGTTTAACCTGCCCCATCCCAACGTTTTCTGGGCAGTGGTACGCCTCAGTCCCGACATTTTTAGACCTTTTTTTTTTTTTGGCTCAAACATCCGCTTTTGATGAGAAACATCGAAAATTCATAGAGAAATTGCTCACCTGAGGTTTAAAATACTCGATCTAGGTACGAGTACCTCCTTATCTGACTGGGTTTTCTAAGAGGCTGGCACCAAAGAAAACGAGTTCTATGGGAGGGTAACTATTTTATCCACTCATAAACAGTATTTATCTATTTACTTGGTACGAATTTATATGTAGTACAAGAATATATTGGTTTCCAAACAGTAATATAGGCATTATAAGCATTGTTTCACTCACTAACTCATCACCATTCATGACCTTTTTTTCCCACATTACCTGATCATCAGTTCTGACTGTTTCTTCCTCTAATGCTATGTAAACTTTGTCCTCCACATTGTTATCGATTGGGGAATCACTCTGGCCCTGAATGTATTTATTGGCCAGGTCACTGGTAACAGGTGAATTGCTGAGACAACGACGTGCAGGGGGGGGGGAGAGGTTATGCGGTGTAAGGCATTGTCCCTGCTTGACATCTTGTAGAGGAATAGAGGAAGGTGTCCCGTGTATACGTGCCAAAAATCACTCGTGAAATCACTGGCGAAAATTGAAAATTGTGCAAATTAGGGACCTTGCAATGTTGCCAATTTAATTCACGTCACCGGGACATGAATGCACATCATGTGCGGACGTTAATTCACGTCGCCGGGACGGCGCGGGTTAAGTCAGTTTTCAGTTCAGTTTGAATGTAGTTCAGTGTCAGTACAGTGTCAGTGCAGTTAGAGAAGTTTGTATATCTTCGGTATTTGTGAAAACAGTTTAGTGGAGTTGGTAAGCATTAAATGTAATTATTTGGAAAATAATGAAAATGGGCTTAAGACGCCAGTGTTTATTTACAACGCCTGTGCTGCTCTGTGTTGCTGTACACGGAAGGCTGCCTCTAGGAAGAACAACTCACTGGGCAATGTCCTTCCTGTACTGATCTACTGCTGTTGGAGCCTGTGGCAGTGTGGGACGGGGACATAACAGCACTGAGGTCCATGATGGCAGAAAATACATAAGTTGAAGACATTTTAATTCACCCATGAAAGTCAGAGGGGGTAAGTATTGGCAGAACAGTTCCAGAATCATCTAAGGTGGAATTAGAGGAGAAAGTCTGAGCAAAGAGTTCTGCTTTGTCAGTAGATGAAATAGCTACAGTGCCACCAGAGTGGAAATGAGGAGGGAAGGATGATGAGGTAAAGTTGTTGGAAGGGTTTTTGGCAAAGTGCCAGAAGAAGCAGGAAGAATTCGAGTTGGTGAGTTCAGAGCATTTAGTATGAATGAAGTTATTTTTTGCAAAGTGAAGAACAGACTTAACAAGATTCTGTGCAGAAAGATATAAAAGAAATGACATTTAGGAGTTGGCTGGCTCTGATACCTTTTGTAGACCTTCTCCTTGTTGTGGACAGCATTAGAACAAGCATGATTAAACTTTTTTTTTTTTTTGCATTTGTCAAAGAATATGGAAAAGGAATGTATGCTTCCATGACCGAGGGAATAACATCTGTAATGCGCAAGGCACACCTGCATGGCTCTTGGCCATGGAAGAAATAATCACCCTAGGGAAAATAAAAGAATTACCTCGTGGGGGCCTCCCAATCAGCAAGTCCAAAGTGCTACAACCGATGCATCACTGGAGGGTCCACAGTCCTTGCTGGAGCAATAAGACAGGTTAGCGTGTTTTGATTGTGATCTGAGGAGCCCAATGGAGAGGAAAGATTAACAGTGTAAGCAGAAGGATTACTTTTAAGGAAGAGGTCAAGTAATCTGGAACTCTCTCCAAAGCAGTCAGGGATATGGTTGGAGTGCTGTACAAGCTGCTCTACGTGTAGGTCATTAAGGGTAGAAAAGATGTAGGTTTGTTCACGAGGTGGATCAGTGAAAGGAGAGGAGAGCCAAATGTGGTAGTGGTGAACATTGAAATCTCCTAGCTTGGAGATTTCAGAGAAAGGTGAAATGGATAGGATGTTGTCCATCTTTGAAGTAAGATAGCCAAAGAATTTTTCATAGTCAGTAGAGTTAGGATATAAGTCAACAACCATGGCTGCTTGGCCTGACTCTGCCACAACACCATTTGTCCCTGGTGGGCAGGTCACTGCAAGGTCAGGAGAGGAGAACCAATTATGTGTATAAAGGATGTGACCTGCATCTGCATAATCTTCTGTCATTTCCTTCACTACTGCATGAGATGTGCCAAGACAATCATTACGTAATGTATTAGTTGTTGCCCCAGTGCAAATTATCATATCCAAGGCAATATCCATCATCCAGTCACATGACACAATTATCTTTATGCCATGATGATGGCATTTCGATGAGATTTCGTGTCTGAAAGAAATACGGCCATGGAATGACGTAAGCAACTCATCAATCACCACATTATAGAAAGTCCCTAAATAGCACCTTACTGTAGGTAGTGTTGTCTGAGAAATGAAGGAAACGAGTGATGTTCTGGTACATGTTTCTAGATATGTGCTTGCCAAATATTCTGAGAGGTGTTAGTACATCAGCCATGCAGTAATTGACAATAGCATGTTTTTTTCCCCAAGGACATCAACATCATCAGTACCAAAGACACTTACAATAAGGGCTATGTCACGTCAGTTCACATCCGTGTCTTGTATGTTCCTTGCAAAACTTGTTCATTTTCGTCACTATGCATCTCATCGAGTACTGGGGTGGTGAACAGACAAGGAAAGTAAGCTCCAAAATGTTGGGGTTACTACCACCAAGTCAGAAGGAAGATCGAGTACTGATCAAAGAATAGGAGGAAGTATCTCAGTACTGAACGGTTGGCCGTTGGTCCAGTTGTGTAACATATCCCAATGTCACTTTCGTTGAACATAAAAGTAGTTCATTCGAAACCTGTCATCAGTGTCCAAGTGCAGGTAGGGCGGGAAGGTGAGTCAGGTACGTGAGAATGTTGTGTGGACTGCCTCCTCACCCTTCACAGGCGGCCGTGTTTGCCGACGATTTTTTCTGTCAGTCATGAATGATGAGGGGCAGACAAAGTGCGTGGTGATGTTCCTGGTACAGGTGATGAGGAAGGTGGTGAGGCAATGTGTGACGGTGACAGGCTGCAAGAGATAAAGGGAAGTGGTGGCGAGGGTGGAACAAGGGAGAAAGAAATCGTGACATGCTCCTGCTGCTGTTGCTCCTGTGATGTGCTCCCCTTCTCCATACTTTTTGCAGGAGGAAACAATTTCTTCACCACCTTCTTCTTTCTAGATGGAGAGGCAATCTTGCATTAAGAAGGTGGTGGAGCATCGTCATCATTGTCAAAGTCTTCCCTCCTCTGTTGGTGTTATGTCTCTCTCATCAGTTTCCGTTTCAGTACTACTTGCCCATTCAATATCGGATTGGAGATGATCATGACTTTCCGCATCCTTTGACAAAAGTTCAGCCCTAATTTCAGGGCTGGTTAGGCCATAGAGGAAATGCAAAGGCCAGTGGTGGTAGGGGGTGGTGGGCTTGCAGGGAGCAAAAGATGGATATGCACTCATGGCTGACTCACGAGATGTACTGACCACCTGAATAGTCTGGATAGTAGAGTATGTCAGTGTCAACATATCCCGGACCTTTGTCCCTTTCCCATAATTGTTCAGAGCTTTTTATGGATCCCTTTAATTCGATGCCAACAGCACTGGAACTGGAGGGCGTCATATGATGCTGGCGGCCACTGAGTAACTGCACAATAATTACGCTCCTCACAACACCAGTTATGCCTCCTTAAACCCTTCCTTGCACCAGAACTGTATAATAACCATACCTATTACCACACCAGTCATGCCTCTTCAACCAAGGAGCGTTTCCTGACACCAGAACACTTTAATAATCACGCCCATCACCAAACCAGTCTTCTTCAGTGCCATAATCACGGTGATATGTCCACTTTATACTCGCTATCCTTCTTACAAATAAAGTTCATCTCTCCCCAAAAAAGTAATCCCAAATGACAGAGGTTTAAATGTTTATGCACAGCTTTCAAGTTTTTTTTTTTTTTTCCTCCTGCCTAATCAAAGTGTTGTACTTCTCATGCTTTTCTTCAGTCTCCACCAACATTGCTTTCAGTATTTACATTACAAAGGAAAAGGGGAAAAAGAAGTGTGTGGTAATCATAGGGGCATTTGTCTTCTTAGTATAATAGGAAAAGTGTATGGTAGGATACTTATAGACAGAGTTAGAGAAAGAACAGAGAAATTAGTTGGAGAAGAACAGGGAGGCTTTAGGAAGGGAAGAGGTTGTGTAGATCAGATAATCATTCTTAGATCTTTAGTGGAAAAGTTTCTAGAGAAGGGAAAGAAGGTGTATGCGGCTTTCATGGATTTGGAGAAAGCATATGACAGGGTGGATAGACAAGGATTGTGGAAAGTGTTAAGAATATATGGAGTAGATGGGAAGTTGTTGAATGCTGTGAAGAGTATGTACGATGGTGCGAAGGCTGCAGTGCGTGTGGATGGTGAACTAAGTGAATTTTTCTCTTTGAAAGTTGGTTTGAAACAGGGATGTGTCATGTCTCCATGGTTGTTCAATCTGTACATGGATGGGGTAATAAAAGAGGTACAAGGTAGGGTAGTGGATGTTGGCGTGGCCCTGGTGAGAGAGGATAGTGTTTGGAAACTCCCTGTACTGTTGTTTGCAGATGATACTGTGTTGTTGAGTGAAGACGAAGGGGAGCTGCAAGGCTTGGTGGATGAGTTTGAGAGAGTGTGTAAGAAACGGAACCTAAAGGTGAATGTAGGGAAGAGTAAAGTGATGGTCTTTGAGAGAGGTGAAGTTAGTGAATGTACAGCGAGGTTAGATGGTGAGGAATTGGAAAATGTGAGTACGTTTAAGTATTTGGGTAGTGTGATGAGTAAGGATGGAGGTTTGGAGGGTGAAGTGCTTGAAAGGGTACAGCAGGGAAGAAAGGTTGCTGGTTCCTTGAAAGCAGTGATAAGAAACAGGGAAGTGAGCATGGAAGTGAAAAAGTTACTACATGACAGTATTGTGATACCAACTCTAACGTACGGAAGTGAAGCTTGGACATTGTTGGAAGGACACAAGTCAAGAGTGAGAGCAGTGGAAATGAGTTATTTAAGAGGAGCCTGTGGAGTCATGTGGAGAGACAGGCTGACGAATGAGGATATGAAGGAGCGTTGTGGTGTGGATGTGGATGTGATAGGAAGTGTTATGAGGAACACACTGAGGTGGTTTGGCCATGTGCAGAGGATGGAGGGTGAAAGACTGACGAAGAGAGTGTATGTGAGTGAGGTGGAGGGGGGAAGAGGGAGGGGGAGGCCGAGGATGAGATGGAGGGATGGAGTGGAGAGGTATATGAGAGAGGGGGGTGTGAGTTGGGAGCCGGGCAGTGAAATGGCAGGGGACAGGGCGACTTGGAGGCGATTTGTTTGTGGCCACCCCAAACGGGATTGATGCGTCTGGCAATAGATAGATAGATAGATAGATAGAATATCATCCTCTTCTTCATCATCGGAACAGGAAACAGCTTGTTTGAAGAATAACCTATTAATCAGTAAACGAAAGCAAAGGAAGTAGCTAGGCTGTCCAAAGTCCCAAAAATGCAACAAAGCTAAAATACACACACACACACACACACACACACACACACACACACACACACACACACACACACACACACACACACACACACACACACACACACACACACACACACACACACACACACACACACAAATACACACACACACACACACACACATTTTACCATGGTAGTCATTTAAATGTAAGTCCCAAGGCTGGTGACGGGACAGAATTTTAATTTCTTCACTCACAGTAGTTTTGTTTGTTACCTGCCCTTCATGATTCTAGTGTTCCTCATCACCAGCCACTCTTACCTCACTGCATCACCAAAATTCTCATCTCTTCCTTCCTTCCAAATCTCACTTTCCCAATTCTCATTTTTACCTCTACTTGTACCTCTACTTGCTCACTTTGCTCAGTTTGTCAGTTTTTTCAAGGACAACATGCAAATTTCGCATGATAGTGATGACACACACATATTGTTAGAGCTCTAGACAACAAATAATTGATAACCATCTTTGTTGATAAGCCTGTTGGTAAAAAAGTGTGCGTTTGTGCTTCCCGGTAGACTAAGCTGTCATTATCTGTGCGTACCTTCGCTGGGGAGGGTAGCTGTTGTCGAAAACAGTCGAACATCATTCTTTTGTCATAGTTCGAGATATTCTGATACATGGATGATCACAATGCTAATTCTCAGTATTTTCACGATCATATCCTCCATACATTCTCAGCCACTCCCCATTCACGTCTTATTCTATATCTCCCACCTTGCCAAGCTTTTCTTTTATTATATGCTAATTCACTACAGCTTCCTTCCCCAGTCTCGTCAACTTCAGTTCTTCCTCGTTCATCACACCTCTACCCTCACAACTGCTTAATCCCTCAGCTTCTGTCGTGCTGCTTGACTTATCTATAAAGCGATATCAACACTGCATCTACTTACCTTCCTCTGCTTTACCCCAGCCCTTGCCCTCACCCAAAGAACGTATTAATAAAGCAGGGGTAAGGGAGGAGGGCGTGGGGAGGAGAGAGCGAGATGGAAGTGTGAGAGGAGAGTAAAATAACAGGAGGGAGAAAAGTATTACAGAAAAATTTATGCATTATTAAACAGAGGAGAGAGGAAATATATGGCAAGGAGGAAAAAACAATGGGAGAAGATACTGAAAACTATCTAAAAATGAAGAAGTGGTAGGGGAAATTATAAGGACGTTGAGGTTGAAGAAAATATGATGGAGAAGGGAGTCGGAGCTGGAAGAACGGGAGGTAAGAACGGGGGCGTAGCTAAATTTTTAAAATTAGTTGGCAAAAGGGGGGCCAGGCCCACTTATGGGGTGGCCCAAGGAGAACTCATCAAGGGGGTCAGAAGTTATTCTTCCAGAAATTTAGTATGGCCACTGGTGTGGCAAATCATATTTCAAGGGTGGCCACCTCTCCGGCTCTTTCTCTGGGTAAGAAATGGAAAAGAAATAGCAAACAGGATAAAATGGATAGATGGGATATGCCAGAAAGGAAAACAATGAAGAAACTATGGGAATAGGCTGTCAGAAATTAAAGATGTCAAGAAGCGAGATAAAGAAAAGGAGATAAACTTGAGGAAAGAGGAAGAGAAATGGAGAAAGAAAAAAACAGGAGAAAGTGATGTTACTGTGGAGGAGGTGTCGAGGGTATAGGCTGATTGTTGAGTGCGTCCAGGAAGGAAAGAGAGGGATAGAAGGATGTAAGGTGATGATGGAGTGATGACTCTGAAGGCGATGGAAATGATGATGATGATGATGGTGATGATGATGATGGTGATGATGATAAAGAGAAGAAGGAAGAGGGGGAGTGTAAGGATTATAAAACTATGAAATCAGAGCATGAAATGTGTGTATATGGAGCAAATGAAATATGAGTGACTGGAGACTGGAAACGAGAGTGGGTTTATTGAAAATTAACAATGAGCATGAGACAGCAAGAAGGTCGTTAATGAGGGGAGACGTAGGGCCAGTATCTTGGTGGGAAAAATAGATGTACACTCAAACCTCGATTTAAGGGATTAAATGGGGAATCAACTTGTCCCTTACTTGAAAATGTTCTTACTTGAAAATGTCCATTGTTTTACCACATGTAAAGACATTGTTATTATGAAATGCAATGATTGTTTCACTAATCATACTTATTTATTTGATTATAAATATTATTTTACGGGTACTGTATAAACATATTAATGTGTACAACCTAGACATTACTTATCATTTTTTAATGGTCTTGTGTGCTTGTCAGGTAGAATATGGAGTCCCTTAAATTCGAAATCCCTTAAATGGAGGACCTTTAAATCGAGGTTTGAGTGTATGGACGAATTCTGCTCATCCCGTCCAGTAGGACGGCATCGTTTATGTGTTACTATATCAGTCGTGATACCTTTGGACAGTTTTACTCAGCTTACAAAACACATTCCAACAAGACGGGGTAGACATTGCCTGCAATAACTCCTCTATTAATAATATGCCTTCCCTAAGTTATACTGAATCATCTAATACCAAGAGTGGATGGTGGATTCCTGCTTTATTGTACCAGCTAAGGGACAACGGCATTAAGCTTCTTAATGAGCTATTAGCCTAATTAAAATTAATGGAAATATAACACTGATGGCTGTAGTGAAGAAATTGGTAATGGTAATATACTGAAGGACGCTAACATGAGTCAAAGTATGGTAGTAGGAGGAGTGGGATGAGGAAAAAATAGCAATAGAAGAAATGCTGAATGGATAGAGGAATGCTACTGGACTAAATGAGGAAGACATTAATATTATTTGGAACGAACAGATGCATGGACGAATTCGGCAATATATGTGAATTATATTCACTACAACAATTCTCGAATCTTCAGCCCATGTCTTCCCCCTCCATCCTCACTCCATCTGTTCCTCTACCTCCCTCACTCCATCCCTTCACCTCCTCCTCCTCCTCCTCACCCTCCCTCAATTATCCCTCCTCATGCCAACTTCCCTACTTGGCTGCTTCATCTCTCATCCACTAAGTTCTTAGCCCATGGGAGATGCCGAAACTTGTGAGATCACTTCCCTAAACTTCACCATTGTCCAAACCAACCACTGGGATGTGCCGGCACCAGTCTCACATCCCTTGATTTCTTCCATTCTGTGATTAGCCAGTTGGAAGTTCAGCATCCACCCACTCCCCAACACATTCATCTAGTCACAGGAAAATTATTAGAAGAGATGAGAGGTTATGGACGGTAACACTGGTGCAGACAAACTTGTAGAACGAGCGCCAAGGGTAGAGAATAATTAAGGAGTAAGGATAATAGGAGTCTGGAAAGGAATGAGGAAGGAGTGGTTATAACAAAAAATTTAGAATATATAACGACTACTTATGTAAACAAGTAAATCCCTACTGATGATGCAACGATAAAGAATGGAGAAAGGGCTAAGTAGAGAATGAAGCAAGGAATCTACCCTTTTTGTTTTGTGTTGATCCCTCTCCTCTTCACCAGCAGGGAGAAGGCGAAGGTGACGGCTGGCCTCCTTACGAAGGCTGAGGCTAACATTACTTTGTTTGCTGAACGTCTTCTTATTGGTTAGTGAGTGTGTTAGTGAGTCACCAAACACCACCATTATTCACACTGTTATGCTGGATGTTTTTAGACCGACTTCTCGTTCTAAAGACACCAACGACTGAGCGGGGTCCTCTTTCTAGACCAGAAATAGAACACTTACAAAGGAACAGGGCATAAAAACTCGGCAGGACACCTTAACACATCTATTGTCTCAGTTCAATTCCTTTTCAGTATACATACAAAGATACACTGAATATGGATGGGGTAAAGTGACAGGTTAATACTAGCATAACATATATCACATGGGCACGGTATTTACGCCTGAGTCAATGCACGAGAGAATATCACATTGCCGTGGCGACACTGTTCACACACTCTGTCTCTTTCGACTGTACGTGGTAGGTTAGTCTCTTGGCCATGCACTAGTACATTACTCTGGTTTTAGAGTGCTTAGGCATATACACAGCACTCTGGATACTCTGGAGTAGAGACCTTTATGAGTATTGTTTCTGTCTCACTGTTTTATATCACTTATAGTCACTTTCACTGTTAAGTCTTTAGCACGACACTAGGAGTTGGAGGCGTCGTCACTGGGCTGCTGAGGCCTGGGTTTAACTGAGGTGGTGCCTGGGAGTGGGAGGGGGCCCTTCTGGGAAGCCCTCCAGTAGAAGGCACGGGACAGCCCTCAGGGGCGTCGCGGCCTGGGCACGTGTCTGATCTGGTGTTCAGGGAGGCCTTTTCCTGCTCGGGCCTCGACCTGGTAAGGGGCCATCGGGACTGGGGCCGAACAGCGTCAGGAGTCGGGCCTGCCGCTTCTTGCTCCTAGCAAAGGGCTGACAGTGAGTGGGCCCAGAGCGGTCCCGCCGTGGGGTCCGCAGGCTGGCCCTGGGAGGCCTGGGACTGTGGTCGCCTCTAGGTTGGGGCACCATCAAGGGTTGGCTGCGGCACCTCACCCGCGGGGCGTCCATCAGGATCCAGCGTCATCCAGGGGCAGGCTGTAGGGCACGAACCTCGCCTTCGGCGACAGGACCTCGCCACCACTTCTGGAACGGCAGCACCTCTGGGGAACCACACCTGGAGGGAGAGAGAGAAGGACATCCCATGCAGCCGAGGGGTAGAGAGTGAGCTACGCAAGGGACCTTCCTCTCTGGGAGAACTCTCGGGAATGTGGACGAAGAGCGTACAGTGGCTGCCCCTTCCCCGACGCGTACAGTGGCCGTTGTCGTGGTTCCAAAGCCCCTTGGGGTAGCAGAAGAAGGATGCACAGTGGCCATTCCTTCCCCGGTACGTACAATGGCCGTTACTGCAGTGCTGCTCCCAGAGGAGGAAGAGGCAGATGAGGGACATACAGTGGCCATTCCCTCCCTGGCGCATACAGTGACTCTCCACGGGTCTGCCTGCCCAACGGGAAGTAGCTGAGGGACGTACAGTGGCCGTTCCCTCCCCAGTACGTACAGTGGCCGTTACCACGGGGCTACTTCCGTAGGAGGAGGAGGAAGTGGATGAGGGATGTACAGTGGCCGTTCCCTCCCTGACACGTACAGTGTCTGTCGTCGCGATTCCACTCCTCCTGCCTTTGCCTGTCGGTGTGTGCTCAATAGCTGTCACACTGAGGCGGACTCCATATGTGACTGCAGCAGAAGGACGTACAGTATCCGTTCCATCTCCAATGCATACAGTGGTCGTCGTCACGGGGCTGCAGGGGGAAGCAGCTGAGGGACATACAGTGGCTGTTCCCTCCCCGGTACGTACAGTGGCCATTAGCGCGGTGATGCCTGGGACTGTATCTGTAGCAGTCCCACCCCAATCCTGATGAGGGCTGGTCCAGCCAAGAAATAGTGTCGCATTCCTGCGATGTCACGGTTGGGTAGGTTGAGGGGAAGAGGGACACAAGGTCGGGGCACCCCGGCCCCTGCCTTGATCTGGGCCTGGCCCACTATGGTGTCCTCCTGGTGTGGGGGTAGGGCTGCGACTCCGTACCGGGGTGGGGGGTCCAGCAGCTGGGGCACGCATATTATACACCAACCTTGACCGTCTCTCCCTCTATTTTCTCATCTGAGATATTTCTGGGGTGTTTAAATGATCTGTATGTTTGGCTTATAATGGCTTTCATGTGTGTGTGTGTGTGTGTGTGTGTGTGTGTGTGTGTGTGTGTGTGTGTGTGTGTGTGTGTGTGTGTGTGTGTGTGTGTGTGTGTGTGTGTGTGTGTGTCATATTCAGTTTTTGACAGACATTATAAACAAAGCAAACAAAGCGCCTCTCGACGGGGCAACAGTTAAAAACAGTTTTCAAATAGGGGACATCAAAAACATGCGAGAGATTTCTTACATTTCCTTATACTAAATTATTTAGCATACAGACTTAAATTAAACTAAATTTAACAAACAGTCACACAAATAAAACAATATAGAGAAAAAGAGCACAAAAATTAATGCATGACTTACAAAACAACTCTGCTCACAAACCGCAGGCTAACTGGTAACTCTGACGTATATATAAAAAAAAAGAAGTACAGGGAACCTTCCATACTACCTAACTAGGAATCCAGCTTCTTAACAATACTAATAAGGCATATGGGCCTGATGGGGTCTCTCCTGCTGTCCTCAAAGTCCTGCGCTTCTGTGCTTACACACCCTGCCTAGGAAAACTCTTTCACCTTTGTATATCAACTTGTACCTTTCCTTCTTGTTGGAAGTTTGCTTTCATTCAGCCTGTCCCAAAATTGACCATTCCCATCCCTCTAACAACAGCGCAATTGCTTTAATATCCTGTGTTTCGAAAGTTTTCTTGTCTATTTTTAACAGAAAACATTTAATACATTTTTACCATGACAATCTTCTTTCTGTTCGTCAATATGGGTTTCGCCAGGTATGTCCAACTGGCGATATTCTCACTTACCATCCAGACTCTTGGCCATTCTCCTTTCGAAATTTTGGTGAAAGCTTTGCCATTGTACTTGACATCTCAAAGGCTTTTAATGGAGTCTGGCATAAATCTTAAATTTCCAAATTCCCCTCTTACGGTTTCAATCTTTCTATCTGTGCTTTCATCTTTTGTTTCCTTTCTGGTCGTTCTATAGCTGCTGTTGTAGACGGCCATCATTCTCCTAGAGCTATTAGTAGAGGTATTCTTCAGGCCTCTGTTCAACACCGACTCTCTTCATTTTATTCATCAGTGACCTTCGAATTTGTACATATAACTCTATTCACTCATATGCTGATGACTCCACCCTTCACCTCTCCATTCGCTTTCCGCAGCATCCATCTCAGCAGTTCAGCAAACAAGGGATGAGGTTATAGCACACCTAATGCCTGACTTGGCTCATATCTCTGATTGGTGTAGAAATAATCTTATTGTTTTTAATGCATCAGAAATTCAGTTCTTACATTTATCAACCCTACAAAATCTTCCCCAGGAGTACCCTCTAGTTTTTGATAATATCCAGCACAATCCTGCATCATCTTTAAACATACTTGGGATTTCATTCCCTCGGGATATATCTTGGAAAAAACATATTACCTCTCTTGTAAAATCTGCTTCAAAGTGATTGGGTGTGCTAAGTTGACTCCATACTTTTTTTTACCCCTGCACAGTTCTTGACTTTATACGCAGGTTTTATTCACCCTGTTAAGAGTACAACTCTTATGTGTGGAGTGGCTCTTCACATACAGTTCTTACTCAACAAGGTGGAGTCAAATGCTTTTCATCTTATTAACTCTCCTCCTCTCACTGGCTCTCTTCAATTTCTGTCTCTTCGCCGCATTGTTGCATCTTTATCTCTTTTCTATCACTTCTTCAATGGTTACTGCTCCTCTGAACTGTCTGCTTGCATCCCTCCACCACTATGGCATGCACATGGCATGCGTCTAGCAACAAACTCTCATCCCTTTTCTGTCGAACTCTCTAATGCAAGAGTTAACCGTTACTCCCAGTCCTTCATGTATGCAACAGGTCAACTCTGGAGCTGTCTCCCTTTGCCTGTATTCCTCCTACTTATAATCTCCAGTCTTTCAAACACAGTGTCTCCAGGCATCTCTAAATTAATGGTTCTTGAATTTGGCTCTCTGTTATCTTGTTTTGTTGTTTTTTCTTGGAAGGAACAAAATGCAGGCTCTTGGCCTTTAGTTTCTTCTTTCTTGCATAAAAAATTGGCATGCCACTTTTCAGTATTGAACAGGAAATAGACAAGGTTCAGGTGATATGAAGCATGGATCCCCTTGCCCTGCAATGGCGAGACAAGCATAATGTTCACATACTGTCAGCTGTGAACAAAGGTGCTCTTGTTGACAGCCAGAAAACTGATCGTGCATAAGGACAAACATACGGAAACCACGGGCAAGCAGAGACCACAATCACAACATGGGCTTGGTTGATAGGAGTGACATGCAGAATGACTGTGTGGAATGCAAACACTGTTTTGTCAAGTGGTCCAAGAAGTTCTTTTTCCACTTAGCATACGTGTGTGTTCTGAATGCACATCAATACTAGTGCCAGAAATCCAGAAAGACGATATCTATGAGGCGATTTGTACCTGATTGTTCACAATCCTGCAAGAATACAGTCCACAAACGTCGTCACCAGGGGGACGTCCAAGTTGTACTCTTGACCTCTCCTGACCGACTTGGTGCGAGGGAATAGGATGCAGTGAATAATAATAATAATATTATTAAAAATGCCACCGCCCAGTTATGCCCTAGAACCAACAACAGCTGGCAGGAGGGCCCAGCAACGGTGTTATGTATGTGCAACAACAGAGACGCGGCAGCAAAAACGAAAACTCACCACCTGGCAGTGTCATGGCTGTATGGTTGCTCTCTGTCCTCCCTTCTTCCCAGAATACCATACACTTGTGAGGTACTAGTGTGTGGCATACTTGTAAATAATGTATTAATAGTGTTTAAAGAACAATAATATTTGTATGTTAGTAAAAAATGGATATTATGTGCTAGTGTAAGTATTAATAAGGAAGTGCAATAATGTAGGATTGACTAAAAAAAATAAGTGACAGTGTAAGTAAGAGTAAGAATATGTCAAGAAAACAGAGAGAGTGTGTTTCCCAGACAGTGACTGATTATCAAAGTTTGCTTGTGACCTGAGAAGGGAGGGGAAAAGATAAGGATCCCCTCACGCTCGCTGCTCACTCTACAACCCACAACCCTAGAAGAATGTTTGGTTCCCTGTACTAATTTATTATTTTGTCATTATTACTATTACTGTATTGTTTTAACTTCATATGTTGGGTATTTGCATGGAAATATTCTTATTCCTTAATTATTATACTTACAACTATAACTTACACCTCACCATCCCTTCCGACACCTTTCCCAGTCTGACGTGCCAATTTCTGGACATAGGCTATCGCTTTTTGACCGCGAGGGGAGTCCCTAAACAGACACAACTGCCCCTTTTATCTGGAAACAGACTAAAAATAGCATCCATCTCCTATCTTTCGACACACTGTACCATCCAGACTAGAAAAAAAAACTCCATACATGCATAAACATTATGAACATCAAAAATGGAAAAAAAAAAATCACACTGAAATGCATTCTAACACAGTACAGATATTATGTACTGATATTGTTCATTTTGCATATTTCTAATTTTTCACAACCATACCAGCAACGTAAGAGATATTCTTGTGGCGACTATATGGATGTAAAACCTTCCCATCCCTTCCTGCTGCTTCCCGTGTCCAGTGTGCTGATACCTGGTCGTACCGAATTTTGGCTGCAACCAGTCAGCCCATGCACACCCAACTGCACCCTTCTCTGGAAACAGACTGAAGATAACACCTTTCGCCTCCCTTTTTCACACACACTATACCACCCAGACGACAAAAAAAAAAAAATCTCTATAGTAGCATAAACATAAACATCAAAAATAGTGAAAAAAAAATCATAATTATTTCTTTATAAAATACCCATATGATGTGATGAGTTAGGTTAGTAAATAATAATAATAATAATAATAATAATAATAATAATAATAATAAAATAAATAAATAATTGAATCAGCTTGAGAAACTGTACCAGTGACGAAATTTACATAAACATGGGAGAACTTGCACAAAACGCAAAAGATTGGAAATGTGGTTATTGAATTCCGCAGAGTTTTGCTCACTTCTGATCAGTGTTTGGTGCACGTTCTCACATTTTTATGCAAAGTTTTTCACTAATTCATTTTTTTTTTTTTTTTTTTTGCTGATTCCAATATTTTTTTAATTAGTAGTCAGCACCTACTACATAGGTGGAGACTTGTTATTACCTCTATTGTAAAACTGCTTCCAAGAGATTAGGTGTGCTAAGCCGACTCCGTGCCTTCTTGACCCCTGCACAGCTGTTGACTATATACACGGATTTTATTCGCCCCTGTGTAGAGTACAACTCTCCTGCGTGGTATTGCTCTCCACATACAGCTCTTCTCTACATGGTGGAGTCAAAGGCTTTTCGTCTCATTAACTCTCCTCCTCTTACTGGCTCCCTTCAACCTCTGTCTCTTTGACGCACTGTTGCATCTTTATCTCTTCTCAGTCGCTACTTCAATGGTCACTGCTTTTCTGAACTGTCTGCTTGCATTCCTCCACCTCTAGGACGGGCGCGTAGCACCCATCTAGCAGCAAACTTTCATCCCTTTTCTGTCCAACTCTGTAATGCAAGAGTTAACCGTTATTCCCAGTCCTTTATTTATGCAACAGGTCATCTCTGGAACTGTCTCCCTCTGTCTATATTTCCTGCTAGCTATGATCTCCAGTCCTTCAGACGCAGTGTGTCCAGGCACCTCCAAATGATCGGATCTTGAATTTGGCTCTCTCTAGTATTTTGTTTTTTGCTTGAAAGGAACAGTTTTTGCGGGCTTGTTGGCCTTTGGTTCCTTCTTCCTAGCATAAAATAATAATAAAGAAGAAGAAGAGTGGAGAGGTAAACGGTGAGGTCATCAGTGTATGAGTGGATTGGGTTAGATTCACAGCTAAGAAGGTCATTGATGAATAAAAGGAAGAGAGTTAGGGATAGGATAGAGCCCTGAGGAACACCACTATTGATAGATCTAGAAGAACGGTGGCCGTGTACAATAGCAGCTACAGAACGACCAGAAAGGAAGGTAGAGATAAAGGCACAAATATAAAGAGAGAAACCGAAAGAGAGCAGTTTGGAAATCAAAGATTTATGCCAGGCTCGATCGAAAGCCTGTGAGATGTCAAGTGCAATGGGAAAAGTCTCGATAGGAGGATAACCAAGAGTCTAAAAGGTAGGTGAGAAGGATTTTTAACTGGAGAGCTGCAACAGTTTCGGCCCGACTCGGATTCTTCCACAGCATCCCTCTAACGCTTACTTTCTTGCACCACCCACTTCTCTGAAACCCCGTCATTCACTCATCTTAACCTCTCCCTCTCCCATCTGTTTCTCACGCTCCTCGTCTCGTCTCTCTCTCTCTCTCTCTCTCTCTCTCTCTCTCTCTCTCTCTCTCTCTCTCTCTCTCTCTCTCTCTCTCTCTCTCTCTCACTTTCAGTACTTCCTACATTTCCCCAGTTCATACCAATGCTCTAATTATTTTATTCCTCTTTTAGTCTTCCATTCTTTCCATCACACCCTCACTCTTGATGGTTCCCTTTCTCCTAATGAACCACTCAGGGTCTGGCACAGCATCGTTAATCAGTGCCTGTACTCCCTTCGTTAAGTACTTTCACTTCATTTGAGAGAGAGAGAGAGAGAGAGAGAGAGAGAGAGAGAGAGAGGAGGGAGGAATTGATGGTCAAGTGGTTAGAAGGTTTGTGTGTTGTACGAAATGACGTGGGTTCGATCACATCCTTGGCTGGGATACAGTCTGTCGCATTAAATCACGCTAACTCCTACTCTACCGATCTTACACAGGGCACACCTGCATGTTATCATCCTCACTAAAACCACAGCCCTGAATAACACAGCCCTATCATCTATCAGCATTGACGGTTGGCATTAGTGCTGAAGTGGTGACATGTGAAGATGTAGGCAACTAGAAGCTTAATATTGCACCTTAGCGAACAGACCGTTAACCATATGATCTGATATAGATACTGAAATACTGAACTTACACGAGTCCCTAATGAGCAAAACAGCAATCTGATTAACTTGGCCCATATTTGTGTTTGAGAAGAAAAAAGAAGGCAGTAAAAAATGAGACCAATGGCGGTGGGAGGAGACAGCCTTTGTGTAAATTGGGATTCAGGTCACGGGTACAGCTGGACAGGGGCCAAGCAGGACAAGACAGGGCAGGGTAGAGCAGGGGAGAAAAAATAATGAACCTGGAAGAAAAAATAGGCTTTATATAAACGACGGGAAAGAGGGACGTGATAAGAGAGGAAAATGATGAATCTGGACATGAAAAGAAAGTTACTGTAGATAGCTGACTGTGTTATTCAAGACTTGGTTATGGGTTAATAGTTCCTCAAGACCAAACACTTCCTTCATGCTCTATCCAAAGATGAAATCACATAGCACCGTGTGGAATACCAAATGCGTAAGGAATCTCTAAACTAACATGCTTTAAAATAATGTAATATTTTATGCATTTTGAGTTCAAGACATCTTTGTAACAAAATCTATAATGCTTATCTTCCCCTAACTGCCAGGAAGACGTCTGTAAAAAGTATATGCTCAAGATCAGTGTGATGTGTGGTACCATTTCAAAAGCCAAATCTGTTTTTTAAAGGAGTCGATCCTAGTCCAGTTTATCCAGTGTCAGATATCGTGATTATTAAAGTATCTTGAAAAAGAGGAGTTGATGATAATAAGTGAAGATTTTGAACATGAAATAAGTTCAGCAGTATCATCTAATATTGCATCCCCTGTACCACGAAAAAAAAAAAAAAAAAAAAGTAGCTAATTTGCTCTGTAATTCGTTATAGTACCCAGCTGAAATGTCGCATTCATAACTCCCTATATGTGTTATTTGGCGCAGCTAATAATGAACCGGCGTGCTAGCTGTGTGGGAGGGCAGATGCCTTATGTAGCCTGACCACATTAAGATTTGAGGAGGCAATGGAAATTTGGTGTTAAATGGTGCTAAGTGACATCAATAACTGAGATGATAGCCTCGTTCATGGATTGTTGTGGCTTTAGTGTGATGGTTGGCGACGTCATTGTTGTGGTGGCCAAGTGGTGGGACGTCACATGTGATGTTGGCTAAGCCTCTCGTGTGACCAACCCAGACTTTACCCTCTGGGTGCGTCATGCCTTACCTGTGGCTGCGTCAATCGTCTATCCCAGACGCCTTATTCTGGAAAGGCAACAAACGATTGTTTCTATGTCGTTCAGTCTTACACCATCAGGCAGCTCTCCAGCTCAACTACTGAATTTCTACTACTCAGTTATATATCTCTCTACCTTATTTCTCCATCTCATTTTATTGAGAAATGAGATGCGGTTAGCTTGCATGTCAGGTTACACATAGTCAAAAGAGGCACGGAAGGAAACCAGTATATAACAGTCTTTCACAGATTTCGGCTATTTACCGTCAGAAACTGAGTGTGTTGCATTTTTCCACTGTTTCATTTACAAAATTACACTTTGTACTCTCTAATGGTCTTGGACACAAAAATCTACAGGGCAGTGGAAGATGATGTCCTTTACAGTTTAATTTCCCTTTAATATTAGTATCTTCAGTTCACTCATACGCCACTTGAACATTACTTGTGTGGTAATGTAACATTTTCCTCAAATGTAGTTCCAATATTCTCTCCACATCATAGTGACTGGACCTCCTGCGGCCTGGGGAGTGAAGGATGGGATGGCCGGTGTCATATAGAAATCTGTCCCCATGGAAATCTGACCCAGGGGTCACTTCTGTATGATAAAAAACTGACCCACCCAATAGAAAACAGACCCCTTATGTGAAATTTAGATTAGGTTAGGTTGGGTTAGTTTAGGTTAGGTTGTTAGGTTAGGCTGTGGGTCACTTTTCCATAAGGAGGGTCAGAATTCTATAACAGAAAAGTGACCCGTGAGTCAGTTTTCCATGGGGGTCAATATTCTATGTGACACTGGATTTCGGAGGGTGGCAGTGCAAGGGTGGTGGGGATTGGAGTGGTTGGGGGTTAATTCATATACTGCACGAGTGAGTTGCATACCCATTGATTGGATTTCAACAGAATGTGTGCAGTGTTTTAAAAATATTGCTGCTAAAAACCGGAAATTCTGTTATGAAGGCTTATTGGCCAAGTTGACAAAATGTGACGGGAATTACTGTTGAGCGTGTATTGTGTAGTGCAATGGTGGGGTGCGTGTGGGATGGAGAGGAGGGGTGGCTGTTATGGAGGGGTGGTGGGAGAAAATGAAATAGTAACGTACGTATATATCTACACTTCAAATATCAGGTGAAGTTGACGGTCTCAAGTGTTTTTATAAGAGGTTCAGTTTGCAATATATTCTGAAGATTATTACCTCGCCCGGACTGAGTCCGACGAGGTATTGGTTTTGGTCGAGTTAATTTGTTTGATTGTTTGTATGTTGGCAACATTTGGAAAAACGGCTGACTGAAACTACATGAAACTTTCAGGATATGTGAGCACTTGTCGCCAAAGAAATTGATTAAAATTTGGAGGTAATTTAGTGACTGTGAAAGGTCAAAATCAAGGTCACGGATTTTCAGAGGGCTATAACATGAGAACGGTTAAAGATAGGTTATATTTACTATTATGAACATACAGAAACTCGTAATATGGGCCTTCCTTTGCCACCAAGACCTTGCGTGATTTTGAAAGGTCAAACTCAAGGTCACGGCTATTCAGGGGGCTACAACTCAAAACTGGATGAAGATAGAAAAATATTTACTATTATCAACATACAGGAAATCCCTTGTGGGTTTTTAATTGGTACCTTGACCTTTCACCATAAGTGACCTTGAAAGGTCAAACTCTAGGTCACGGATATTCAGGGGGCTATAACTCGAAACTCGCTGAAGATAAAGATATTTACTGTTACCAAGATATAGGAAGTCTCATATGGGCTTTCATTTGGCAGCATGACTTTTGACCTTGAGTGACCCTGAAAGGTCAAACACAAGATCACGGATTATCAGTGGGCGTAACTTGAAAACATTTGTGCCATTACCTTAGACTTTAATTGTGCACTGACACACACTGGCATAAACGAGTCAGTATTTAACAACAATAAAATAACTGCTGTAGGGTGAAGTTTGTTGTGCGTGGCACCACTTGTTAATTTTTTTTTTTTTTTTGTTGTTGTTGATCCGAGGTATGGATGGACTTGTCCTGCATGAGCTTGGGTCACCGTTGAACACATACCCGTTAGTCTAATAAAAAGGTAGTAGGTGGGTGATTATCATCATCCCGCGAGGTACTACAGTGGGAATGATGTAGGGCCAGAGTCTGGTAGTTGACCTTGTCCAGAACTTCTTGTCGGGTAACACAACCTCATTTACCATGTAGCCAATATCCGGGCGAGACTACTACTCATACGTATCTCCTATACACAACCCATCCTCTTCGTGTCTATGCCTCCTCCATTTTCACTGCACCTCGTCATGCGGAAGGATCCTGTTCAGACTCTGGCTTGATACTGCCTGTCACAGGAGGGTGGCTGTTAGGCTGAGGTCGATGGGTCTCCCTGGTCAAACAGACTGACGTAGAGCAACAGCAGTATCTTCTCTCTACCTCTCTATATCCATTTCTATCAATGTGTTCATCCATCCATCAATCTATATATCTATCTACCATCTATCTATATTTTTTTATCTCTCTGTATGTCTGTCTGCATCTGTCTATCTGTATCTGTGTATATCTATATCTATACCTCTCTCTCTCTCTCTCTCTCTCTCTCTCTCTCTCTCTCTCTCTCTCTCTCTCTCTATGTACCTCTCTATCTATCTATCTATCTATCTATCATCTATCTATCTATCTATACACCTCTCTCTCTCTCTCTCTCTCTATCTATCTATCTATCTATCTATCTATATATATATATATATATATATATATATATATATATATATATATATATATATGTCCATTATCCAATCCTATGTCGCCCCACGAAGAGCGTAGGAACCCGGGGCTAGGCAAGTTGGTCCTGACATTTATGACGAGAGTGACCAGACTCACTAATGCCTCAGTGGCATTACGTTAGCAATAAACCTCAACCACCCCTTAGATATAAACCTACACAGGCTCAATCCGATTGGGGCACCTTAATTACTCAATAACCACCAGGTGCCAAAATTTGGTTATATGGTTAACACCTAGCATAGTAAATGGTTTCCTGGTGTATAGGAAACCATTTGGATTGTCACTCAGTGAAGAGTTATCCATAGGCTGAAGGAAGAGGAAAGAATGAAGGAAAGAAAGACAGAAGTGGGAGTGTAAAGTCACCCGTAGGTAGAAGAGGAGGAAAGAGTGAAGGAAAGAAGACAGAAGAGAAAGGATGGAAAACTAGGAAAAGGGCAGACATTCAAAGCAGCATTACATCGAGTGAGTGAATGGTGAGTGCCCCAACCTACCTATATTTTCTTTGTGAGGAGTTTCCTTGCTTTCGTCCCCCGAATTTGTTCAATTGGTTAAAAAAAAAAAGTTTGATATGAAAAATCTTTTGGAATGAATAATATTTACAGGTTGCACCCATTTTTCAAGCTTCATAATCGTAAACGCTGTAGTATATCTCTGGCATTACTCTCCATATAATTATTGTTTTTTTCTTTATTTTGCGGTCCTTCTATTTACTCGGATCAATAGTGGATGATATCAACAGCTCAAAGCTGCCCTCATATTGCAAGCTTTTGGGTACTTCATGTACCTCCACTGAAAGTAAAAGCTGACAGTCCTTGAGGCCTTCCTTCAGTCTGATCGGGCCATGGTGGCTCTGTGGGACAAAACAAACATTCCCACTCAGCAGGAGCCCCAGACCATGAAGAAGCTGGAGGCTTCCTTTAACGAATGGACATGCCTGAAGAAGCACGCCTGCAGAACCAGTGAGAGCCATAAAACCAAGGAGGCTGAGTTCGTAGAGTGATTGGAAGATCTCTTCAACATTGTGTATGGAGGTGCCAAAAAGCTGGTCCAGTATCGTGAGGACTGAGTGTTCCTTCAACTGCAGAGACAGAAGGGTCGTCCTGGCTCAATGGGTGGTGTGGACACCATGCATCTTTGTCACACAAAGAACAAAGTCAAGCGGGTGGAAGATGAAGTAGAGAGGAAGAGATGAGCTGAGGCTGTGATGTAGGTCACAAATAGTACAGTTGTCCTGGCTTCTTCATCCTCCAGCAATACTGATGAAAGCCAGGATGAGGAGGATGAGCCATCCAAAGCAGCCAGTGGAGGAGTCAGATCCACACCCAAGAGAAAGCGAGGCACGAAGAACGTCATGACTCCTCGGCTGTCCGCCACCAAGGTCTGGACCCAAATGTCCTCTAGGAAGGAAGCATTTGTCCTGGCTAAGGCAGCTGCACGCTTTGGTTTGGACGTCTCTGAGTGCAACATCAATCGGAGTTCTACTGACCATTTTCGAAGAGAGAATTGAGCTCTCTGTGATCAAGAACTGATGGAACATCTCCTGAGAGAATGTCCTTTGACAGTCCACTGGGACGGCAAGGTGATGGAGGACCTCACCTCTTGCAATTACGTCGACCATTTCCCAATGATTGTGTCGGGACTTGGTGCCATGCAGCTGCTTGGAGTCCCCAAGATTCTATCCACAACTGGAGTAGCACAAGCTCAAGCTATCATGGAGTGCCTCAATGAGTGGAGGATTACATATCAGGTGAAGGCAATGTGTTTCGACACAACAGCATTGAACATGGGTCAATGTGGAGGAGCTAGCTCTTTCACTGAGGCAAAACTGGGATGTGACCTCTTGTACTTGGCATTCGGACACCATCTTATAGACTTGCTGTTTGTAGCTATCTTCGAAGCAACACTTGGATCTGCCTCAATTGGTCCAGAGGTTTTGCTCTTCAAGCATTTTTGAGACCACTGGGCTTTCAACCAAAACCAATTCCAACCAGATAAGACAGATGAGACCACCAAAAAAAAACCCAATTTTTCTGTCCACGACTGAGCTGATTCATTTCAGGAGCTATGGGGTGAATATCAAGAACATTTGGATCTGACCGTCATCTTCTTCAGAGGTGTTTCTGACAAAGACATGAAGTTCCTTATGCCAGGTGCCATGCATCTAGCTCGCTGGATGGCTAAAGGACTTTATTCTACCAAGATGTAGCTTTTCCAAAGCCAGTTCAAGATGACAAAGACTGAGGAACAAGGGATTCAAAATCTTTCTCTCTTTTCTGCCCTCGTCTACATGAAGGCTTGGATGACATCATCATTTCCCATCAAAGCCTTGTTGAACGACTGAACTCTAATCAGGACACTGATGCAATACCCGAACAAGAAGATTGCCGAGACAACAAAGAAGAAGCTATCTACCCACCCATGGTACCTGTCCGAAGCAGCAGTTGGTTTTACTTTCTTCAATGAGCGAATTTTGATGGATGTGAAGAACACAAGAAACAGTGGGGCAATTTGCTGAAAGAAGCTTTAGTCTGTACTCGTTAAGAGGTAGAGTTGAAGGTCATCAAGGGGTAGCAAAGGTAGAAAAATAAGGAGACTTGAGAGGAACAGTAGGAGGTCCTGCAGAAGAAGAAAAAGCTATGGTAGATGCATTACTTTCCTGACTGTCCTCCCATTCAATGTACCTGAGAGTTCCCTTAAGATCATCTACGTGAATCCATTTACTCTTTAATTTCAAGGTTGTTGCCGTTACGAGATAACACACGGCATGGGTCCACAAAATTGTCATTTAGTGTAGAAGTGCGAGTGTGCGAACAAACCAACACCAAATCTCCCAGAATAATAGTGATTGGTGAGGCAGCGCTATGCAGGCAATGTAGCATATTTTCTTTGGACAATGCCAAATTAGTCTTTATATACTGAAGTGTTTTCTGAAAGGAAAGAGGGAGGGGTAGACCGAGGATGAGGTGGAGGGATGGAGTTGAGAGGTATATGAGGGAGGGGGGAGTGAGTTGGAGGGAGGGTAGTCAAATGGTGGGTGACAGAGCGACTTGGAGGCGTTTTGTCTGCGGCCACCCTTTGCGGGATTATGGCATCGGGCTATAGATAGATAGGTAGATAGATAGTTTTCTGAAAGTCTGACAGTTCCACTTTCGCATAATCGTCCAGGTTATAAAGTGGACTGGGCTATGCTTGTAGCACTGAATTGGGCACAGATTTTTTATTCCATATGTGACAAAAACAGAGTTTCCTCAATGGATTTATTAATGAAGCTGTTGATAGAAGCAGCAACCTGTGGAATCCTTTCATCCCTACAGGTGCTCTGAGAACCTAAGTACTTCAAGCACTCCAACACCTTATAAATTTGTCTTTCGACAAGGCCATTGGAAGCCGGAATATACTGATTACAAAACTCATCAAGAACACTGTTACTGAATTCCGAACGATTATCAGTAATAATGGTTGATGGCCTAGTGAATGGACAAATAACATGATCAATCAAGGCTCGTGCAACACTCTTTGCAGTCTCTTCTTGAGGACCTACAAGATAACGGTAACATGACAAATGATCAACTGTCACAAACAAATACTCTGCACCAGACTCTGTAAGCAAAAATTTAAGAAGATAAATTTACTTTTGGATGTGGTGAAACTGGATATTGTAGAAGTGGAGCAGGTAATCCAGTTGACCCTTGATGCCAGTTACATGGAACACAGGAATCACAGTGAATTGGTAGTGCAACTTCTATTGGTTCTAGCCAAAATTATAAATCTCTCTCTCTCTCTCTCTCTCTCTCTCTCTCTCTCTCTATGTATATATATGACTGAAAACATTTTACACCATACCCATTAATCTTTTCCCTATTAAGCCAATGTTTAACATATTCTACATTTGCTGTAAGTAACAATGTTTTAGGCTGGAGTTAGTCCTGAGAGAGAGAGAGAGAGAGAGAGAGAGAGAGAGAGAGAGAGATCAGAGTACAGTAGTACCTTCGAAATACGAATCAGGAAGAGGTGTCAATAGCGTCAGCAGTGCTTGCGTAAGATCTAGTGTGCTGTTCTGTTGATGTTTGTGTGTGGGTCGGCGTATGACGTCAATATGAACAGACGTGTCTGACATCCGATTCCTCATGAGAGAACAAATTACCATCTCCCACTTTAAATGTTACCCATAACTGATACAGGGCAATGGAGACACAGATCGGCAAATGAAACCCAGACAATCGAGTCAGCTTGGCTGTATATTCTACCTGTTACCAGGTTAATGTATTCAGATTGGAAGAATCTCTCGAACTGAAAGGGTAATGACCACTGTAACATTTTATTAGCAAAGAATTGCCTACATATATTTTTTAGCACAGGCTGATGTTTATTATACTAACCAGTAATTATTCATTCAGTACAATACCAACACATATGGCAGAACATCTTGTATTTTTTATCTGCTTACGTCTACACCATGCCAATTGACTATGAAGGTGGAGTAAGAGTCGGATGAATAATGCTACATGGCTAATACAAAATAGTAATTTTGTAATCATTACTCTACCAAATAATAAGACGTAAATAAGTGGATATCGGCGAGTTCTTTGAAACTTACTCAAAATAATTGCAACACAAAAAGTTATGCAGCAATCACTTTCTTGACTTTCCTTTTAGTAAAAATAACCATACAAGTTAACATAAATTAGCTTCCCTTTCTTCAAGATTTACAGTCATCCGACCAACTCAGAAGAATGTGAGTAAACTTTAGTAAATTTTGGTTAATTACATGAATTTAATTATTTTTTGTTTTAATTTCTTCCCTTTCGTCTAAGGTCAAGAGACAACAGACAACTTTTCCTTTTTTTTTTTTATGCAAGGAAGAAGGAACCAAAACCCAGGAGCCCGAAAACCGTTACTTCCAAGAAAAAACAATAAAAACAATACAACAGAGAGCCAAACTCAAGATCTGTTCATTTCTAGATGCTTGGACACACTGTGTTTGAAAGACTGGAGATCATAGGAAGTAGGAAATACAGACATAGGGAGACAGTTCCAGAGTTGACCTCTTGCATAAATGAAGGACTTGGAGTATGGGTTAACTCTTGCATTATAGAGTAGGACAGAAAAGGGATGAGCATTTGTTGCCAGACGGGTGCTACGCGCCCTTCGTTGAGGTGGAAGGGTGTAGGCAGACAGTTTAATGCAAAAAATTTTAAAGCACCTTCCTTATCACAACCTTCTTTCCAATCGTCAGTTTGGGTGTCACGAATCAATTCGCGACATTTCCCTTTTGTGAGAAGCCACGAACTATTAGTGGAAAACTCACTGTATCGCTCAGTTAACCGTTTCTCTCTCCATTTCGGAGTATACTTTTCAAAACATTCGTCACTTTCAAAAGTGACCGATTTAATGCACGTCACTAAGTGCTCTACTGAGCGATACAATTGTTTCTTTATCATTCGCCTCTGCTTGCCTGAACCGTTAGCCACGCCTTCTTCCGGTGGCTTGTGCGTTCTGCCCATACAATGTATTTTGAATTCAGTCTAGTGTTTGCCTTGACGGAGAGAGGTCCTGCGCTCCAGAAGTGTGAGAAGTCAGCTAGCATCCAAGCTCCACAGAGTACGGTTTCTTCAAACTCCCACCTCGGTGATACAAAGCATTCATCGACTATAGTATTTCCCTTTTGTATTTTGTAGTCTTAAGAGTTTAGTTAAGGTGTTTTTTTTTCCAGGCGTAAGTATTTAGCTTTTGTGTGAGTGAGTGAGTGTGTCTCATTGATTTGATTTGAAATGTAACGTTAAATTTATTTTTGTAATCAATAAATTTAACAGCTCTTTTTCTCGAGCTTAATGTAAAGTAAAATCTTGTTTCATTTCTCCAAATTAAGCTTATTTCCCACATAGCTCCTAGCTTGCATACACGTTTTACTATTCATAACTGGTACTTAGACCAGTCTTGTTGTATTAACTTAAAATCCGTTGTGCCACCTAGGGGTTTAGCACCAGCAAGAACCTGATGTTAGTATTAGTTATTTATTGTCAGGGGTGAAGTAACTTTCTCCAGAGGCTAACAGTACAGTAACAGCAATTGAGTAATTAGTCTCTGCTGTGTACTGTTGAGAAGGTTTATAAATTCTCGTTCTCAGAGAGTCGTGCGAAGAAGCAGCGTAAAGTAATCATTGCTTGATGTAGCAAGACAATCATTGTCTCTGCTCTTCAATATTATTGAACATTATTATCAATTTAAATAATAATAAGCATATATTTTTAAAAATACCGTGATATTATAAAAACCCCGTGACAATTGGCGACCTCATTCCAGGATATTAACTCCTAGCTATAAAGCTATTCACGAGATAGTGCTCACTCGTTCATATTTAGGAATTTATCATTAAAGTTTATAGGCACAAGTTTACTGGTGGTTACCGTTGATTTAGCAAGTGAATTTTTGCTTTATTAATCAATAGAGTACTTAACTCTAGTTTATTCTTGGTAACGCCAGACGATTTTATTCGCTCCTGGGAAGTCGCCGTACCCATTGTGTTTATTATTGAGTCTTTCCAGTCATTTACATTTTTTATTTATTCTTTGCCAGTTAACTGGATAAGACTGGTCACCACTAGCTTGTGTCTGTATTCTTTACTTGTGTCATTAGTATTCGTCGCTAAGCAGTCAGTACTCAATTTCGGTTTGCTTAATAAATTAGCGCCATGGCTACTACTGTATTTTTACAGGAAGCCAAAGATATGGGTCTTTCGGACCCAACCGAAATTAAAGAGTATATACTCTTACGGCATAATCAGGAGCAGCAGCGCGAGAATGATGCCCGTGAAGAGCGTAAGATTCAGCGCGAATACGAGCGAGAACAGCGCGAACAACGTGAAAGAGAGCATGCATATGAACAAGAGCAGCGTGAAAAGGAGCGCGAGTACGAGCAAAAACAGCGCGAACTCGACTTAGAACATGAGCGAGAACAGCGTGAGGAACGAGAGAGAGAACGTCAATACGAGTTACAACAACGAGACAGAGAACGAGAACACGAACGTGCCGAGCGAGAAGCACGCGAGAGACATGAACTTGAAGTGCTGAAGCTCAAGCGAGATTCCTTGGCTTCAGACACGTCTGCTGCAGTTGGTCCAAGCTCCACGAGCGTTCTCCCTGCACATGTCCTGGCGACCCCACGCATCAAGCTTCCTTCATACAAGGAAAGCGAGCGAATCGAGCCGTACATAGCTCGTTTTGAGGACATGGCAGACATGTATCAACTGGATGAGGCAGCTAAGTTGGCTTCAGTTTCTTAGCCTATTTGAGGGCCCTGCCCTCGATATTCTCCACCGAATTCGTGGAGACAATCTCACATATGAGATGATGAAAGCTGCACTCATTAAGGCGTATGGTCTCACAGTAGACGACGCCAAAGTTCAGTTCATGCGAGCTCATCTCCAAGACAAGGAGACAGCTGTTCAGTTCCTTGATCGTCTCACAGCTTACGTAAATGAGTGGATGGAGAAAGATGAAACTCCTTCCACGCGTGAGGGGATAATTGACCTTATGCTGCATACACAGCTAGAGAGGTCGTGGCCTGCTGAGCTCATAGCACAGCTTAAGATCTGCCAGGTGAAAGATGCCAGCCAAATGGCAGAAAAGGCTGACGCATTCTTTACTGCATACGGGTATCAAGCTCGTAAGCAAAACACCTGGAGCAGAAAAGATACTGCCAAGTCTGGGAAGCCGTCTCAGACTGAATCCCAGCACCAAGGCCGTTCTCAGAGTAATGGTCAAGGTCCAAGCAAACCACAGAAGGACCAGGGGCAAAACACTCAGAGACCTGAGTGGAAGCGGTACAACAAGCACCCCAACCAGCAGCAGTTTCCCAAGCAGCAGCAGCTGCAATACAAGGACAAGCCACGTAACCCTCAGTCAGGTCAATTAGTGTATCGGAGGCAGGAGGCAAATGCAGCCTTCATTCCTCAGCAGCAGCATGGTGGTCACGTCCCTACCAGTGTGGGTACTTCCCCACAGTTCACTAGTCCCACAGTGACAGTGAACCCCCCTCCACAGATGGCCAATGTTCCATCTCCTTATAATTCTCAAGGCACAATGTTTGCCACATCAATTCAGCAGCCTCATGAGTGGCTAGCTGCTTCCTCCACAGGCCCTCCCACAGGTGACAGTACCTTCCTTGTTCAGCCAGGGTTTGTGGGAGACATTCCTGTGAAGGTCCTGAGAGATAATGGTTCCTCAGGTTGCTCTGTCAAGCAGAGTCTAGTTCGGCCTGAGCAATATACAGGTCGACAGATCCATGCAAAGCTTATTGATGGATCAGTGAGATTGTTCCCTGAGGCATGTATCCAGGTGGCATCTCCATTTTATACTGGTACGACACTTGCAGTTGTCATGCCAGAACCTTTATTTGACCTCATCATTGGAAATATTATTGGAGTCAAGGATAGTTGCTCCGATGATGACGCTACTCAGACTTCGGCTGCTGCGGTAACACGAGCCATGGTTGAGGCTCCAGACTGTGTCACCCCAGTGATCATTGAATCGCCGCAAGATCTGATGTGTAGTCAACTTGTTGTGCAAGAACAACATTCTGACCCGACACTTGCTGCCGTATGAACAAACAAAAGGGTCGAGTGATTAAGTATTCACGGGGAGGTCGAGCCAAGTTCCTTCGTAAACAAGGACGGCTCTACCGTGAGTCACGAACACCCGAGGGCGAGGTTCGACTGCAGTTTGTCGTTCCTGCAAAGTACCGCCAAGCAGTGTTACAATGGGGTCATTGTTCAGCCTCAGGAGGTCACATGGGCAAAAGGAAGACCCAGGGCCGTATCCGAGCTGACTTTTTCTGGCCAGGGATGGGACGGGACATAGATAGTTTTGTCCGTTCTTGCAGTGTGTGCCAAAGTATCACCACTGATCAGGGACATGCCCTTCCTGTGCCATTTGTAACTACACCTATAATCTCTGAGTCAGTTGAGAGACAGGGTAGTGGTGAAGTGGGTGCAGACCTGACGTCTCGCCCATTGGCCCCACTAGACACATTATGTCCAGGGCCTGTACATACATATTATGTACCATAGGTTAAGGGGGAAGTTGAGAGGAGACTCGAGGCTATGGACGACCCGAGTTTGCACAAGGATTCTCAGCTTCCCTGTACTAATATATGTACCGTAGGTTAAGGGGGAAGTTGAGGGGCGACTCGAGGCTATGCAAGACCCGAGTTTGCACAAGGATTCTCAGCTCCCCGATACTAATATAAGTACTGTAGGTTAAGGGGGAAGTTCGAGAGAGAACTCCGCAGAGGCGACTTGAGGCTATGGAAGACCCAAGTTTGCACAAGGATTCTCAGCTTCCCGGTACTAATATAAGTATTGTATTGTAGGTTAAGGGGGAAGTTCGAGAGAGAACTCCGCAGAGGCGACTTGAGGCTATGGAAGACCCGAGTTTGCACAAGGATTCTCAGCTCCCCGATACTAATATAAGTATTGTAGGTTAAGGGGGAAGTGAGAACTCCGCAGAGGCGACTTGAGGCTATGGAAGACCCAAGTTTGCACAAGGATTCTCAGCTTTCCGATACTAATATAAGTACTGTAGGTTAAGGCACAGGTTGAGGACCCGTGTGCAGTTCGAGGCTATGGAAGACCCGAGTTTGCACAAGGATTCTCAACTTGCCGACCATAAGCGTGTGCTATAATTAATGGCGACCTCGAATGTACGTCGTAGCACTGACTGCTAGGCAGAGAGAGTAATTGTAACATGATAAAATTTTGTCTCATTGACACTTTTGATGCTCCACCTCAATTGGTTTTGCAGGTTCAGCAATGGGTGTAGCAGTTTTGCTGTGCGGGCCAGCTGATCGTCTGCCGCACGCTGCCGCCTCTTCTCTGCCTTCGTCGTCGGCATATTATTATTATTGTGTCATTTTACACATAGGTACAGTCACACTACAACTGTCACACCTACACCGTGTATTACATACATCACACTACACAACAATTAGTTGTCAGTGTAAATGTAGCGACTTTTCGCTTAGTTTGACCTGAGTACAGGATTTTCACCGTCGTCACGGAGTTTTTCCCTCAAGCTTGCTTCTATTAACGTAAATACGAGTTTTTTTCGCTCACTGGCGACTGCGACTTTCTCCTGTAGCAGGATAGCACACACACCACAGTGTGAATCTTGTGTGAATGACTTAGGATGTGTACATATATATATATACCCACAAATTTTTTCCCATAAGGAAAAAATTTAATTTTGTAGGGGCGTAATGTCACGAATCAATTCGCGACATTTCCCTTTTGTGAGAAGCCACGAACTATTAGTGGAAAACTCACTGTGTATCGCTCAGTTAACCGTTTCTCTCTCCATTTCGGAGTATACTTTCAAAACATTCGTCACTTTCAAAAGTGACCGATTTAATGCACGTCACTAAGTGCTCTACTGAGCGATACAATTGTTTCTTTATCATTCGCCTCTGCTTGCCTAAACCATTAGCCACGCCTTCTTCCGGTGGCTTGTGCGTCCTGCCCATACAATGTATTTTGAATTCAGTCTAGTGTTTGCCTTGACGGAGAGAGGTCCTGTGCTCCAGAAGTGTGAGAAGTCAGCTAGCATCCAAGCTCCACAGAGTACGGTTTCTTCAAACTCCCACCTCGGTGATACAAAGCATTCATCGACTATAGTATTTCCCTTTTGTATTTTGTAGTCTTAAGAGTTTAGTTAAGGTGTTTTTTTTTCTAGGCGTAAGTATTTAGCTTTTGTGTGAGTGAGTGAGTGCGTCTCATTGATTTGATTTGAAATGTAACGTTAAATTTATTTTTGTAATCAATAAATTTAACAGTTCTTTTTCTCGAGCTTAATGTAAAGTAAAATCTTGTTTCATTTCTCCAAATTAAGCTTATTTCCCACATAGCTCCTAGCTTGCATACACGTTTTACTATTCATAACTGGTACTTAGACCAGTCTTGTTGTATTAACTTAAAATCCGTTGTGCCACCTAGGGGTTAAGCACCAGCAAGAACCTGATGTTAGTATTAGTTATTTATTGTCAGGGGTGAAGTAACTTTCTCCAGAGGCTAACAGTACAGTAACAGCAATTGAGTAATTAGTCTCTGCTGTGTACTGTTGAGAAGGTTTATAAATTCTCGTTCTCAGAGAGTCGTGCGAAGAAGCAGCGTAAAGTAATCATTGCTTGATGTAGCAAGACAATCATTGTCTCTGCTCTTCAATATTAATGAACATTATTATCAATTTAAATAATAATAAGCATATATTTTTAAAAATACCGTGATATTATAAAAACCCAGTGACATTGAGTTCTGGCAGGGGTGCTCCATTGGCGATCTTCTCACCTACTTTTCACACCCCGGGTCATCCTCCTTTCGGGACTTTGGCGAAAACTTTACCACTGTCCTTGGCATCTTCGGGGCTTTTGATCATGTTTGGCAGGAATTTTTGATTTCCAAACTACCCTCCTGCTGTTTCTATCCTTCTATCTGTGCCTTCATTTCTAGCCTTCTTTGTGGTCATTCTGTAGCTGTTGTAGACGGCCACCTTTCTTCTCACAAAGCTGTTAATAATGGTGTTCCTCGGGGCTCTGTCCTATCACTAACCCTATTCGTTCTATTCACCAGTGACCTTATGAGCTGTACATCTATCCCTATCCATTCGTATGCTGATGATTCCATCCTTCACCATTCCATTCACTTCCTGCAGCATAAATTTCAGCAGTTACTTCAACAGAAAAGGAATGAGGTTATGGCACACCTAATGTCTGACTTGGCCCACATCTCTGATTGTGGTAAAAATAATTTTGCTATTTTTAATGCTTCAAAAACTCCTTTTTTACGTCTTTCAACCTGTCAAAATCTTCCCCAGGCGTATCCTCTATTTTTTAATAACATCCAACTCAATCTTGCACCTTCAGACATACTTCAGAGGGCTATAACTTGATACTTGTTGAAGATATAAATATTTTCTATTTATAAGAATAGGAAGTCTCATTTGGGCTTTCATTTGGCAGCATGACCTTTGACCTTGAGTGACCTCGAAAGGCCAAACGGATCATAGATTTTCAGAAGGCGATACTTGAAAACATTTGCACCATTACCTTAGACTTATTATGTACTGACACTGAACTGCTGTAAGGAATTCAGTATTGAATAATAAAATATCTGCTTAGGGCGAGGCTTGTTTTGCTTGTCACCACTTGTTCTGTGTGTGTGTGTGTGTGTGTGTGTGTGTGTGTGTGTGTGTGTGTGTCGTTACATAGAATTCTGTTCATCCGTTGGTTTACATATTTGTATTGTTAGAAAGAAACGATTCAAGGAGCGTTGCCCGTGTAAGATAGATGTACAGTATCTAAGAGCCTGTCTTCAGATGTAAGAGATGCGACTGTTAAGGTTGAGTGTCATAGGTTTTGGTCAGTTCTCTCTAGTTGTCAAGCACGATCGAAGGAAGGATGATCGGATTCTGGTGTCGTCTCTTCACTGTAATCGATTTCCTCTCTTTGTTATGCTGCTGACTCTGGCTGCAGCTTTCATATGCTTCTCTGGTCCTCTGTATCTCAACGTCGCTTGCCTCTGGTGTATGATGCTGGCCTGCTACTTTAGACTTTAATTCTCTGATAAGTCTCTCTATGCCACTGTTTCCTCTATCTTTACTTCAGTAGTGAGATAATAAAAAATAGGCACTGTGCAAGGAGTTTGCAGGGGCAGTGCACAGATTGACAGTAGTGTGTGTGTGTGTGTGTGTGTGTGTGTGTGTGTGTGTCAACTCGACAAAGCCTCACCTCATTCTGGCGTCCTTCCCTCAACTCAGTTTGGGAATGACCCAAACCTGGCCTTTTTCCGTCTTATTCTGCATGTCAAACTTTACTCAATACAGTCTTGGTTACAAACATGTTCCAGCATTAATATTTATATATACGCTCTTCCCTACAGAGATTATAAACATCTTGTCTTTGTTGTCAAACTTAAACAATGCTTCCTATATGCAGAGTACAGAATTACTGTCTAGAAAAGCCAGCAGAATTTCATTTTTAACCATTTTTCTTTTACTATCTTTGGTATGGATTAAGACAAGAACGTTCAACTGTAGACATTCTATGCTTTCTTACTCATCAGATTAACAAAACAATAGACCAACATGGTGAAACACACACAAAAGCACTTGATATTTGACAGAGTATGGCACAGGGCCTTATTGTCTAAGATGTCACACTATGGCCTTGCATCCCTGTTTCCTCTAATTTCTTCTTACCTTTATAATAGAAAAATACGGGTCATGGTAGATGGAATTTATTCTCAGTTTCATTCCATAAATGCTGGCGTACCTCAGGGATCAGTTTTGGTGCCAACCCTCTTTCTCATTCATATAAATGACCTCCTATCTGTCACGCACAACCCAGTACACTCTTATGCTGATGACTCGACCGTTCATAATTCTTTCACATTTAGTACCTCCTTTACACAATTTGATATTATAAATTCCCAAATAAACACAGCAATTTCTCTGAACCAGGACCTTTCTAAAATTAATCAATGGGGACAATCAAATCTGGTCTCATTTAATGCTCAGAAAACTAAATACATTAATTTCTCCAACAGAAAGAATCCTTCAGACTCTCACATAATTTTAAATTATGTCAATATTCCCATAGCCACTACATTTGATATCCTAGGTGTTACCTAAGCCCCAACCAAAGCTGGACGGCTTATGTTAAATCCCTTGCTAAAAATGCTTAAAAAGAAATGGGACTTATGTACAGAGTTTGTGAGTTCTTCACTGACGAGCAGATGGCCACAATATACAAAAGTCATGTGCGTTCTCAGATCGAATACTGTTCACCACTATGGAGTGGATGTGGAGCGGTTGCATTGAGGCAGTTGGACAAAATTCAAAATAAAGCCATTAGATTAATCAATAATCCCGCCATTACGCAGGACCTTCTTCCATTATCAGTACTTAGAGATGTTGCGTCTTTAGCATTATTTTATAGATATTTTTACCGTAAGTGCTCTGACGAACTGGCTTCAATTGTGCCTCCACTTCACATTTTCTCCCGAAATACTCGGGCAGCTGGGAGCACCCATGAACTCACACTCTCTCCCCCGCAATGCAGAACCTCTGCTTATCAAAGTTCATTTATCCCTAGAACTACTACTCTCTGGAATTCACTTCCTGGGAGTTGTTTCCCACAAACATTTAGTCCACTTCAATCAAAAACCAGTTGTTATAAATATTTTATGAATGGAGGATGCCTTTAGGCACATGGACTTACCTTTTTCCTTTGTTTTTCCTTCCTCCATTCATTATCTAAAAAAAAAAAAAAATCTCCCTCTCCCTCTCCCCTCTCTCTCTCTCTCTCTCTCTCTCTCTCTCTCTCTCTCTCTCTCTCTCTCCACCAGTCTGTATAATGGAGCTGAAGGGGTGGTGATGGCAGGGGGAAGAGGGGAGCAAATACACACATGGGATCGATGCTTGTCAAATACCATGTGCAAATGACCCACTCACGCTAACTGCTCTGATTCCAGGCTCTGACTCCCATTTCTAATTATCTGTTGAGCCTGGGGTAATTTTGCCTTCACAAATGGTATGGACGCACTTGTATAGTTTGTTTAATCGGAAACCAGAAAAGAATATTTACTTCGCCCGGCAGGAGTCCGACAAGGTATTGTTTTTGATTGAGTTTCTTTGTTTTTTTGTTAGCAACATTACGGAAAAATGCCTGAATAAAGTTACATGAAACTTTCAGGATATGTGGGTACTGGTCACCAAAGAAAATGATTAAATTTTGGAGGTAGTTGATGGACCCTGAAAGGTCAAACTCGAGGTTAAGGATTTTCAGAGGGCCATAACTTGAAAATGGTTGAATACAAATATGTTAAGTGGAGAGACTGTGAGAAAATGTTCTGGAAAGAGGTAAAGAGAGTTAGACAGGATGGCAAAGAAGTTAGTAGGGGAGTGAAAGATAAAAATGGTAGATTACTAGTGGAGACGGGAGAAAAAGTGAGCAGATGGAGAGAACACCTTAAGGAATTGTTGAACATAGAGAATGAAAGTAATGCGAGTATAAGTGGCTGGGGAATGGCTGGGAGAAGGAGGGAGGTGAGAAGACAGGAAGAAATCAGTAGGATGGAAGTTGTGGAAACAATGAAGAAAGTCCAAATGGGGAAAGCCCCAGGAATAGATGGAGTGTATGGTGAAATGCTGAAGAATGGGGGAGAGATAGTAGTAGAATGGATATGGAAGATGTGCAGATTGGCCTGGAAGGAAGGTATAGTTCCAAAGGATTGGAAGTTAGAGATCATTTTTCCCTGCGTGTCGTAAAAGGCGACTAAAAGGGGCGGGGTGAGGGGACTAGGGACCCCCTCCTCTGTTTTTTTAGTTCCTAAAAAGAGACAGGCCAGAGAAAGGGACGGGGGATGGAGTTATCCCCGTACCCTGAAGATTGGGTCTATGAATGTGCGTGGATGTAGTACAATTGAGGCTAAAAGGGAGGAGATTGGGAGAATGTTTGTGAGAAGAAAGTTGGATGTGTTAGCTTTGAGTGAAACGAAGATGAAAGGGAAGGGGGAATATATGTTTGGAAGTGTGAATGGAAGATTGTCAGGTGTTGATAGAGGAAGGGCAAGAGAAGGTGTGGCCTTGTTAGTGAGTCCGGAAGTGCAGCAGTGTGTGATTGAATGGAAGGAGGTGTCATCGAGACTGATGTGGGTGAAAGCGAAATTTGAACGTGAGTTGTGGGTGTTGTGAGTGCATATGGACCTGGTAGTGAAAGGGATGAACAAGAGAGGGAGTCTTTCTGGAATGATGTTGATGAGTGTCTGCAGAGTTTTGGAGCGAATGTGAATGTGGTAATGATGGGAGATCTGAATGCTAGAGTGGGAAATGTAGCAGTTGAAGGCGTAGTTGGTATGCATGGTGTGCCTGGAAGAAATGAAAATGGGGAACGAATGATAGCGATGTGTGTTGAGCGAGAGATGGTGATTGGGAATATGCTGTTTGAGAAGAAAGATATTTATAAGTATACATGGGTGAGACATGAGGGTGGAAGGGTTGTTGATAGAGCCTTGATGGACTATGTGGTTGTGTCTAGGAATGTAATAGGAAGATTGTTGGATGTGAGAGTTCTGAGAGGGGAGGGTGGAGGTATGTCTGACCACTACCTGGTGGAGGGAAAGTTAAGAGTAGGTAAGAGATGGGTGAGAGCTAGGAGGGTTAGGTGTGGCAGGGAGGTTTTGAAAGTGAGTGAGTTGGATAAAAGAGAGAAAAAGATAGAGTATCAGGAGAAATTGAAAGATGAGTGGAACGCAGTGAAAGATCGGGAAAATGGCAGCGTGGAGGAGGAATGGCAGTTGTTTAAGAGTGCTGTGGTGGGGCATGCAGAAGAGGTGTGTGGTGTGAGACGTGTGGGTGGTGGTGTAAGAAAAGGAAGTGAATGGTGGTGTGAGGAAGTAAGTATGGCTGTGGCTGAGAAGAGACGTGCATATGAAGTGTGGCTGCAGAGGAAGGATGAGATGTCATATGAAAGGTATAAGGAAAAGAGGAATAGAGCGAGAAGGGCTGTGCGTGATGCTAAAGTGGCAGCAGATGAGAGGTGGGGTAGGCGGCTGACAGAGAATTTTCAACAGAATAAGAAAATGTTTTGGAAGGAGGTGAAAAGGGTGCGAAAGGGAGAGTCTGGGAAGGAAGAACGAGTAAAAGCAGAGGATGGAAGGATGTTAATTGAGATGGATGCAGTAAGGAAGAGATGGGCAGAGTATTTTGAAAGATTGTTAAATGTAGAGGAGGAAAACGTGGCTGAGATTGTGGCAGATAGAAGGGTGCAAGGAATAAATGTGTTGGGAGAGTTGAATGATTCTTTGATCACGAAGGAGGAAGTGGAGAAGGCAGTAAAGGAGATGAAAACAGGGAAAGCTGCAGGTATGGATGGGTGTGCTGTGGAATGCCTGAAGGGTGGTGGAGTGACTATTGTTGACTGGTTAGTAAGATTATTGAATGTGTGCTTTGAGAAAGGTATGGTGCCAATTGACTGGGCAAGTGCTTGTGTGGTCCCGTTGTATAAAGGCAAGGGTGATAAGTATGAATGTACTAGCTTTAGGGGTATAAGTCTGTTGAGTGTTGTAGGTAAAATGTATGGTAGAGTGTTAATTATGAGAGTTAGAGAGGGTACAGAGGGAGTGATTAGTGATGAGCAGTGTGGCTTTAGGAGAGGGAGGGGATGCGTTGATCAGGTGTTTGCTGTGAGACAAGTGTGTGAAAAGTATTTAGCGAAAGGCAAGGATGTGTTTTGGGCATTTATGGATTTAGAGAAAGCGTATGATAGAATTGATAGGGAGGCTTTGTGGACTGTTTTAAGATTGTATGGACTTGATGGTAGGTTACTAAAAGGGGTGAAAAGTTTTTATGTAAATAGTAGAGCGTGTGTAAGAGTGGGAAATGCTGTGAGTGATTGGTTTCCCGTGAGAGTGGGGCTGCGACAGGGATGTGTGATGTCGCCTTGGTTGTTTAATATTTACATGGATGGTGTTGTAAGGGAGGTGAATGCAAGAGTTTTAGGTGGTCTGAGTCTGGTAAATGTTGATGGAGGAGAGTGGAATCTGAAGTAACTGCTGTTTGCAGATGATACTGCATTGGTGACCGATTCAGAGGAGAAATTGAGACAGTTGGTAGAGGAGTTTGGAAGGGTGTGTGAAAGGAGGAAATTGAAAGTAAATGAGAATAAGAGTAAAGTGATGAAGTGTACGAGGTTGATAGATGGTAGGGGGATGAATATAGTTTTGAATGGTGAGTTGCTTGAGGAGGTAGATTGTTTTAAATATCTAGGGTCACCTGTTGCTGTGGATGGAAGAATAGATGCAGAAGTGAAGTTTAGAATAAATGAAGTAGGAAAGGTGCTGGGAGGAATGAAAAAAGTGTTTAAATGTCGTTCGCTTAGAATGGATGTAAAGAGAAGGCTGTATGAGGGTGTTGTGGTACCGACTGCGTTATATGGGGCTGAAACATGGAATATGGGTGTAGCAGAGAGGAAAAGTTTGAATGTAATGGAGATGAGATGTCTGAGGAGTATGTGTGGAGTGACGCGTATGGATCGAGTGCGAAATGATGAAGTGCGAAGGAGAACTGGAGTTGTTCGGGAGATGGCTGGTAGAGTTGAGCAGAGGGTGTTGCAATGGTTTGGGCATATGGAGAGAATGGATAATGAGCGATTGGTGAAAAAGATAACTAGATCTGATGTGAGAGGTGTAAGACTGAGAGGAAGACCACGAATAGGATGGATGGACAGTGTGAAGAGAGCGCTGGATGCGAGAGGGATGTCTGTTGAGCAAGGAAGAGTGGCTGTGCATGACAGAAATAAATGGAGAGAAATTGTGAATGAATAAGTGATGACGCAGCCCTGAGGGGATATTCTCCCGCATTTGGTCTGATCAGCTAGTCAGGTCAGGTGCGGGTAAGGGGATGGGTCTGTTATGATGTGGCAGGGGTAAACCAGTTCTGCTGTCGGGCCCTGCTGTGGATGTCACTGCTTGCATTGCGCAGTTGACCCTTGTGCGGTGTGATGCGGTGAGGATCTGTCCGTTCTCCCCTTTGGGGCTAAGATGCGAATGAATGTGTTTGAATGGATGAGTAAATGGAGAGTGTGTCGTCCTGTCTCGGCTACCTCCCTTTCCTTGGGGGAAGCAGCCTAGGTATATAGATAGATAGATAGACAAAGGGAAAGGAGAAAAAGAAATGTGTGGTAATCATAGGGGCATTTGTCTTCTTAGTGTGTAATAGGCGATGTATATGGTAAGGTACTTATTGACAGAGTTAGGGAAATAACAGAGGAATTGGTTGGAGAAAAACAGGGAGGCTTTAGGAAGGGAAGAGGTTGTGTAGATCAGATATTGATTCTTAGATCTTTAGTGGAAAAGTTTCTAGAGAAGGGAAAGTAATTGTATGCGGCCTTCATGTTTTTGAGAAAAGCATGTGACAGGGAGGATAGACAAGGATTGTGGAAAGTATGAAGAATATATGGAGTAGATGGAAAGTTGTTGAATGCTGTGAAGAGTATGTATGAGGTTGCTAAGGCAGCAGTGTGTGTGGATAGTGATCTGAGTGAATTTTTCTATTTCAAGGTTGATTTGAAACAGGGATGTGTCATGTCTCCATGGTTGTTCAGTCTGTACATGGATGGGGTTATAAAAGAGATATGAGATAGGGCAGTGGACGTTGGAGTGGCCCTAGTGAGGGATGATAGTGTTTGGAAACTCCCTGTACTGTTGTTTGCAGATGATACTGTGTTGTTAAGTGAAGACGAAGAGAAGCTGCAAAGCTTGGTGGATGAGTTTGGGAGAAGGTGTGAGAAACGGAATCTAAAGGTGAATGTAGGGAAGAGTAAAGTTATAGTCTTCGAGAGAAGTGAAGTCAGTGAATGTACAATGTGGCTGGATGATGAGGAAATGGAAAATGTGAGTATGTTTAACCCACCCCATACTGACTGATTTATTACAAAACCCACCCCCAAAACCCGACAATTTTTTTTACTTTTTTTTTTTGGCTCACACCTCCGTTTTTTTATGAGAAACATCGAAAATTCAGAGACAGCACTCACCTGAGGTTAAAAATGCCCTAAACAAGTGAGAAACCCCACACCTGGTACTGCTTTCTGTGAAGCCGTGCTCCATAAATGACACTTTTTATGGGAGGGAAACTTAGCCAAAACCACTCAGAATAGTCAGATATTTATTTATGTGGTACGAATTTATATGTAGTACAAGAGTATATTGGTTTTCACACAATAATATAGGCGATATAAGCGTTGTTCATTAACCAAACACATCAACATACTGCACCTACCTTGGTGATGTTACCTCCTCATCACATCTGCTCATTACTAACTCTGGTGCCACGCAATCTTTGTTCTCCAAATTGGGAATCACTTTCGCCTTGAATTTCGTTGTCGGAGAGACTGTGGTGCTACATGTTCTTACTGGCCAGGTCACTGCTAACATGTGAGTTGCCGAAAAAATAGCGTGCTGTGCAGTAAGCAACAATAATCGTGTCGTGAAATTTGGTGAAAACATAAGCTAACGGGCTAAGCGTCTGGTACATTCCGCCGTCTGTCATACGGACGGTTCATGTTTCATGAGTTACATTTAATCTTCGGACACAACCGCGACACGACTACTGTTGCTCACTGTACACAGGGTCAGGCAGTGCTGCCGCCTGGCTCGGGTAGAGAAAGGTCTCCCAAATATTCCTACCAAAAATTTCCCACAAAACTTGAAAAATGTGCAAACGACGGGGCTTTCAATTGCAAAACATACGATGCATGTCGTGGGGACTGAGCATGAAAAAAAGTTGCGACGTGCATCGTACATTGTAGGTACGGGGTGGGTTATGTACTTGGGTAGTGTGATGATTAAGGATGGAAGTTTGGAGGGTGAAGTGCTTGAAAGGGTACAGCAAGGAAGAAAGGTTGCTGGTTCCTTGAAAGCAATGATAAGAAACAAGGAGGTGAGCAAGGAAGTGAAAAAGTTACTACATGACAGTATTATGATACCAACTCTAAAGTATGGAACTGAAGCTTGGACGTTGTTGGAAGGACACAAGTCAAGAATGAGTGCTTTGGAATTGAGTTCTTTGAGAGGAGCATTTGGAGTCACATGGAGAGATAGATTGACAAATGAGCATGTGAAGAAGCATTGTGGTGTGGATGTGGATGTGATAGGAAGTGTTAGGATAAATACATTGAGGTGGTTTGGCCATATGGAGAGGATGGAGAGTGAGAGACTGACGAGGAGAGTGTATGTGAGTGAGGTAGAGTGGGAGAGGGGGAGGGAGAGGCCAAGGATGAGATGGAGGGATGGAGTGGAGAGGTACTTGTATATGAGAGAAGGGGGTGTGAGTTGGGAGCAGGGCAGTGAAATGGCAAGAGACAGGGTGACATGGAGGCGATTTGTTTGTGGCCACCCAGTATGGGATTGAGGCCTCTGGCAATAGATAGATAGATAGATACATAGAGAGGAACATACAGGCACTCATAATATGGGCTTTCATTTGGCACCAAGACAAACTTGAGAGGTCAAACTCAAGGTCACGGATATTTAGGGGGCTCTAACTCGAAACTGGTTGAAGACAGAGAGATATTTACTATTATCAACATATAAGAAATCCCATATGGGTTTTTAATTGTACCTTGACCTTTGTTAGTGACCTTGAAAGGTCAACCTTAAGGTCATGGCTATTCAGGGGGGTATATAACTTGGAACTCGTTGAAGATAGATATTTACTATTACCAAGATAAAGGAATTCTCATATGGGCTTTCATTTGGCAGCATGACCTTGACACTGAGTGACCTTCAAAGGTCACATTCAAGATCACGGGTTCTCAGGTGTAACTTGAAAACATAGACTTAAATTGTGCACTGATAGTAAATGGCAGAAACGAGTCGGTATTTAACATCCATAAAATAACTGCTGTCGGGTGAGGTATGTCATGCCTGGCACCACTTGTTTAATATCTAGATAAACATATCACTGTTGTGGAAGCACTTACCTTATGCATGAAGATTAAACTTTTTTCTCTCTATCAGATAACGGGCTACCTTTTTTCTCAGTACACCACCACCATCATCATCATCATCATCATCATTTCTTCTGACTCTGTCACTGAAGGGAAAAAATGTCTCTGTCTGCATAAGCCTCTTTGTAGTTGTTTTCATATTGCCTTTAATATAAGATTATGTTTTGACAGCAGGTGCCCAGAAGACATTCATTTTCCTCACCACTTAAGTTCTGCCTTAGTCTTTGTTATCTTTATCTCATCATCAGTATCTTATATGTGAGGGTTAAGGTAGTTGAGTGTGTAACTGGATTATGGCACCCTTTAACCCACCCTGTACCCACTAATTTATTACAAAACCTACCCTCGAAATCTGTCAAATTTTCGACTTTTTTTTTTTTTTGGCTCAAACCTCCACTTCTGGTGAGAAAAAATGGAAAATCACCAAGAAAGTACTCACCTGAGTTTAGAAATGGTCTTGACAGGTGACCTGAACACCTGATAGTGTGTTCTCTGTAGCCGAACTGCTACTGTCGCATTTTCTATGGTAGGAGTAACTATTGGAAACCACTCAAATTACATAGATATTTATTAATTTGGTACAAATTTACATGTAGTACAAGAAAATATTGGTTTTCACACAAAAATATATTCGATATAAGCGTTGTTTCATTCATGAACACATGAAAATTGCCGAATCTTGCACAACTGACTCACTCTGATGTTTTAACTTACATTATACTTTTCCACTAACATCATACCAGTTTCCACCTTATATAACATATCACATATTTATAGGCCTTACTATTATAGGAGCATCATATTCATGCATATTTACAGGCCTTACTATTATAGTTAACCTAGTATTATCTCAAGTACACACAGTATCAGGACTGTACTAAAATATACTAGGGTGTGGTAGAGGAACGTGTCCTGTGTATACTTACCAAAAATCAAACGCGAAATTTGAAAAATGTGCAAACGATGGACCTTGCAATTGCAAAAGGTACATCGTACGTTGTCGGGACTAAACGTGAAAAAAAGTTGCAATGTGCATCGTACAGGGTGGGTTAAATCTTGTACTTCTTCAGTATCTAGTCTGTTTGTGCCCTCTAGTCTGCCACACTGCCTACGCTACTATAATTATTATCCTTTTGCTCCATTCTAGGCCTCATCATCCTGAATGGCATTAATCTATCCATCTACAGTATATACCTAGGCTGCTTACCCCAAGGAAAGGGAGGTAGCAGAGACAGGACGACACACTCCCAATTTACTCATCCACTCAAACACATTCATTTGCAAATGTAAGGAATTGAAGTTGATAAGCATGCTAGACATAAGAAATACAGATGGTTCATATTTAAACAAAGTTAACTATTGCTGGAACTGCAAAGAGGCTGGTGTGTAAGAGTAAATGTCAACGAGTTATTTACCAAGTTACTGAAGAATCGATAAAATGCTACTTTAGGGTAATTTTAGGTCCTTTTCACTCACCACATCCTGGCACATTTTTCACCACTGACCCCTCCCCAATCCTGGCAGATTTTTGTTTTTTTGTTTCTTTTTCTAAAACCTTCCCTTTTTATGAGAAACATCGAAAATTCAGAAAGTGCTCACCAAAGCTTAGAAATGCCCTGTCCAGGTGACCCTCTCCTTACCTTGTATTGTCTTCTCTCGAGCCATACTCCAGAGATGACGTTTTTTATGGGGGGGGGGATATATTCCAGACCACTCAGAATAGGTAGATATTTACTTGTTTGGTACAAATTTATATGTAGTACAAGAGTATATTGGTTTTCACACAATAATATAGGCAATATAAGCATTGGTTCACTCACCAAACACATCAACATACCACACCTTCCTTAGTGACATTAGCTCCTCATCACTTCAGCTTGTTTCTTCCTCAAACGCCATGTAATATTTGTCCTTCACATCGGGAATCACTTTAGCCTTGAAATTCGTCGTCAGAGAGACCGTAACGTGACATGTCTTTACTGGCCAGGTCACTGCTAACAGGTGAGTTGCCGAGAAAATGGCATGTGGGGGGGGGGTTAAGCGGGTCCAGGCAGTGTCGCCACCTGGCATTGGGTAGAGGAAGGTCTCCCACGTAAGCCTACCAAAAATCACCAGCAAAAGGTGAAAAATGTGCAAATGACAGACTTTGCAATTGCAAAACGTGTAAACACGTTGTTGGGAGTCACCGTGACAAAACGCTGCAATGTGTATACACGTTGACGGGATGCCTCGGGTTAAGGTAAAAGAGCAGGGCGTATTCAGCCATAAACAGCTTGCCCTTCCAAATAATATTTAGACTTACTTCTCTATGCTATAGTTACAGCCATGCAATATGCCTGTTTTGTGAGTGGGGATGGAAAAACAAACCAATGGGAGGACCCAAAGTGGATGCTCCTGGTACGTTTTATTTGTTCATTTTTTTATATATGCCTGTATATTAACACCATGTTAATGATATGCAAATCCTGACACAGCTAGCCAGAAACGCACTGATTTTCATATGTATTTCCCTCCTCTGTGAGACATCCTTGAGTATGGTGACAGGTGATTGAAATCCATATTATCTTTTCACTTAAAGTGGTCTCTTCTGAGTTTAATAAAATACAGTGAAAGTAAGAAAGCAAAAATAAATGAAAACATCTAGGCCATAATCTACCATTCGGGGACAAAACACACACACACACACACACACACACACACACACACACACACACACACACACACACACACACACACACACACACGCACGCACACACACACACTAAATGAAACTTAGATAACGGCATTATTAGATAAGTCAGCCATAGGCTAACATGCATTTTTTTTTCTTACTGTCTGGCAAGAAAAGATATTTTCCCGAATATTATTCGAGCACAGCTGCATCAAAAAAGTTTTATTTTGTGTGATTGTTTACTCCCAAAGTGCAGCCAGACTTTTTTTTTTAACCAAGGAAAACATAACTTTGTATAGTGTTAGACTTCCACCTGGACCAGGTTTTAGGGTAAATGGGACTCTCAAGGCCCACCTTCAGTAGGAGAAAGCATCTCCTAAGGGTTGTGGGCAACATTGTTATACATCACCATGGTAATTAAACAAGGAAAATTAATAACTGTAGCCTTAGATTTCTACCCAAACCAGAATTCAGGCAAGGTGGGGCTTCCAGGGTCCCTGACCAAAGCTGGTATGCTCAGCCATAATTTTTTATATTCGGGAAGACGACATTTTGCAAAGTGTTATACCACCACCCAGACTAGGTTTTAGGTAGGCTGGAACTCCTAGGAGTTCCCCAATGGGGGGGTCATCATGGGTACCGGACAACATGGAGTATGAAGACAATTAAAAATATGATAAAAATCTTTGACGTTGATTATCTGAAAACGAAGAATTTTATGTGTGTGTATTTTAAATGAGTATACCTCAGTTAATTATAACCCAAACTGAGCTCATAAGGACTTATTTTAAAAGGAGAATCATGAGAAAACAAAGAGATAAGTGAACATTCTAGGTAAGCACAATTTTCTGCAATACTGTTTTGTTCTGTTCATTTCTATGTCAAACATAAAATATCAAAGAAAATATTCACAACATAGGTATTGCATTAAAGAAATGGCCATGGATCAAAATAGATTAAGGTAGTAATGTAACAACCATGACCTTCAATTAGTCTGTTCAATATGATACTGTGATAATGATGAAATTATTCCAAAATTTGCTGAAGAAATCAATTTAAATACATGTATGAAATTATTTTCATAAAGTCAGAGTTTCATATTGTATGATACCAGTTTCAGAGCGTGAATATAAATTTCAAAGTAGCCCCACCAAAAAGTAGATTACACCTTTAATAAAAAATAATTCAGATCAGTAAACAATTGTCTTTTGAAATTAAATGCATTCGTCCTGTGAGAACCAAGATTTAATATGAATAATATTATCATACAATAAAAGTTCACTCCATCAGCAATTTTTATAATTATCGATGCTACTACAAGACGATCTGTTCAGCTCAGGAGTGACTTTTAATAGCAACAGGGTTAAATAACAACAGTAATACGTAAGATGATATAGGTACATGTTTACCAAATTTGTATAATGTCATGTTTTGCTATGCAACTGTTACAAAGAGAGCTTCTATTGCTCACTTGGTGTATCACAAAAGTGCATCTAAAATGAGTGTAGGAATAGATAATTAAGTTGTCCCTCCTGCCGGGCTGGTGTGTGGTACTTAGTGTAATGTGTGTGGCTTCTCTCTGATGTTGATTGAGTCCACCCATAATTCTCATTCCAGCACTGCGTTGCCAGTTCGATGTAAGCAGCTGTTACCATTACTGTTTTCCATCATTACCAAAGCCAGTGAAGGAAAGGCTTTATTTGTGGACGTGACGCTCCAGTGTTCTAACACTTGGGTTGCCCTTTCCATTTACTGTCCATTTACTTGACATAGGTTATGAGCTTGTGAAACCTTGAAAATAGTACAAGTTAAATTAATGTTTAACACTGTTTTCAACTCCTAGGGAGTAGACTGTTGCACCAGTCAAGCAGGGCAATACTCCCAAGGTGGATGGAAAGCTGATGACAGGGAGAGCTGGAGCTCCTGTTTCATCAGCTATCGGTACTAGTTCCTGACTATCCCATTTTTCTGTACTTTTTCAGTGTTTCAGTAACACAGAGAGTAGGCCAGCATGCTCTCCGATACAAGTTTATCTAACTCTCAACACCAAACTACATGCACATTACACACTACACTTCCTACTGAAAATACCAAAAATGGCACCTAATAACCAAGCCTTGGAGTCCCCAGGGGTAGGACCATAAATGCCCCCACCATCCACCCCTCTCCAAGTGATGACTCAGTGAGTTGCCTGGAACCACTGTCTGACTCACTTCATTTACATTTCTGCAACATTCGCTGCCTTTCCTCTAACTTTCTCTCTGTTGAGCACCACCTCTCCTCCTCTAAACCTCACATTCTCCTTTTAACCCCTAAAGTCCTAATCACATCAATTGATGTGATTTGAGTTTTATGCCAAAATGTCTAATCACATCAATTGAGTGGGGCCTGTAAAAAACTGCAGAGCGCTTCCTCTGCCCCGATTATGACTTGACTTCAGGCCAACGGGAACTCACCTCTGAGGTGGCGTGAGGTGGGGGTTGGACCAACCCAGGCAGTGGCGGGGCACCACCCCTCTGGGCCGCCTCCATGCCATGCTTTACTCCACTCCTTTACTCCCTCCTTGTCCCCCATCACCCTCCCAACCCTCCACACATCTGTTGCTCTCCTCCCACCACCAACTGTGTCCCTTCCCACTCATTCTTGCCCCTCCACCCACCTTGCTAGCCTTGTGTCCCCCCCAACCCCTCCCATCCCTCCCTCCTTGTTCCTCACTATCCTCCCACCCCCTACAGACCACCGAGAGGTATCAGACCACTATTCTACAACTTTCTGTCTCACACCTCACCCCCACCCCTTCCCCTCACCTCCCACCCACTCCCCTGTGTCCTCTGCCGCCTTTGCTATTCCCATGTGCATCGATTTTTTTTTTTCTCGGACGTAATTTCAAATACTACATCGTACTCTTTCGATATATTTCGTCTTATATGAAGGAAAATACTTCCATTTATGTATGGACTTTTGTTTCGATGCATTTTTTGTTGTTTCTTTGTAATCCTTGTTCTTTTTATGGTTGCTTTTTATGGGTTTCGCCGCGTTTGACGTGCCTCACATTGGATTCCGGCCTGATGTACAGTTGTGGCCATAAATAATCACCTATCCTTCTGTATCCCATGCCTCAGGCTGGCTCCTTTATGCGCGGCAAGTCACAGTCTAATAAGAGGGCTGAGAAGGAGGGGTCAGAGAGAGTGAAGGGAAGATGGCTGGGGGGACGGGCGATGGTGCTGGGATGGAGTGAATGAGGGGAAGGAGGGTAGGTAGGGGAGGGAATATGAAATGCGAAGTTGTGGCCACATCATTTGTCTATTTTCTTTCATTCAGAGCATCATGTAAAGGAGTTACTGTTCGGTAGATAAAGCTGCATTGCAACTTGTATAGCAGCGTCAGATAACAAGCTTTAGATAGGTGGTGAAATCAAGGACTGGCTCGTGAGAGAAATATACTGATGTGACAGATCAAATAATAGCGCTGACCATCGAGACTGTGTGGGCCCTGATTGTCAACGCGTGGAAGCCAGAGAACAAGAGGACACTGGCGTGCCTCCTCCACCACACCAAGGACGAGTGGGAGCTGCTCAGGCGAAACCAGCAAACCATCAACAACATTGTTTCCCCGGTGCCACGAAGCCTGCATGAGGTTTTTAAGGCTTTCCTGGTTGCTTTGGCTTGACCAGTGTCGGTGAACATTGACACAGATATATTTGGGGCTTTGGATAGCATTTTGTTTCATTTTACGTCTTACAGATTATGAAAGATATAGCTATCATACCCATCCATGAACACAGACATCAAATGTATTTGCCTTTTATGCACAGTTATTTTAAACAGCTTTTCATATAGAGATGTCATTAAATAATTATTGATTTGACATGATGGTGACTATATAGAGGGAGTGTATACCGAAAGGATGATCATATTTACTGTGGACACAGCCATGTCAAAGGTTGCACATATTTTTTTTTTAGTTCCAAATATGAATTACATGTAAGAGTAGAGGACGTTTCTTACACAAACAACAAGGAAGTCAAAGCCATCCACATTCCATTCTGCGTCTGAAGTCAATACATGGATAAACACAAATATCTGGCTCGGCACTAATGTTTGATCTGTCACATCAGTATATTTCTCTTACTAGCCAGTCCCTGACATGACCACCTATCTAAAGCTTATTATCTGATGCAGCTATACGAGGTGTAATGCAGCTTTACCTACCGAATATTAACTCCTTTATATTATGCCCTAAATGAAAGAAAAAAGACAATTAGTGTGGTCACAACTTTGCATTTCATACTCCCTCCTCTACCAAACCCTCCCTCCCCTCCATCACTCCATCCCAGCACCATCGCTCGTCCCCCCACCAACCTTTCCTTCTCTCTCTGGTCCCTCCCTCTCAGCCCCTCTTAAACCAGTGTGACTTGCCGCGCATAAAGGAACCAATCTGAGGCACGGGGTACAAGAGAATAGGTGATTATTTATGGCCACAACTGTACGTACCTGTTTGGTATTATTTCTATTTCTTCCCTAATTTTCATATTATTACACCTAACTCTGTTCATTTCTCGCGTCGTACCTGTACCTGGCAGGTGTAGGGTGCCGTCATCCTACACCTGCCAGACAGAACATGGGTAAAATTATTGCTTTCTTTTTTTCCCCACTTTCATATGCATGCCTCTGTAGCATTATTCAACTTTATTTTGTTGTCCTTGATGGTTATAAACATTTATATATGTCTGTGTTAGTTTTTGAGTGACTATGAGGCCTTGCAGGCTACTCCCCACGCCTGTTTTATTTCCCCATACCTACATACACACTTATTTTCATGGTTGATATGACAAATCCCATTGAAATGGAGGGTTTCCACAAGAGAATTTGGTTGTTGCCGAAATTTTTCACTCCAAGTACCACCAAGGCCTTGTAGGCCTATTCCACACACTAGTTATCTCCCCACACCTACATACACACCTGTTTTCATGGTAGATGTTACAGAACACAATGAAGAGCTTTCATTTCATGTGAAAAGTTGGTTATTTCCAACCCTTGTACCTATAGGCCTACTTCCCACAGCCTACTTTACCTCCCCACAACCTAGTAATCTCCCCACACCTACATACACCTGTTTTCATGGTTGGTGTGACAAAACACATTGAAATGACCTGTTTCAAAAAGAAAAAATAAGTAGTTATCAAAATTATCACATTTTAGAGGGTTTTCAATGGGTAACTATTACAATCTTTTTTGAACTTTGATGTGTGATTGTGCGGTAACCATTAGGCCTACGAGGGTGCGGGTTGCGTTGTCAGGTGTGTAAATTCTTCCTCTATAGCCAGAACACAATCAATTTGCCCTTGGTGAAAGTCGCCAAAACACCCCCAAATTGCAGCTGGAAGAGGTACCCTGACCGAAATAATTCATGACTTTAGTGGTAAAATGATACTCAACTGTCTGAGGCAACTGACAGCAAACCCTTTTCTGTATCCTCTTACTCTCACTATACTCATTTCAAAGTAAAAGGTGGCTGTTGTTTTTATGTACGCAATGACTTATCTTGCTCATGTGTCTAAACTCGATTCTTCTGAACTCTCTACTCTCTGGCTTTGGCTTTCGGGTCATTCTCTGACTAAATATATCTGTGCTGTTTCCTACTCCCCTAATCTACTGACTATAAAAAATTCTTCGACTCTCTTACTTCTATGGTGGAAAACATCTTATCAGTTTCATCTTTATCTGAAATCTCCATTCTAGGCGATTTCAATGTTCACCACCACCTTTTTCTCTCCTCTCCTTTCACTGATCCACTTGGTGAACAACCCTACATCTTTTGTATCCTTAATGACCTTGTAGGCTATAGCACAATACCCGTATCGATGACCACCTTGGAGAGTTCTAAAGTACTTGAGCTCTTCCTTACAACTAATCTTTCTGCTTATGTTGTTAATCTTTCCTCTCCATTGGGCTCCTCTGATCACACCCTTATTTCCTTAGCATGCCCTGTCTCGTCAGTACAGCCCGTGGACCCTTAAAAAAAAAAAAAAAAAAAAAAAAAAAAAACGTCATTTGTGGCACTGTGGAGTTGCTGACTGGGAAGCCCTCAGGCAGTACTTCTTTAATTTTCCCTGGTATGATTGTTGCTTCCATGGCTTGCAGCCACCTGAGTGTGCCTTACACATTACGAAGGTTTTTCTCTCGGGCATGGAAGCCTACATTCCTTTCTCATATCCTATGACTGATGCAAGAAAGTCTTGGTTTAATCACGCTTGTTTTAACACTGTCCATAACAATGAGAGGGCATATAAAAGGTACTATAGCCAACCCACCCCTGAATCACATCTTATTTGTTTCTGCCCAGAATCGTGCAAAGTCTATTTTTCGTTCTACTAAAAATAATTTCATATGTACTAAACGCTCTGAATTCTCCAACTCGAATTCTTCCTGCTCCTTCTGGCACTTTGACAAAAAAAAAAAAAAAAATCTAACAACTTTACCTCATCATCCTTCCCTCCTCTTTTCTACTCTGATGTCTCTGTAGCTATTTGCTGTACTGATGGAGCTGATCTCTTTGCTCCTCCAATTCCACTTTACATGATTCCGATTTTGTTCCTCCATCACTTCCCCCCTTTGACTTCCTCATGGCTGACATTTAAATTTCTACATCTGATGAATTTTCTGCCACCACTGGCCTCAATACTAACAAGGCATATGGGCCTGATGGGGTCCCTCCTGTTGTCCTCAAGAACTGTGCTTCTGTGCTTACACCCTGCCTTGGTAAACTCTTTCACCTCTGTCTATCAACTTGTACCTCTCCTTGCTGGACACTTACTCCCATTCAGCCAGTCCCAAAGAAGGGTGACCATTCCCAACCCTCCAACTATCGCCCAGTTGCTTTAACATCCTGTGTCTCAAAAGTTTTTGAGTCTATTCTTAACAGAAAGATTTTAAAGCATCTTTCCTATTACAACCTTCTTTCCGATCGTAAGTATGGGTTCCGTCAGGGAAGCTTCACTGGCGATCATCTCATCTAACTTTTAGATTCCTGGTCATCCTCCTTTCGGAACTTTGGCGAAAACTTTACCATTTGCCCTCGACATCTCAGAGACTTTCGAACGAGTCTGGCATAAATCTTTATTTTCCAAACTGCCCTCTTACGGTTTCTATCCTTCTATCTGTGCCTTCATCTATTGCTTCCTTTCTGCTCATTCTGTAGCTGCTGTTGTAGCCGGCCACTGTTCCTCTCCTAGATCTATCAAAAGTGGTGTTTCTCAGGGAGCTGTCCTATTACCAACTCTTCCTTTTATTCATCAGTGCCCTTATAAGCTGTAGTGTACATCTAACCCAATCCTGTCATATTCTGATGATTCCGCCCTTGGCTTTTCCATTCGGTTCCCCTAAAATCCATCTGAGCAGTTACTTCAATAAACAAGGTGTGAGGCTGTGGTACACCTAATGTCTGACTTGGCTCGTGTCTTTGACTGGAGTAAAAGGAATTTTGTTGTTTTTAATAAATCAAAGACTCAGTTCTTACACCTATCAACCTGACAAAATCTTCCACAGGAGCACCCACAAATGTTTAAGAATATCCAGCTGAATCCGGCATTTTCTTTGAACATACTTGGGGTTTCATTCTCTCGGAATTTATCTTGGAAAGTCTCCATAACATCCCTTGTAAAATCTGCTTCCAAGAGATTAGGTGTGCTATGCCGACTCTGTACCTTCTTTACCCCTGCACGGTTGCTGACTGTATACACGGGTTTTATTCTCCCCTGTGAAGAGTACAACTCTCATCTGTGGGCAGCCTCCCCATATAGTGTTCTTCTCAACAAGGTGGAGTCAAAGGCTTTTCGTCTCATTAACTCTCCTCCTCTTCCTGGGTCCCTTCAACCTCTGTCTCTTCGCCGCACTGCTGCAGCTTTATCTCTTTTCAATCGCAACTTCAATGGTCGCTGCTCCGTTAAACTGTCTGCTTACACCCCTCCACCTCTACAAAGGGCGCGTAGCACCCGTCTGGCAACAAATGCTCATCCCTTTTCTGTCCTACTGTATAATGCAAGAGTTAACCCATACTCCAAGTCCTTCATTTATGCAACAGGTCAACTCTGGAACTGTCCCCCTATGTCTGTATTTCCTACTTCCTATGATCTCCAGTCTTTCAAACGCAGTGTGTCCAAGCATCTAGAAATGAACAGATCTTGAGTTTGGCTCTCTGTTGTATTGTTTTTATTGTTTTTTCTTGGAAGTAACGGTTTTCGAGCTCCTGGCTTTTGGTTCCTTCTTCCTTGCATAAAAAAAAAAAAGAAAGTTGTCCGTAGTCTCTTGACCTTAGACGAAAGGGAAGAAATTAAAACAAAAAATAATTAGATTCATGTAATTAACCAAAATTAACTAAAGTTTATTCACATTCTTCTGAGTTGGTCAGATGATTGTAAATCTTGAAGAAAGGAAAGCTAATTTATATTAACTTGTATGGTTATTTCTACTAAAAGGAAAGTCAAGAAAGTGATTGTTGCATAACTTTTTGTGTTGCAATTATTTTGAGTAAGTTTCAAAGAACTCACCGATATCCTCTTATTTACCTCTTATTATTTGGTAAAGTAATGATTACAAAATTACGATTTTGTATTAGCCATGTAGCATTATTCATCCGACTCTTAATCCACTTCATAGTCAATTGGCATGGTGTAGACGTAAGCAGATAAAAAATACAAGATGTTCTGCCATATGTGTTGGTATTGTACTGAATGAATAATTACTGGTTAGTATAATAAACATCAGCCTGTACTAGAAAATATATGTAGGCAATTCTTTGCTAATAAAATGTTACAGTGGTCATTACCCTTTCAGTTCGAGAGATTCTTCCAATCTGAATACATTAACCTGGTAACAGGTAGAATATACAGCCAAGCTGACTCGATTGTCTGGGATTCATTAGCCGATCTGTGTCTCCATTGCCCTGTATCAGTTATGGGTAACATTTAAAGTGGGAGATGGTAATTTGTTCTCTCATGAGGAATCGGATGTCAGACACGTCTGTTCATATTGACGTCATACGCCGATCCACACACAAACATCAACAGAACAGCACACTAGATCTTTCGCAAGCACTGCTGACGCTGTTGACACCTCTTCCTGATTCGTATTTCGAAGGTACTACTCTGATCTCTCTCTCTCTCTCTCTCTCTCTCTCTCTCTCTCTCTCTCTCTCTCTCTCTCTCTCAGGACTAACTCCAGCCTAAAACATTGTTACTTACAGAAAATGTAGAATATGTTAAACACTGGCTTAATAGGGAAAAGATTAATGGGTATGGTGTAAAATGTTTTCAGTCATATATATACAGATAGAGAGAGAGAGAGAGAGAGAGAGAGAGAGATTTATAATTTTGGCTAGAACCAATAGAAGTTGCACTACCAATTCACTGTGATTCCTGTGTTCCATGTAACTGGCATCAAGGGTCAACTGGATTACCTGCTCCACTTCTACAATATCCAGTTTCACCACATCCAAAAGTAAATTTATCTTCTTAAATTTTTGCTTACAGAGTCTGGTACAGGGTATTTGTTTGTGACAGTTGATCATTTGTCATGTTACCATTATCTTGTAGCTCCTCAAGAAGAGACTGCAAAGAGTGTTGCACGAGCCTTGATTGATCATGTTATTTGTCCATTCACTAGGCCATCAACCATTATTACTGATAATGGTTCGGAATTCAGTAACAGTGTTCTTGATGAGTGTTGTAATCAGTATATTCCAGCTTCCAATGGCCTTGTCGAAAGACAAATTTATAAGGTGTTGGAGTGCTTGAAGTACTTAGGTTCTCAGAGCACCAGTAGGGATGAATGGATTCCACAGGTTGCTGCTTCTATCAACAGCTTCATTAATAAATCCATTGAGGAAACTGTTTTTTGTCGCATTTGGATTCGATAAATCTGTGCCCAATTCAGTGCTACAAGCATAGCCCAGTCCACTTTATTACCTGGACGATTATGCGAAAGTGGAACTGTCAGACTTTCAGAAAACTATCCATCTACCTATCTATCTATAGCCCGACGCCCTAATCCCGAATAGGGTGGCCGCAGACAAAACGCCTCCAAGTCGCTCTGTCACCCACCATTTGACTACCCTCCCTCCAACTCACTCCCCCCTCCCTCATATACCTCTCAACTCCATCCCTCCACCTCATCCTCGGTCTACCCTTCCCTCTTTCCTTTCAGAAAACACTTCAGTATATAAAGACTAATTTGGCATTGTCCAAAGAAAATATGCTACATTGCCTGCATAGCGCTGCCTCACCAATCACTATTATTCTGGGAGATTTGGTGTTGGTTTGTTCGCACACTCGCACTTCTACACTAAATGACAATTTTATGGACCCATGCCGTGTGTTATCTCGTAACGGCAACAACCTTGAAATTAAAAAGTTAATGGATTCACGTTGATGATCTTAAGGAAACTCTCAGGTACATTGAATGGGAAGACAGTCAGGAAAGTAATGCATCTACCATAGCTTTTTCTTCTTCTGCAGGACCTCCTACTGTTCCTCTCAAGTCTCCTTATTTATCTACCTTTTCTACCCCTTCATTACCTTCAACTCTACCTCTTAACGAGTACAGACTAAAGCTTCTTTCAGCAAATTGCCCCACTGTTTCTTGTGTTTCTTCTTCTGCCTGTCAGGGCCATTTAACGGATTTCAACATTCATCGAGATTCCTTTTTGTAGGTAAGATGTCGAGAGCGTGGACAGCCTTGCTGACACTAGCTGCATTCGGAGCATCTCTGGGTGTGGTCCTTCGCCCAGGGGCATCGGTAAACCTTAGCTTCCTTACAGAGACTCAACTACCAGAGATGACTGATAGCAAACACTTCTCTTTATCCTCCTACTTTCTCCATACTAATTTGAAAGCCAAAGGTAGCTGTTGTGTATATGTATGCAACAACATATCTTGCTCTTGTGATCCCGAACTTGAATCTTCTGAATTCTCTACTCTCTACCTTCGACTACTCTGTCACTCTCAGACCACATATAACAGTGCTGTTTACCCATCCCCTTATTCTACTGACTATAAAAATTCATTAGGCATCTTTCTTGTAAGGTGGAACTCATCCTATCAATGTCTCCTTTCTCTGAAATCTCAGTTCTAGGTGATTTCAATGTTCACCACCACCTTTGGTTCTCCTTCCTTTCACTGATCCACCTGGTGAACAAGCCTACACCTTTTTCATTCTTGCCTAGAGCAGCTTCCACAGCAACCTGTTCATGTCCCTGACTGCCTTGGAGAGTTCCAAGATACTTGATCTCGTCCTTACAACTAATTCTTCTGCATATGCTGTTGAACTATTCTCTCCGTTGTGCTCCTCCGATCAATACCTTATCACCTTAACCCAGAGGTTCTCAAAGTGGGGGTCCCGACCCCCAGAGGGGTCGCGACATAAATTTGAGGGGTCGCGAGATCCTGCAACCCCTCCTCCTTCCTCCTCCTTCTCCTCCTCTTCCTCCCACTACCCATCCTAACGCTTCTAGTACTTGTCAGCTGTGGTCGACCTGTCCGATGCTCGGTAATGCATCATAAAGCAACGTTATGTATGCATGCTTTCTTTGCTGTATAAAGTACTCCACACTAATAATCTTGTAATATTGATAATAGTTACTACTTTGTAATGTGTTTCCTCACTTCAGAACGATTTATTTTAGAGTTATTCGTGTTGTTACACGTGGCATATGCACTCAGTAACGGCGTGTATTTTGTGAGAAGGCCATCAGTATCGGTTCGTAAGGCTCGAGCAGCTCTATTCTCGTGACATCGTTGCTATTTAACCTGCGCCATGGAACGGTGGCTAATTCGCAAGGCTACAAGCAAGGACACATCAACAGACATTCACTGAAGCATCCGATGATGTTAGTTCCGAGCAACCAAGCACGTCAAGTGGGAATAAAGGCCATGACGGACATAACGCAAAAACATACCAGTGTGATCGACAATCCAAGCGCCGAAAATATCAGGAAGAATTCATACAATATGGATTTACTTGCTGTACAGTTAATGATATTCATCATCCTCAGTGTGTTCTGTGTTTTGAAGTTCTTGCACACGAAAGCCTGAAACCAGCGAAAATGAAAAGACACTTGCAAACCAAACATCCAGATCATGCTAAAAAGACAATAGACTTTTTCCAACGAAAGTAAAAAGAGCTACAGGGACAAAAACAGGTGATAACACAGAAAACTACAACTCCTGCCGAAGCTCAAATGGCATCATATGCGGTTGCATACCTAATTGCACAGAAGAAAAAGGCACACACAATTGGTGAAGACCTCATAAAACCTGCTGCAGTGGCAATGTGTCGAGCTATGCACGGAGAAAAAGTGGCCCGTGACCTTGACACTATCCCTCTGTCAAACGACACCGTAAGGCGGCGTATTCATGACATTGCAGATGACATTCGGTGTCAACTGACTGAAAGAGTGAAGAATGTGAGGTATGCTTTGCAGGTTGATGAGTCGACTGACATTTCAAATTCTGCTCAGTTACTCGTATTCATAAGATACAGTTTTGATGGAAGACTTAATGAGGACATGTTGTTTTGCTCTACTTTGGAAGGAACTTGCACAGGGGATGCTATTTGCACAGAGTTAGACAGCAAGCTACATGAGATGGGATTGCCTTGGGACCAGTGTGTCTGTGTATGCACAGACGGGGCTGGGGCAATGCTGGGTAAAAGGAAAGGATTAAGAGGAAAAATCTTGCACGTGGCTCCTAATGTTAATTTCACTCATTGTATTATTCATCGGGAAGCTCTTGCTAGTAAAGCTCTTGTTCCAGAGCTAAACAGTGTTCTTGAAACTGCAATTAAAATAGTGGATTTCGTAAAGTCACGGCCACTAAACGCCAGATTGTTTGCCACACTTTGTAAGGACATGGGTTCGGACCATGAGGCTTTATTGCTCCACACAGAGGCCAGATGGCTTTCCCGAGGCAAGGTTCTCACACGCCTGTATCAGGTGAGGGATGAAGTTCGCCTCTTTCTTCTTGAATGTGGGTCCACACTCAGTGTTCATTTGTGTGACTCCACATGGCTAGCAAAACTTGCATATCTTGCAAGCATTTATGAGAAACTGAATGAGCTGAACTTGTCAATACAAGGCCCAAACACAAACATTTTGACAATGTCCGACAAAGTAAATGCATTCAAAAGGAAGCTGGAACGATGGGCTGTGAGATCTGAAGAGGGAAATGTTGAAATGTTTCCCTTGCTGGAAGAATTCGTTGAAGAGAATGAACTGCACGCATGTTTGGATAACATGAGAGGAGCCATAGCCACTCACCTTCGAAGCCTCTTTGACCACTTCAAAAAGTACTTCACGGAAGAGACAACTCTACAACAACATGACTGGATACGACAACCGTTCACTGCTACCGGGAGTCACTTACCATCTGATGTGGAGGATGCACTGCTTGAACTCTCTAGTGATCGAACCTTACTGATGAAGTTTGAGTCGACAACACTGGTTAAGTTTTGGATATCAGTGGCAGAAGAATATCCAGGATTATCCAAGACCGCAATGAATGTACTGACGCCTTTCGGATCGACCTACCTTTGTGAAGTTACATTTTCCGCACTAACGTACATAAAAAAAACAAGTACCGATCAGGACTTCGTGTCGAGGATGATCTCCCTGTTGCAGTTTCCAGCATCTCCCCAAGGCTGGAGATGCTGTGCTCCAAGAAGCAAGCCCATTCTTCCCATTAATAATAGTAAGTTGTTCGGCCTTGAAAGTGTGTGTGTGTGTGTGTGTGTGTGTGTGTGTGTGTGTGTGTGTGTGAGAGAGAGAGAGAGAGAGAGAGAGAGAGAGAGAGATCCATACAAGCTTACATACGTACATGCATACATACATACGTACGTACGTACATACATACATACATAGACAGGCAAGCAGATACACGGAGACAGGGAAATGTGTTATAGTGATTGTCAGAAATGCTTTGTTGCTGGGGGAGTGGGTCGCGAATCTATTGAAGTAATTTGTAGGGGTCGCAGCCAAAAAAGTTTGAGAACCCCTGCCTTAACCTATCCTATTGCTCCAATATGACATGTGGGCCTTCCTAAGAAGCGGTGATTGTGGCTCTTTGAAGATGCTAATTGTGAGGCCCTCGGACAGTACTTCTTTGATTGTCCATGAAATGATTATTGCTTCCATGGTCTAGAGCAGCGTTTCTTAACCTTTTCCGACCTCAGCACCCCCTGTAATAAGGTCTCAGTCCAGCCAGCACCCCGTTACATCAAGTTACTGGGACAGTTGCTACACTACTGCAGGGTTAAAGTAAGATGAAGTACTGCCTAACAGTTTGTTTTATACTTTCTCAAAAAAAAAAAAAAAAAAATCAAGGATGCCAGTGGTAAGCAACACCAATAATGAAAAAAAACAATACTGCAGCATTCTCCAGCACCCCTAAAATTGATTTCAGCACCCCTTGGGGGTGCTAGCACCCCAGGTTAAGAAACGCTTGTCTAGAGCCATCTGAGTGTGCCTTGTGCATTACTGCGGTTATTCTCTTGGACATGGAAGCATACATACTTTACTCATATCCTTTGACTAATACAAAAAACCTTGGCACTCGTTTAATCATGCTTGATCTAATGTCGTCCTTTAACAAGGAGAGGGCCTATTAAAGGGATCAGAGCCAACCCAGCAATGAATCTCATCTTATTATGTTCCTGCTTGGATTGGTGCTCAGTATATTCATCGCACTGTTAAAAAATCGTTTTATTTATATTAAATGCTCTGAACTCTCAGACTTAAATTCTTCCTGCTCCCAGCAAATTGACAAAAACCCTTTTATCACCTTTCCCTTATTATCTTTCCTCCTATTTCCACTCTGATGGCTCTGTAGCTATTTCTTCAACTGATAAAGCAGAACTCTTTACTCAGAATTTCTTCTCCAATTCCACCATAGATTATTCCGGTGTTGTTCCTTCATCTCTTCCCCTCTCTGAGTTTCTCATGGTTGACATTAAAATTTCTTCAATTGATGTAAATTCTCCCATCGCTGGCATCAATACTAACAAGGCATATGGGCCTGATGGGGTCCCTACTTTTGTCCTCAAGAAATGTGCTTCTGTGCATACTCCCTGCCTGGGTAATCTCTTTTGCCTTTGTCTGTCAAGTAGTTCCTTTCCATTTTTTGCTGGGAATTTGCTCTCATTCAGCCTGTCCCAAAGATGGGTTACCATTACTAGCCCTCTGACCATGGCCTAAATGTTTTACTATTCTGTATTTCAAAAGTTTTTTTTTTTTAGAATCTATTCTTAAGTACAGCAGAGTGTGATTGAATGGAAGGAGGTGTCATCGAGACTGATGTGGGTGAAAGCGAAGTTTGAACATGAGTTGTGGGTGTTTGTGAGTGCATATGGGCCTGGTAGTGAAAGGGATGAAGAAGAGAGGGAGTCTTTCTGGAATGATGTTGATGAGTGTCTGCAGAGTTTTGGAGCGAATGTGAATGTGGTAATGATGGGAGATCTGATTGCTAGAGTGGGAAATGTAACAGTTGAAGGTGTAGTTGGTATGCATGGTGTGCCTGGAAGAAATGAAAATGGGGAACGAATGATAGGGATGTGTGTTGAGCGAGAGATGGTGATTGGAAATATGCTGTTTGAGAAGAAAGATATTTATAAGTACACATGGGTGAGACAGGAGAGTGGAATAGTTGTGGATAAAGCATTGATGGACAATGTGGTTGTGTATAGAAATGTAATAGGAAGATTGTTAGATGTGAGAATTCTGAGAGGGGAGGTTGGAGGTATGTCTGACCACTACCTGGTGGAGGGAAAGTTAAGAGTAGGTTAGAGATGGGTGAGAGCTAAGAGGGTTAGGTGTGGCAGGGAGGTTTTGAAAGTGAGTGAGTTAGATAAAAGAGAGAAAATGATATAGTATCAGGAAAAATTGAAAGATGAATGGAACACAGTGAAAGATCAGGAAAATGGCAGTGTGGAGGAGGAATGGCAGTTGTTTAAGAGTGCTGTGGTGGGGCATGCAGAAGAGGTGTGTGGTGTGAGATGTATGGGTGGTGGTGTAAGAAAAGGAAGTGAATGGTGGTGCGAGGAAGTAAGTATGGCTGTGGCTGAGAAGAGACGTGCATATGAAGTGTGGTTGCAGAGGAAGGATGAGGTGTCATATGAGAGGTATAAGGAAAAGAGGAATAGGGCAAGAAGGGCTGTGCGTGATGCTAAAGTGGCAGCAGATGAGAGGTGGGGCAGGCAGCTGACTTAGAATTTTCAACAGAATAAGAAAATGTTCTGGAAGGAGGTGAACGGGTGCAAAAGGGAGAGTCTGGGAAGGAAGAGTGAGTAAAAGCAGAGGATGGAAGGATGTTAATTGAGTTGGATGCAGTAAGGAAGAGATGGGCAGAGTATTTTGAAAGATTGTTAAATGTAGAGGAGGAAAGGGTGGCGAGATTGTGGTGGATGGGAGGGTGCAAGGAATAAATGTGTTGGGAGAGTTGAATGATTCTTTGATCACGAAGGAGGAAGTGGAGAAGGCAGTAAAGGAGATGAAAACAGGGAAAGCTGCAGGTATGGATGGGTGTGCTGTGGAATGCCTGAAGGGTGGTGGAGTGACTATTGTTGACTGATTAGTAAGATTGTTGAATGTGTGCTTTGAGAAAGGTATGGTGCCACTTGACTGGGCAAGTGCTTGTGTGGTCCCGTTGTATAAAGGCAAGGGTGATAAGTATGAATGTACTAGCTTTAGGGTTATAAGTCTGTTGAGTGTTGTAGGTAAGGTGTATGGTAGAGTGTTAATTATGAGAGTTAGAGAGGGTACAGAGGGAGTGATTGGTGATGAGCAGGGTGGCTTTAGGAGGGGGAGGGGATACGTGGATCAGGTGTTCGCTGTGAGACAAGTGTGTGAGAAGTATTTAGCAAAAGACAAGGATGTGTTTTAGGCATTCATGGACTTAGAGAAAGAGTATGATAGAATTGATAGGGAGGCTTTGTGGACTGTTTTAAGATTGTATGGACCTGATGGTAGGTTACTAAAAGGGGTGAAAAGTTTTTATGTAAATAGTAGAGCATGTGTAAGAGTGGGAAATGCTGTGAGTGATTGGTTTCCCGTGAGAGTGGGGCTGCGACAGGGATGTGTGATGTCGCCTTGGTTGTTCAATATTTATATGGATGGTGTTGTAAGGGAGGTGAATGCAAGAGTTTTAGGTGGAGGTCTGAGTCTGGTGAATGTTGATGGTGGAGAGTGGAATCTGAAGCAGCTGCTGTTTGCAGATGATACTGCACTGGTGGCTGATTCAGAAGAGAGATTGAGACAGTTGGTAGAGGAGTTTGAAAGGGTGTGTGATAGGAGGAAATTGAAAGTAAATGAAAATAAGAGTAATGTGATGAAGTGTACGAGGTTGATAGATGGTAGGAGGATGAATATAGTTCTGAATGGTGAGTTGCTTGAGGAGGTGGAGTGTTTTACATATTTAGGGTCACATGTTGTTGTGGATGGAAGAATAGATGCAGAAGTGAAGTTTAGAATGAATGAAGTAGGTAAGGTGCTGGGAGGAATGAAAAAAGTGTTTAGATGTCGTTCGCTTAGAATGGATGTAAAGAGAAGGCTGTATGAGGGTGTTGTGGTACCGACTGCGTTATATGGGGCTGAAACATGGAATATGGGTGTAGCAGAGAGGAAAAGTTTGAATGTAATGGAGATGAGGTGTCTGAGGAGTATGTGTGCAGTGACGCGTATGGATCGAGTGCGAAATAATGAAGTGCGAAGGAGAACTGGAGTTGTTCGGGAGATGGCTGGTAGAGTTGAGCAGAGGGTGTTACGATGGTTTGGGCATATGGAGAGAATGGATAATGAGCGATTGGTGAAAATGATAACTAGATCTGATGTTAGAGGTGTAAGGCTGAGAGGGAGACCACGAATAGGCTGCATGGACAGTGTGAAGAGAGCGCTGGATGCGAGAGGGATGGCTGTTGAGCAAGGAAGAGTGGCTGTGTGTGACAGAAATAAATGGAGAGAAATTGTGAATGAGTAAATGATGACGCAGCCCTGAGGGGATATTCTCCCGCATTTGGTCTGATCAGGTAGTCAGGTCAGGGGTGGGTAAGGGGATGGGTCTATTATGATGTGGCAGGGGTAAACCAGCTCTGCTGTTGGGCCCAGCTGCGGATGTCACTGATTGCACTGCAGTTGATCCTTGTGCAGTGTGGTGTGGTGAGGATCTGTTCCTTCTCCCCTTTGGGGCTAAGATGCGAATGAATGTATTTGAATGGATGGGTAAATGGGGAGTGTGTCGTCCTGTCTCGGCTACCTCCCTTTCCTTGGGGGAAGCAGCCTAGGTATATAGATAGATAGATAGATTCTTAATGCAAAAATTTTAAAGCACCTTCCTTATCACAACCTTCTTTCCAATCGTCAGTTTGGGTTCTGGCAGCGGTGCTCCATTGGCGATCTTCTCACCTACTTTTCACACCCAGGGTCATCCTCCTTTCGGGACTTTGGCGAAAACTTTACCACTGTCCTTGGCATCTTCGGGGCATTTGATCACGTTTGGCAGGAATTTTTTATTTCCAAACTACCCTCCTGCTGTTTCTATCCTTCTATCTGTGCCTTCATTTTTAGCCTTCTTTGTGGTCATTCTGTAGTTGTTGTAGACGGCCACCTTTCTTCTCACAAAGCTGTTAATAATGGTGTTCCTCGGGGCTCTGTCCTATCACTAACCCTATTCGTTCTATTCACCAGTGACCTTATGAGCTGTACAGCTATCCCTATCCATTCGTATGCTGATGATTCCATCCTTCACCATTCCATTCACTTCCCGCAGCATACATTTCAGCAGTTACTTCAACAGAAAAGGAATGAGGTTATGGCACACCTAATGTCTGACTTGGCCCACATCTCTGATTGTGGTAAAAGTAATTTTGTTATTTTTAATGCTTCAAAAACTCCTTTTTTACGTCTTTCAACCTGTCAAAATCTTCCCCAGGCGTATCCTTTATTTTTTAATAACATCCAACTCAATCTTGCACCTTCAGACATACTTCGAGTTTCATTCTCACGGGATTTAACTTGGTAAGATCATATTACCTCTCTTGTACAATCTGCCTCCAAGAGACTAGGTGTGCTATGCCGACTCCATGTCTTTTTACCCCTGCACAGTTATTGACTTTATTCACGGGTTTTATGCACCCCTGTTTAGAGTAGCCTATAGCTCTCATGTGTGGGGAGGCTGTCCACATACAGCTTTACTTAACAAGGTTGAATCAAAGTTTTTTTTTTTGTCTCATTAACTCTCCTCTTCCCGTCGGCTCCCTTCAGCCCCTTTCTCTTCCCCGTACTTTTGCATTGTTATCTTTTTTCTGTCACTGCTTCAGTAGTCACTGCTCATCTGACCTGCTTGCTTTTACCTCTCCTCCACTATGATAGGTGCATAGCACCCGTTTAGTAACAAACTCTCTTCTCTTTTGTGTCCAACTCTCCAAAGCAAGAGTTAATTGTTACTCCCAGTCCTTTATGTATTGAACAGGTCAACTCTGGAATTGTCTTTCTCTGTTTATATTTCCTATTGCCCATGACCTCCAGTCTTTCAAATACAGAGTCCAAGCACCTCAAAATGAACAGATCTTGAATTTGGCTCTCTGTTATCATTTTTTCCCTGGAGGGCACAATCTTACTGGCTTCTGGCTTTTGGTTCCTTCTTCCTGGCAAGCAAAAATGTAATGTTAGTGGAGGATGTCATGTCAGTCCTTTATGATCTTCAGAGCTTGATGAAAGTCACACAAGAGCTTCCAAAATTTGCTAGGCAATTGTCCACCATATTCCTGTTCGTTCTGCAGTCCCCTTAGATCTCTTCCAACTATTTTCCTTCCGTCTGCCTTTGAATGGCTCTCCTTACAGTGCATTTTTGTACTCTGGATTCTTTCTCTACCTCACCATCATATGTCAGTGTCTTTTGTTTCTTCATATCTCATATACTTACGTTCTTCCGTTGCTCAGTCCGTTTGTCTTTGTCCTGCATTTTTCTTTAATATCCATCCTACCACAGCTACCTTGCTTAAAAATGCTTTAGTCTGCAACCTTTCAGTCATGACTATTTCTTTTACATGTTCATTCACACCTGCTCCCAGCATACCCGTTTTCCATACTCATTTAGACCATGTACACAATTTTTATTTTTGTATGCCATAATTATTAGTGCTAACTGTCCAAACATCCCTGTAAAGTCACTCGAAGCTTCTGGCCTTTACATTGCTTCACACTATTGCTCCATCAAGTAAAATTTTCTCTTTACACACCCAACATGCCAACACCATACTATCCATTCACATACTTTGAATTCTTTGCATCTACAGTATAAGTGTAGATGCATCTATAAATGCATTTGTGGTGTAAGTGGCACCTCTCCTCCACTAGACATGATTGGTTACCTAAACAATTATGACTGTGTGAATGTTCAGATGTCTCAGTTCCTTCATCACTCTTTCTTGAGCCCTCATTTTGTTTATCTTCCTATATCATTCACCCTAGTAGGATTCTTGATCTTGGTGGTTTTTGTTCACTGCTGTGTCAAACGTATGGAAAAAAGACTCCGTGAAATGAGGATAGAAAAGAATCCAGGAAAAACAATGTTAAATCTGGAAGTGACGTGAAGAAATCACAGCCTGATCCTAAAACTGAGTAAATGTGAGTGAGAACACTACACCCCATTACCCACTGCCTAGGGGCAACCACCAACCACACCTCCGTCAAGTCCGACTCTACCCACTGCAGGCAGTGTTGATTTGTGTGAAGACATATGGACGCCTAGCTAGTTATGTGGATATTATCGAATTATTACATCATCTTCTTTCGTGAAAACGTTGTAAATCCTTCAAAACCAGTTATTAATTTAATGTTTTATTTTCATCACAACAGTAAATAGCAATATTAGTTTCCAATAATATAACCATCTTATAATCATCTATATTATTTCATTAATCTTGTTGTTACCCAGTTTATATTTATTCATCGCATCATGTTATTAATTGATATAACTGTCACTCTCTTCTGTGTGCACACTAATTTCGTGAGATAGTTCCCTATTAACTAATATGTTATTATTAGTATAGTGGCCACCTACTATCAACTCTGTCATATAATTCTAATATCATCCACTTTTATCAATGTTGTTTTATTATTTTCATTGTCTCTCTTTTCTGCTTTATAACATGTTGGAAATACTATAAAATGTATGATAACGTGATTGTTGTGTGGTGCAGTGCTTCTGCTGCCAGTGTGCTATGTTGACCTTGCTGCTGGCTCGAAAGTGCTGTCTAACACTGATAGCTTCTTATTGCAAAAGCACAGAATAAGGAAGACACGTTGAGAAGAGTGTTGCATGTATACAAATAAGAGAATCCGTTCACTCAGTGTACTGTAATGGCACCGGGTACATGTAATGCACCCTTTGCCTCACTCTCAGCGAAAATAGTGAGGGGCAGAAAGCAACTAGACTCAGAGAGATCAGGAAGAACCTCTTCTGGTAAAGTAACTTGTTGTTAGAGCTGTTTCAGGACCTGAGTTTCTGATTGTGTGGCTATCGTACCTACAAGTCCAACTACGATAACTTGCCAAACATGCAGCCTACAGCGTGCCACCTTCACTCGCGACAAAGCACCCATGGAAGGGAATTAGGATACTGTCATTGGGCGTGAAGTGCAACTGAAGGTCTCTCCTCCGTCGAGTCAAAGTCGTCAACGTTGGAAGAGAGCTATAACGTGAAGAACATGCCACCCTCACTCCCCTCTTCTCCTGTAATGCCTTTCCAGGAGGATATAGTGTTCGACAGTGACGTATGTAAATTGTTTACGACAGGGGCGTTAAAAAATATTGTGTGCAAGTGACGTGAAAGTGGCTTAAAAAAGTGACATGCAAAAATTTTGTGCGATAGTGACGTATAACTCACGACAGTGACCTGTTAAAATAATGTGCATAGCAGTGACGTGTATATATTTTACGACAGTGACGTGTGTATATGATATCTGTAACTTGCTTTTTCTACACACAGTAAGGCGTATATATGTCTCTAGAAAAATGAATGTTTTCACTAGTAATATTTATCATGGATATAAAGCAAATGCCTGTTCATACGAGATTTTCACTGTGCAATAAATAAGAATAAGTGATATGTAGAAAATAAATGTTTAGCATACTACTGTGCGCAAGTGATGTGAAAGTTGCTTATGAGAGTGACGCACGAAGAAAATATTGTGCATTAGCAAAGTGTAAGCAGTTATGAAAGTCTATCTATCTATCTATCTATTGCCAGACGCCTCAATCCCGTTTGGGGTGGCCACAAACAAATCGCCTCCAATTCGCCCTGTCCCCCGCCATTTCACTGCCCTGCTCCCAACTCACACCCCTCTCTCTCATATACCTTTCCACCCCATCCCTCCATCTCATCCTCGGCCTCCCCCTCCCTCTTCCCCCCTCCACCTCACTCACATACACTCTCTTCGTCAGTCTTTCACCCTCCATCCTCTCCACATGGCCAAACCACCTCAGTGTGTTCCTCATAACGCTTCCTATCACATCCACATCCACACCACAACGCTCCTTTATATCCTCATTCGTCAGCCTGTCTCTCCATGTGACTCCACAGGCTCCTCTTAAATAACTCATTTCCACTGCTCTCACTCTTGACTTGTGTCCTTCCAACAATGTCCAAGCTTCACTTCCGTACGTTAGAGTTGTTATCACAATACTGTCATGTAGTAACTTTTTCACTTCCATGCTCACTTCCCTGTTTCTTATCACTGCTTTCAAAGAACCAGCAACCTTTCTTCCCTGCTGTACCCTTTCAAGCACTTCACCCTCCAAACCTCCATCCTTTCTCATCACACTACCCAAGTACTTAAACGTACTCACATTTTCCAATTCTTCACCATCCAACCTCGCTGTACATTCACTGACTTCACCTCTCTCAAAGACCATCACTTTACTCTTCCCTACATGTACCTTTAGATTCCGTTTCTTACACACTCTCTCAGACTCATCCACCAAGCCTTGCAGCTCCCCTTCGTGTGAAAATATTACGTGACAATCACGAGTATTGCACGGCAAAGACATGCTAAAATAATGTGTGTGGCAGTGATGTGTCTGTATTTTATGACAGTGATATGTGAATACTGTAGTTACTACTGTAGTTAGAAATATAATGCTTTGCTATAAGTGCCTCTAAAAAGTTCTTTCATCAGTAATGCACTCAGCATGAATAGGAAAAAAAAAGTTTCTGTTCATACGGGATTTTCATAGCATAAGAAATACGAATAAATGATTTATAGGTACGGCAGTGGATATTGGAGCTGCCCTAAAGAGAGAGGACACCGTTTGGAAACTTTCTGTACTGTTGTTTGCAGATGATACGGTACTGTATTGTTAGGTGAAGACGAAGGGGCACTGCAATGCCTAGTGAATGAGTTTCGAAGTGTGTGTATGAAACGAAATCTAAAGGTGAATGTAGGGAAGAATAAAGTTGTGATCTTTGGGAGAATTGAATTCATTGAATATACAGTGATGTTGGTGATGAGGATATGAAGAATGTACTGTAAGTGCATTTAAGTAAGTCAGTAGTGTGATGAGTAGGGATGGAAATTTAGAGGATGAAGTGCTTGAAAGGGAACAACAAGGAAGAGTGTTTGCTGGTTCGTTGAAACCAGTGATAAGAGAAGTGGGCATGGAAGTAAAAAGTTGCTGTGTGATACCAACTCTAACGTATAGAAGTGAAGCTTGGACCTTGTGGAAGGACACAAGCCAAGAGTGAGAACAGTGGAAATGAGTTATTTGAAAGAAGCATGTGAAGCTGCATAGAGAGAGACTGACAAATGAGGAAGTGAAGGAGCGTTGTGGTATGGATATCGGTGTGATAGAAAGTAGTAGAAGAAATGCACTGAGCTGGTTTGGCCATGATGGAGAGTGAGAGACTAACAAGGAGAGTTTATGTGAGTGAGGTGGAGGGGGGAGAGGGAGGGGGAGACCGAGGATGATAGGGCGGGATGGAGTGGAGGGTATATGAGAGAGGGGGGTGAGAGCTGGGAATCGGGCAGTGAAATGGCAGAAGACATGGCGACATGGAGGCGATTTGTTTATGGACACCCCTTACGGGATTGAGGCGTCTGGCAATAGATAGACAAATTTATAAAATAAGTGCTCAGAACACTAAGCGATAAGAGCAGTAAGTTAAAATAGTATAAGAAGGTGAAAACAAAAGTTATTTTAGAAAAAGTTTGTAATCTGCATAAAGATTTTATTAATACATAAGATATAATACCGTCTGAACACCTAAGGCACAGTGTCACTCAGCAATATCTGAAAAATGGGCGAAATGGTAACCACTACATGTACAGGTGAATGAAGCATGCTTCGGGACTGCGATGTTTCTAGGGATGTACCTCAGCTGAGTGAGTGAGCAGCACACGACAACTCTTTGATTCTGCAGCCACCACAGCTCTGTGTGGGAACATCTGCACCTCGGTGCGGTTGCCGGATACTGCAGGGAAATAACTGTGGATCCAGTGCGGGTGCAGGTGCATTCTCTGCTGGTGTGGTGCAGGTGCATTTGTATTTTCTCCACTGTGGTACATATGCGGAATTTGTAGAGTTAGTATAAATGAAAACAGTGTTTACTCACACCACAGAAAACGGTACAGAAACCTGTGCTGGTGTAGTGTGCCATTATATGAATTCACTCAATTCTTACCCATTCTTCTATTCACCGGCAGTCACTATGTGACCTCGCCACATCTGTCGGTGCTCCTGGGATTTCCTCCCCAGAAGCAGGCGGGTTAACCAGATTTTTATTAAGAAAGGTTAATCTGAATTAAACTCGCCAACTAGGAGGGGTTGTCCTTATATTATCCTTACTATGAAAAAGATTAAGCCTGATTAAACTCGCCAGGTAACTCAGGTTGCCGGACATACCTCAGGGTAATTAAGTCCAATATAAGCACAGAGGCCTTCACTAGGTCGGGTCACTTCATAGTTAATCATACACATGCACACTGGTACCTGCCCCTCTCACAGCAATGGCTACCCTTGTACCAAACAGTTTGCTGTAACTTATCATTAATATTGAAACTACAGTTCCAGTGTTATGTTGTCCTGTGTGTTAGAACCAGTAGAGCTGTGTTAATAGAACGTCAAAGTGAGTGATGGTCTAGGTAATATTCACATTTACACATGATGCAATGCATTTTAGTCATTGTTCCTTAACATTCTGAGTGTATGAGAATTTAGAAAACTGCAGCCTGACAATGGAAATATCACACAATGTCTGAGGGTTTGCAGTACCCCTTCAAACAGGACTGTATGAGATTCCTGTCATCAACACACAGGCAGATTGTCCTTGACTGTGTGTGTTGCCAAATCCATCCCCTTTCCCAACAGTATGAACTCGGAAGCCCACCTGAAGACTGAGGAACATTATGTACCCAATTTTTTACCCTCTGCTAAACACATCTGCATGGCTGTTGATGAATATGATGATTTCCCTGATGATGGTGAAGACACGTTAGTGAATTAGACGTGTATCAGAAAATTACTACTCATACGGGTTCCATTCCCATTCTGCAGTGGTGGAACGAACACGAGATCCAACTCCCAGCACTCTCTCGGAGTGCTTGTAATGATCGGTGTATCATGGCCACCAGTGCACCTAATGAAAAAAAAAAGTCTAGGTGGACATGCAGTGTTAGTCAGGAGCACAAACCTCAATTCATCCTGTGCTGATATTTTATTCATGAATTCAAGCTTAAATGTTAAGAGTGAAGATACGTAGGAATGTAAGCAACAGAAGGTATAACAAAGTGGGTCTCTAACTTCCACAATCATGGCAAAATTGCTTAATGAAAACCTAAAAAACTTTACACAACCATATTGCTATAAAATAATCGCAATCCTTGTTTAGTTTAAGTTTGTCCTTCATATATCATACTCTAATTTAGAAACATGTAAAATGGTGTTATTTATACTGTAAGTGCTAGTTCTTGATTTCTTAATGTCCAGCAGTCTAGTAAATGGATATAAGATTGCAGTGCAAATTGTGAGATTTTACTCTGCAGCTGTGGTGCGGGTGTGATTCCATGTCTTGCGGGTGCAGTATGGGTGCAGACAATGTTTTGCGGGTGCACTGCAGATGTGGGTAGAAGACAACTAAAACTGTGCAGTTGTGGTGCAAATGCAGTTCAAACACTGCGGTTGTGTTGCAGGTGCTGATCCAAATACTGGAACTGCACAGAGCTCTAGCAGCCACCTCGTGCACCCAAGTGCAGCCTATACGTCCATTCTTCACCTCCATACTCCTCAATGACCCCAACTAGCAGCCTGGGTAGACTTGCATTGGAAAGAAGAAGGATTGATGAGTATTCTGGTAGTCTACTGAATTGTTTAAGTGGTATGGTTGCTGAGATTATTAGTGTTTTTTTTGAGAGAATGCTCATACTGGGATATGGTCGACTGCATAAAGCACTTATGAAATGAGGGTTAATAGTCATTACCAAGGAGAATCCAAGTACCCAACATTTTAGTCAGATTTGATATCAATGACGAGAAAGAGTGAGAGAGAGCACTTCATAATCAACAGTAATCATTATATAGACACAAAGGATTCTTTATAACTCTTTATGTAAGGTAGAAGGAACTAAAGACTGGAAGCCCGCAAAATTCTGTCCTAGCCCCCCAAAAACTAAATAAATTAATAACGGGAACCAAATTCAAGACTCGTTCATTTCAAGATGCCTGGACACAATGCGTTTAAAAGACTAGAGGTCAGGCAGAAGGAAATACACAGTAAGACAGTTCCAGAGTTGACCTGTTGCATTATATGAAGGACCGAGAGTACCGGTTAAAAACTGCATTAGAGAGCTGGTCAGAAAAAGGATGAGAATTTGTTGGACGACATTTGCTATGTGCCTAACATAATGGAGAATGAATGCGAGTTGAGAGTTCAGAAGAACAGTGAGCACTGGAGTAGCGACATAAAAGATACAGACATGAAACAGTGCAGTGATGTGAGAAGTTGAAGAGAGTCGGCAGAGGGAGGAGAGTTGAAGAGATAAAATGCATTTCACCCATAGTCTTGAAACCGAGGGAAGGGAATGCCCTTCCTGTATCCCACCCGAAGTGGAAGCTCACATCTTCAATATAAGTGGTAATCTTGAAAGTGTGCTAGCACACCCCTTCGTGTGGGTAGGCCCGGCAAACGGTTGGTAACACTGATTTACCTCCGCCAGGAAGTATATGTTTTTGCTGTCGATGGTAGGTTTATCTGTTTGTCTACCTGTTAGCAAGATTACTCAAAAAGTTATGAACGGATTTTGCTGAAATTTTTTTTGGGGGAAGAGTATGGACCAATGAACAATTAAATAGGTTTTAATTGTGATCTGGAACTTTTTGTTTGTTTGTTCACGCCATATCTCCAAAAGTGCTCAATGAATTTCAATGAAATTTTGTGGAAGGGTGGGCCATGGCCCAAGAAAGAATTCATTAAATTTTGGGACAAATCTGGATCCTGATCCTACTAAAAAATATCTTCAAAAGTTCTCAATTAATTTCAATGAAATTTTGTAGAAGTGTGCGCCATGGGCCAGGAAAGAATTCTTTAAATTTTGCGGCGGATCTGCATCCGGATCCGGATCCTACCACACAGTCTCTACAAAAGTTCTCAGTGAATTTCAATTAAATTTAGTGGAAGGATGGGCCATGGGCCAAGAAAGAATTCATTAAAATTCGGAGCAGATGCGAATCTGGCTCCGGCATTGGCGGGGGTATGCGCTCTCTCAGTGCTTTCTAGTTTTTTTTTTTTTTTTTTTTTTTAATGCGAGGAAGAAGGAACCAAAGGTCATGAGCCCGCAGTAACAGTTCCCTCCAAGAGAAAAACAAAATACAATAGAGAGCCAAATTCAAGAACCGATCATTTTGAGATGCCTGGACACACTGCGTTTGAAAGACTGGAGATCATAGGCAGCAGGAAATACAGACAGAGGGAGACAGTTCCAGAGCTGACCTGTTGCATAAATGAAAGACTGGGAATAACGGTTAACTCTTGCATTAGAGAGTTGGACAGAAAAGGGATGAGAGTTTGCTGCCAGACAGGTGCTACGCGCCCGTCATAGAGGTGGAGGAATGCAAGCAGACAGTTCAGAGGAGCAGTGACCATTAAAGTAGCGATAGAAAAGAGATAAAGATGCAACAGAGCGGCGAAGAGACAGAGGTTGAAGGGAGTCAGTAAGAGGAGGAGAGTTAATGAGACGAAAAGCCTTTGACTCCACCCTATTGAGAAGAGCTGTATGTGGGGAGCCTCCCCAGACATGAGAGTTGTACTCCACACAGGGGCGGATAAAACCCCTGTATAGAGTCAACAATTGTGCAGGGGTAAAGAAAGAGCGGAGTCGGCTTAGCACACCCAATCTCTTGGAAGCAGATTTTACAAGAGATGTAATATGATTTTTCCAAGATAAGTCCCGAGTAAATGAAACCCCAAGCATGTTCAAGGATGATGCAGGATTAAGCTGAATATTATTAAACATTAGTGGGTATACCTGTGGAAGATTTTGTCGGGTTGATAGGTGTAAGAACTGAGTCTTAGATGCATGAAAGACAACCATATTATTTTTGCCCCAGTCAGAGATACGAGCCAAGTCAGACATTAGGTGTGCCATAGCCTCATCCCTTGTTTGTTGAAGTAACTGTTGAGATGGGCGTTGCGGGAACCGAATGGAAAGGTGAAGGGTGGAGTCATCAGTGTATGAGTGGATAGGGTTAGATGTACAGCTTAGAAGATCATTGATGAATAAAAGGAAGAGAGTTGGTGATAGGACAGAGCCCTGAGGAACACCACTGTTGATAGATCTAGGAGAAGAACGATGTCCGTCTACAACAGCGGCTATAGAACGACCAGAAAGGAAACTAGCGATGAAGGCACAGATAGAAGGATAGAAACCGTAGGAGGGCAGTTTGGAAATTAAAGATTTATGCCAGACTCGATCGAAAGCCTTTGAGATGTCAAGTGCAATGGCAAAGCTTTCGCCAAAGTCCCGAAAGGAGGATGACCAGGAGTCCGAAAGGTAGGTGAGAAGATCGCCAGTGGAGCGTCCCTGGCCAGACCCATACTGACGATCGGAAAGAAGGTTGTGATAGGAAAGATGCCTTAAAATTTTTCTATTAAGAATTGACTCGAAAACTTTTGAAATACAGGACGTTAAAGCAACTGGACGATAGTTGGAGGGTTGGGAGTGGTCACCCTTCTTAGGGACTGGCTGAATGAGAGCAAACTTCCAGCAAGAAGGAAAGGTACAAGTTGACAGACAAAGGCGAAAGAGTTTACCTAGGCAGGGTGTAAGCACAGAAGCACAGTTCTTGAGAACAACAGGAGGGACCCCATCAGGCCCATATGCCTTGTTAGTACTGAGGCCAGTGATGGCAGAAAATACATCAACTGAAGAAATTTTAATGTCAGCCATGAGGAAGTCAGAGGGGGGAAGTGATGGAGGAACAGCACCGGAATCGTCTAAGGTGGAATTGGAGGAGAAAGTCTGTGCGAAGAAATCTGCTTTATCAGTAGAAGAAATAGCTACAGAACCATCAGAGTAGAAAAGAGGAGGGAAGGATGATGAGGTAAAGTTGTTAGAAAGATATTTGGCAAGGTGCCAGAAGGAGCGGGAAGAATTCGAGTTGGAGAGTTGAGAGCATTTAGTATGGATGAAATTATTTTTAGTAGAGCGAAGAACAGACTTAGCACGATTCCGGGCAGAAACGTAAAGACGATGTGATTCAGGGGTGGGTTGGCTCCGGTACCTTTTGTAGGCCTTCTCCTTCTTGCGGACAGCATTAGAACAAGCGTGATTAAACCAAGGCTTTCTTGCGTTAGTCAAAGGATATGAGAAAGGAATGTATGCTTCCATGCCAGAGAGAATAACCTCTGTAATGCGCAAGGCACACTCAGATGGCTCACGGCCATGGAAGCAATAATCATTCCAGGGAAAATCAAAGAAGTACTGCCTGAGGGCCTCCCAGTCCGCGGCTCCAAAATGCCACAGACGACGCTTCCCTGGAGGGTCCACAGGCCGTACCGGAGTGATAGGGCAGGTTAAGGTAATAAGATTGTGATCGGAGGAGCCCAACGGAGAGAAAAGATTAACAGAGTAAGCAGAAGGATTAGTTGTGAGGAAGAGGTCAAGTATGTTGGAGCTCTCTCCAAGGCGGTCAGGGATACGGGTAGGGTGCTGTACAAGCTGCTCTAGGTCATTAAGGATAGAAAAGATGTAGGCTTGTTCACCAGGTGGATCCGTGAAAGGAGAGGAGAGCCAAAGGTGGTGGTGAACATTGAAATCTCCAAGAATGGAGATTTCAGAGAAAGGAGAAATGGACAGAATGTGTTCCATCGTAGAAGTAAGATAGTCGAAGAATTTTTGATAGTCGGTAGAATTAGGGGATAAGTAAACAGCACAGATATATTTAGTCAGAGAATGACAGGAAAGTCGAAGCCAGAGTGTGGAGAATTCAGAAGAATCAAGTTCAGGAACACGAGAGCAAGATAAGTCGTTGCGTATGTATACACAGCAGCCACCTTTGGCTTTGAAATGAGTATAGAGAAAGTAGGAGGATACAGAAAAGGGTTTGCTGTCAGTTGCCTCAGACATAAAATTAAAAATAAAAATGACAGTTTCGAAAATTCACATACAATTTAATTTCTTAATGTTAGCAATTCTTATCTCCTTAATCATTTTATGACTACCATTTGTCCTTAAATATCTGTATAACGGTATACATACAGGCTTTGGAGAATCTGTACTGCAAGAAAAATTCGGTTATATTCAAAGGTTTTCTTGTGGTCAGTGATGACTCTACAAATACGCATTGACTGGTCATACTGATTTTGACTAAAATTCTGCCCCACATGCTTGTATTTTTCCATTTTTTCACACCCAAATCCCCGAAATCCCGCTAATCCCCCAAGACACTTGGGGTGGAGGGAAGGGTCAATTTGAAACTTAGTCACAAAGACTGAAAATAAAGGTTAAAGTCGTCTTAATCACACCAGTATACACAAGCTATGCCGGAACAAAATAGTGCCGACTTGTAAAACTTTACCGAATGCAAACATGAGACTCCATAATTCACACTAATTGGGTGTGCACAATTCGTCTGTTAAGGTTGTACTCGGCCATTCTGTAGTGTAGGAATTATTTCATGAACTACGCAAACTAATTATAAAAGTATCATGCACCATACCTGATAAAAAGCTTGGTAGAAATATTTAAAAGTAAGATGGAAGTGCATACAGTATTTCACGTTTGTTTTCGCCTCGTCGTAAATTAACCATTTCCGGAGAAGCAGTAACGTTCTTTAGAAAAAAAAAAAAAACGTTTTTCTTTTTCTTTACACGATGTTTTTATCATTCAATTAAAATTCCCATCACACACACTATACAGTCCTTCTAATTCTACACAGTTTTCTTTGCACAAGGCTGCTATAATATGACGAAGGGGCATGCGAAGGGGTGCAATGAGACTCCTTGCGGATTCTAGTACTATGCTGTGGTAATCCTCTCTCTTTTGCTGGGGAACACTATCTCTTCCGTGTGTTGAGATTACCAAGAGATACGGATAGGGCAAGGTGAATCCTCCCCACAGTTTAAGACTACAGCCCTTTGACTCCACTCTGTAGAGAGGAACTTTATCTAAGGAGCCCCCCCTCCAAACATGAAAGCCGTACTCTACACAGGGACAAATAAAACCCCCAGATAAAGTCAATAGCTGTGTGGAGGTAAAGAAGGCATGGAGTCAGCTTAGCACACCGAATCTCTTGGAAGCAGATTTTGCAATAGAGGTAATATGGTTTATTCATTATAAATCTGAGGAGAATGATATCCCAGCTATATTTAAGAGGTAAAGCTGAACTGAGTCGAATATTGTTAAATGTTACCTGATACCCCTGAAGATTATGGCGGGAGGACCTGTGTAAAAGTTAGATTTCGGGTGCGTTTAAAACAGCAAACTTACTTTTACTCCAATCAGAGATATGAACCAGATCAGAAAAACGGCGAGCCATAGCCTCACAGCATGTTTGTTGTTGTAATTGCTGTGATTTATTTTGCAAGAAGCAGATGGAAAGGTGAAGGGTGGAGTTGTCAGCATTAGAGTGGATTAGGTATAGATGTATAGTTTAGGTCATGGATAAATAGAAGGAAGAGAGTTGGTGACAGGACAGAGCCCTGAGGAACACCACAATTGATAATTATAGGAGAGGAATGGTTACCACCTACAGCAGCAGCTATAGAATGACCAGAAAAGAAACTAGAGAAAAAGGCACAGACATGAGAGAAATTATACAAGCGCAGTTTGGAAATTAAACCTTTGTTCCAGACTTGGATGGAAGCCTTTGAGATGTCAAGTGTAATGTCGAAGCTTTTGCTAAAGTATCGTAAGGAGGATGAATAGGTTTCTGAAAGAAAAGGTAGAATCTCCCCTTGCAAAACCAATACTGGCGATCAGAGAGATTATAATAGAAAACGTACTTTAAGATTTTTTAATAAATTAAAAAAAAAAAAATGAAATACAGGACATTAAAACAATTGGGTGGCACTTAGAGAATTAGGAATCATCACCATTCTTTGGAACTGGCTGAATGAGAGCAGACTTCCAGCAAAAAAGAAAGGCACAAGTTGACAGACAAAGGTGAAAGAGGTTACCTAGGTCGAGTGTAACCGTAGAAGCACAGTTCATGAGAACATCAGGAGGCACCCCACGAGGCCCGTACATATTGTTAGTACTGATGTCAGTGAGGGTAGAGACTACAACTGAAGAAATTCTAATGTCAATTCTTGACGACGTCAAAGGGGGAAGAGATGCAGGAACAGCTTCAGAATCAACTAAACTGGAATTGGAGGACAAAGTCTGGGCAAAGGGTTCTGCTTTTTCAGTAGAAGGGGCAGCTACAGAGCCATCAGAGTGGAGAAAAGGAGGGAAGGAGGATGAGGTTAGGTTGCTAGAACGATTTTTAGCATATTGCCAGATGGAGAAAGAAGAGACATAAATGAGATGAGATTCAGGGGCGGATTGGCACTAGTACCTTTTGTAGGCCTTCTCCTGATTGTGGACAGCATTAGAATAAAGGTGATATTTTATAAATTTATTTATTTTTCGCATTAGACAGACTATGAAAAAGGACTGTATGCTTTCATACCCAAGAGAAGCCATGAGGCACACACAGAAAAAAGAGATGAGATTCAGGGGTGGTTTGGCACCAGTATCTCGTGTAGGCCTTCTCCTTATTGTTAACAACATTAGAACAAGCGTGATCATTTATTTGTTTTATGTTTTGCATTAGGCAGACAGTGAGGAAAGAATGTATGCATCCATGCCCGAGAGAAGCCATGAGGCACACACAGATGACTCTTGGTCATGGGAGCAGTAATCATTTCAGGGAAAAATCAGAGTACTGCCCAAGGGCCTCCCAATCAATTTCTCCAAAGTGCCACTTATATCGCTTCTTGGGAGGGTCCACAGGCCTTGCTGGAGTGGCAGGACAGGTTAAGGTGATATGGCTGCGTTAGGGCGAGTCCAACAAAGAGAAAAGATCAACAGAGTAAGTAGATTGATTAGTTGTAAGGAAAAAACCAGGTATGTGGAACAGTCTCCAGGGTGGTCAGGGATACGGATAGAGTGATGTACAAGCTGCTGTAGGTCTTTTAGTATTCGTATAGAAAAAGATGTAGGGTTGCTCACCTGATGGATCAGTGAATGGAATGGAGAGCTAAAGTTGGTGATGGACGATGAAATCACCTAGTGTGAAGATTTCAGAGGATGAAGAAATTGACAGAATGTGTTCCATCCTGAAATTAAGATACTCAAAGAACACTCATACTTGGTAGACACAGGGGATAAGCAAATTGCACATGTATAAATAGCCAGAGAATGACATCACAGCGATATCCAGGGCGGTGAATGCTGGAGTGTCCTCAGTGAGAAAAGGTAGTGTTTGAAAACTAACTGTAGCCTACTGCTGTTTGCTGATTAATCACTATTGTTATATGAAGATGAATGAAAGCTGAAAGGCTTGGTATATGAGTGAGGGAATGTATGTAGAAAACGAAATCCAAAAGTGAATGTAGCTAAGAGTAAAATAATGGACTTTGAGAGAAATGAAGTCACAGATGCGCAGTGATGCTGGATGGTCAAGAAAGTGGAGAACATGAATGCATTTAAGTATTAGCCAGTGTGTTCAGCAAGGATAAATGTTTAGAGGATGAAATGTTTGAATGTGTGCAGCAAGGGAGAAAGATTACTGGTTCATTGAATGCAGTTATTAGCAACAGGGAAGAGAATATTGAAATAATAAAGTCGCTGCATGACATTACTATGATCCCCACTCTAATGTATGGAAATCTTGGACTCTGTTAGTAAGACGCAAGTAATGAATGAAAGCAGTGGAAATGAGTTATTATTAGTGATGGTGACGTGGATGAGATTGAAAGTCATAAGATAAATACTCTGAGATGATTTGACCATGTGGAGAGAGGACTAGTAGATTGTCATCTCCACCACCACCTCCACCATCAACATCGTTAACTATTCACAATATCGTTTTTTACTCTCCGGTCTCACACTTTTGCAGTTTCCTACGTAACCATCATAATCATTATCATCATCATCTTCGCCGTTACCATCATTTACTCATTCTGTCCCTCCCCAACTACCATCCTCCTTCCTGCAAAGTATAATAAACGAATTACACATTCCGTGCTCCTCTCCACTGTACCTCTCTCCCGTCTCTGTTCTCTCAGATTATTTTCCTTCTTCTTCTGTTTTCCCCTGTATCCATTACCCCTGTTTTCCCTCTTAATTGCTTTTACTTTTGCGACTGTTCAACATTGCTCCACATCTTACACTCCCAATCTCTACAGTACCATTCTTTCTCTTCATTTTCCTTACCTCTACCTCCTATATTTCCTCTCCCTCTTTTCTCGAAGTTTTCTTCATCACATACTCTGCCTACATAACCCATTACCATTCTTCACTTACTGTCTGATTATTCCTTCACTAATTTTTCCTCTATTCTTCCTCTTTCCTCCGCAACATCCATTCTCTCACTATGCTCCTTCTTCAGTATTCTTCGTTCTAGCTTTCTTTTCCCTTCTGTTTCAAGTTTCAGTCTCCTTCCATACGCCGGTTAACAACACTGTCTTCCTTTCTACCCATTTTTATCCTTTGTCCTCTCACTCATGCATTAATATAACGGCTTATACATGTTTAATACGTTGAATTTCTCCCCCCATTTCCATTTCTCCTATTATCCTTCCCGTGCAAACATATATCTTGCTCCCTCTGCCCTTGCCACATTCTTCCCTATCAGTGATAAATATGATGACCGCTTATTGCGAGGGTAAGGGCTGGGGGAAGGCAAGGGAAGGGACGTGCGCCGCAGTGTTAATGTCGCCTCTAAATACGTCAAACAGGGCGACTGAAGCTGAGGCTGCGAAGAGGGAGGCGTGATGGAGGGGAAGCAACTTCAGCAAGGTAGAATAGGGAAGGAAACTGTGAAGGGACAGATTGTGGTAGGAAAGTTTGGCAGAATGGGAGGGAAGATTTGAAGGTATAAAACAGAAGAGAGAGAGAGAGAGAGAGAGAGAGAGAGAGAGAGTTTCTGGTTACGTATATAAAGCAGGAGGCAAATAAATTAGACAGGGAAAAGATAGATAAAAGGTTATAATAGAATCTATAAGGGACACGAACAGGTGAGGGTGTTAATAGAGATAGAGAAGGGAGGTTCTTGATGACAGTAGTTCTGATTTGGGACCGAGTAAAGAAAAACCAAGACTGCATAACGTCCCTCATCTTATATATATATATATATATATATATATATATATATATATATATATATATATGTCTATCTATCTATCTATCTATCTATCTATCTATATGTCTATATCTATCTATCTATCTATCTATCTATCTATCTATCTATATATATATATATATATATATATATATATATATATATATTGCCAGACGCCTTAATCCCATAAGGGGTGGCCACAAAAAATCGCCTCCATGTCTCCCTGTCCCCCGCCATTTCATTGCCCTGCTTCCAGTTCACATCCCACTCCATCCCTCCATCTCATCCTTGGCCTCTCCCTTCCTCTTCCCCCCTCCACCTCACTCACATACACTCTCCTCGTCAGTCTCTCGCTCTCCATCCTCTCCACATGTCCAAACCACCTCAGTGTGTTTCTCATAACGCTTCCCACTACATCCACATCCAACCACAAAGCTCCCACACTTCCTAATTTGTCAGTCTGTCTCTCCATGCGACTCCACAGGCTGCTTTCAAATGACTCATTTCCACTGCTTTCACTCCTGACTCTCGTCCCTCCAATAAGGTCCAAGCCCCACTTCGACACGTCAGAGTTGGTATCATAATACTGTCATGTAGTAGCTTTTTCACTTCCATGCTCACTTCCCTCTTTGTTATCATTGCTTTCAAGGAACCAGCAACCTTCCTTCCCTGTTGCACTCTTTCAAGCACTTCACCCTCTAAACTTCCATCCTTATTCATCACACTACCCAGGTACTTTAACGCATTCACATTTTCCATTTCCCCCTCATCCTGCCTCACTGTACTTTCACTGACTTCATTTCTCTCGAATACCATAATTCTACTGTTCCCTACATTCACATTTAGATTCCATTTCTTACACACTCCCCCAAACTTATCCGCGAAGCCTTGCAACTCTCCTTCGTTTTCACCCAACAACACAGAATCATCTGCAAACAACAGTAAAATTAGTTTCCAAACACTGCCCTCCGTTACTAGGGCAACTCCAACATCCTCTGCCCTACCTTGTATTTCTTTTATAACTCCATCCATATATAGATTGAACAACCATGGAGACATGACACATCCTTGTTTCAATCTAACCTTCAAATAGAAAAATTCACTCAGTTCACTATCCACAGGCATTGCAGCCTTAGCATCCTCATACATACTCTTCACGGCCTTCAACAACTTCCCATCTGCTCCATATATTCTTAATACTTTCCACAATCCTTGTCTATCCACCCTGTCACATGCTTTCTCCAAATCCATGAAGGCCACATACAATTTCTTTCCCTTCTCTACAAACTTTTCCACTAAAGATCTAAGAATGAATATCTGATCTATACATCCTCTTCCCTTTCTAAAACCTCCCTGTTCTTCTCCAACTAATTCCTCTGATACAGATACCTTTCCTGTAACTCAGAGAAAGCAAATGCCCATATGATTACCACACACTTCTTTTCCCCTTTTTCTTCGTACATGGGAACAATTATACCTGACTTCCAATCCTCCGGGACTCAACCTTCGTCCCAGGCCAATCTACACATCTTCCACATCCATTCTACTACTATCACTCCCCCATGCTTCAGCATTTCACCACACATTTCATCAATTCCTAGGGCTTTCCCCATTTTGCCTTTCTTCATTTCTTCCACAACTTCCGTCCTACTGATTCCTTCCTCTCATCTCACATTCCTCCTACTCCCAGCCATTCCCCAGCCACTTATACTTGCATTACTTTCATTCTCTATGTTCAACAATTCCTTAAAGTGTTCTCTCCATCTGCTCTCCTTTTCTCCTTCTCCACTAGTAATATACCATTTTCATCATTCACTTCCCAACTAACTTCTTTGACACCCTGTCTAACTCTCTTTACCTCTTTCCAGAACATTTTCATACATTCCTTCCACTTTACACTCAGGTTCCTTCCAAATTCCTCATCCACTCTCTTCTTACTCTGTCTTAGTAATCTTTTCACTTCTCTCCTCCTCTCTACAGTACATATAACTCTCTCTTCCGTCTCTCAGCTTCTATATCTCTGTTTCTCATCCACTCACTGTATGCTTTCTCCTATATATATATATATATATATATATATATATATATATATATATATATATATATATATATATATATATATATATATATATATATATATATATATATATATTAGGGTGGTCCAGCTTAGTAGATAAAAAAATCAAAGTGGTCATGGACATTCTCCACAAGCATGTTGTTTGTCCACATGGACTGGCAAAACTATGGAGAAAATTTCAGCATGATTTAATAATATTTAGAGGTCGCCCAAATATCCATATTGTGATAAGCATAAAGTAACGAAGGCTTGTGTATACATGTAACTTGCATTTTACATCCCAATAGAGCATTTTAGGTGGTGTAGCAGTCTCTTGTGTTTTTATATTAATGACTTCATCACGAATACGATTATCATCTGAAAAATAGTTTTTGATCGAAAGTAAAACCTTAAATTTGATCGCATTTCGTGATTTTGCAGGCTCTGATGTGATTTCCGACTGGAGGCAATACTCAAACTTGTGTCTCTTTTTCAGGTTATATGGCTGGAACTAGAAGAAATCCTGGTGTGTGGCTTTTAAGGAAGCCAACATGGTTAGAAGCACTCCTTCTAGTGCAGTGCACCATGTTGATCAAGCACAAACAATACCAACGAGTTTGAATTTGACTTGTTGGGTGGTTATGGAGATCTGGGACCAGGCTCGAGTCCTGACTCAGGGTTGATGCTTGTGTCTGGAAACTTTCAATGTTTTTCGATCACTACCTCGCACTAAAGAAGCAGAGGACCAGGAAAAGTGATCATGAAAAAATAAACGAGATATCAGTTGAAACAGCGCCAGCTGGAAGGAGCAAACACCTCAACAATTTTTGCTGAGTCCCCATCATCCTCTTCAGAAGATGAAGATGAATTTAAACCTGTTGGTAGCACTCACTCTCTAATTAATGCCCCTCACTTGAAACATTTTTAAAAGGATGACACCATTAACATTTTCCAATTGTCAGAAGTTATCGGAGCATTGGATCGAACAAATGTTTCAGACAGGAATGCAGCTTCAGGGCCCATGTATCATGCCAGGTGCATGGCGAAGGGCATTTACTTGCTAAAAGCATACATGTTGTGGGGGAGGAGTGGCTCAATCGATAGAGAGGTGGCCTGCGGTCCTAATGGACCCAGGTTCAGATCCCGGCTGGGGAAGGGAACAGTTTAAGGATTTGAATTTCATGTAAAGCAGACTTTACAGACCTACCAGAAGACCCGCCGACATGTCATAAAAATACCCCTACTAATACCAATACACCAGTCCTGTATAAGACAGCCCTATCATGTATTCAATATGGACGATGGGTGTTAGTGCCGAAGTGGTGACATGTAGAGATGTATGATATGCAGGAGGACAACTTGGCCTTGGGCGCAGGCTGTGAAGCCTATGCCCAGAGTCGAGCACATAAAAAAAATAAAATCAAGCTGACATCAAGTGAGGAACGCAAAGTAAACCACATGGCTCTGTTTGTCAGCTTGATATACATCAAGTACACTCGACCCTCCATTTCCCATACACCAATTCCCCGGGTTCCAGATATCACGGACATGGGCCAAGGCCGGGCAATATTATCAAATGCCTGACATATGCCCGTACAAGTCCGGGATTCTCACAAAAGTCCGGCCATTATTCCCTCATATAAAACTATAAGCAGTCTGCTGCACAACACAGTATAATTTTAGCTAGGTTTAGAATCGATAAAGACCATTTGTAACACACACTAAAAGATGTTCTCATACATGAAAAGCATCATGGCCACCATCCTGCTTCACCCCACAGGTTCCTTCCATCTCTTGACATTATTTATGTTTATATTTATGTTATTTCAGTATATACTGCATTTATATTTATGTTATTGTGTCAGCATTATTATTTTATAATCTATGTATGGTAGTAATGTTGGTATAGGTAGCCTACATTCCAGAATGCTCTAGAATATCGGAATAATTGCTGGACAATATTGGAGAATTCGGACAAAGTATGGTGAAAGTACGTGGAATGGTGTGTGGGGCCGAACTTCTGCGATTCCCGGACTTTGGGGGTTCCCAGACTGGTCTTCACCCCCTTTTTAGTCCGGAAAATGGAGGGTTGAGTGTACTAGCACCAAAAGGTACAGATGCTCCTGTCAACGACACCGAGTTGCTCAACCTAATGGAGAATAATCCCATAGAAGAAGTTGGTTAGCAGGCTATGAGTGCTCTAAGCCGACACCTGTGGTACTTGTCAGAGCACCTCATTGGGTTAGCCCTTTTTGACAACAGGACTGATTGCAATACAAAGAAAAACATGGTTCAAACTTCCAGCGCCCCCAACGTGATGCATGTCCGAGAAGAATCGAAAAACCAGCTACAGGTATCCAACCTGACCCGGCATCATATGTCACAATGAGGACATTCACCTTTTTTGATGCCTTGAAGGTTGGTGCGCAAGAAGAGGCATATCAGTTCCTTCAGAAGACCCAGAGGAATGACACAGAGATGCTCACTACAGAGATCCTGAAAGCCATGCAAAGTTTGTCAATGATGTAGCAGAGAATGGTATCGTTCTGATCGAGTGTTACAATACCATCATGACCCAAAATGAGGACCAGAAACAGTATCTCAAGCAACTCGTGGCTAACCACAGAAAGCAGTTGCCCACAGCTTCCAAGAAAACACTGATGAGTGGAAAATAACCCAGTTGATGAAAGAACTTCATGGTCACAATTAGATATGAATTTTGTTTTGAAAGTTCTAACAAGTGTTATGTGCGTTATGAAAATCAGTCACTGTTTTCTGAACCGAAGTAGTTGAATGCAGGAATAGTGCCAAGTTGGGTGAATTCTAATTTTTCATAGAATAGAGCTAAATTTGCAAACAGGCTTTACATACTGTATGACATGAAAACAAAATTGTGGAAATATAATTGGAGGAAAAAAAATTTGGATCACCCTATTATATATATATATATATATCTCTATATAGATATATATATATATATATATATATATATATATATATATATATATATATAGATAGATAGATACCTATAACGACTGTAGTAATAGTAACTTCAAAGTAGCCATGCTGTACTGAAGGTTTAATGGACACTGTCTCATAAATGTTCGTTATGAGGGTCCTGCCTTAGTATAAAATCGTGTCCTCATGGAAACTAAAAGACAAAATAATGTTTTGAAGATGTCAGTGACTTTGGCAACCACCTCCCTACCCCCTCAGTCGATAAGAGAATCCTGCCGTCAGCCAGTGCACAGTAAGGATTTTCTCCCGGCCTGAAACTGGTGGGTTTCTCGGCCTGGGACCATATTTACGCAACCATGTACCTCTTGGCCCATGCTCACAGGAATGTGACCCTCCTTGATTTGAGTGTGTGTGTGTGTGTGTGTGTGTGTAAGTACTAAGGAAATATTTATTGCCATTAATATATACATATATACAAAATTTAAATAGTACGATATGATAGCGACTGTCTGTCAAGCCGAAGCTCCCTGACAGGCAGATACCAATTTAGTGTAAATGCTTTCAGCATGCCTGTACTCGACTTATAGGTAACTTTCATTTTTTAATGAATTCTATAAATAATAAAAGTCTAATAACAAAAATTATTAGTGGAAGTGATTACCTTGTAGTTATACAATACAATGCTATGAAAAGTATGAACAAAAATATTTACATTCAGTTTTATAATCTGGATTTTGTGGTAACGTAATCAAAATGAACAGCAATTGATTTTACAGAGCAATACGTAAATGTAAAAATAGGGCTGCTAAGAATTCTGAAGTACTGTATATAATTTTTAATTTCCCTTTTCAATATTAAAAGGTTGTTTATTTTAACAAGAACCTTTTTATTTGGTGGTAAACTGTTAAATGATTTGGGGCCAAAACATAATATGCTGTTTTTATATAGTATTGTTCTGTATTGTGGTCATATTAAATCTACATTGTTGCTTGTGGTCTGGTGAAAGTAATGAACAACTTTAAATATTTCATTTCCAACATAATTTGTAATCATTTTATGAATCAATAATAATGAAAAATATTTGGGTATTGAATAAAATTTATAAATTTTCATTAAGGAAATAATTTTGTTTACTGATTCAAACTTACCTATGAAAATATTACATCTGAAAAATTCCTTTTGTGATATTGTTACACTTTTAAGAAATGATGGTCATGTACACTTGCTTAGATGGATACACAGTATGTTAGGTGAAGGTAACATAAGGTATAATGTGTGTGTGTGTGTGTGTGTGTGTGTGTGTGTGTGTGTGTGTGTGTGTGTGTTATACCTTGTCTCCAGACAGTCGTCACTTTACTGAACAAATGCATTTTCTCATATATTCTTTATTTCTTTACTTCGGAAGTAAAACTGAATATTATCGCGCGATGCTGGCAGACATAACAGAAAATGTAACTTTAATGATTGATTTACTAACAGTTGTTTGTTAAATCGTTCACTACGATAATTTTTCTTAAGGTGAATGAAATAACCTGTCGATAGAAGTAATACTACCTGTACGTGCAAAACAGTGCGATCATGATGTACAGTAGTTTATAGGCTGTTTGTCATGGAGCCAGAGCCAGAGAGTAACATATATTCTGTTTATGAATTTTACTCACTTGTATAAACTGTTCATGGCGAGAATACAATAAACATAAGAACAATAGTCATGTCATATAAAAAAGAAATACACTCAAACCTCGATTAAAGGGAATAAATGGGGAATCAACTTGTCCTTTACTTGAAAATGCCCCTTACATGAAAATGTCCATTGTTTTACCATATATAAAGACAATATTATTATGAAATGCAATGAATGTTTCACTTATCTTACTTATTTATATGATTATCGATATTATTTTACGGGTGCTGTATGAAGAAACATATTAATGCGTATAACCTAGACATTACATATCACTTTTTAATGGTTTTGTCCGTTTGTCAGGTAGAATATGGAGTCCTTGAAATCCGAAATCCCTTAAATGGAGGTCCCTTAAATCGAGGTTTGAGTGTATTTAGAAACTGCACCATTCGCACCTACCGTTGGTCTAAGGGCCAAGGCATTGTACTTATCCTGTGACCTTGACCACTGACTTGTTCTTACAGTTGATTGAATTCATCCACGTGTTTCTTTCTACCGATCCATGAGGTGTAGATATTGTTAAGATCACTGAGGTGCTGATAGTGACATATGGCGGTAGAGGGTGTGCAGGAGAGGGAGGGGGATAATAGGGCGGACATGAAGAGGGGGAGGAAGAGAAAGCGGCAGAGGTACACGAAACGGAAGAGAAAGAGGGAGAGGAAGAAGTAGAGGTGGAATGAGATGTAGAAACAGAAAAGGAGGAAGAGGAGAAAATGGGAATCGGAGAGAAACAGTCAGGAACTGAATGTGTTGAGGTAGGGGGAGTGAGGAAGGAAGAGTAAGTGGAAAAGGGAGAGAGAGAGGGAGAAAGAACAGGATAGAAAAAGGCAGGGGTTGACGATGAGAGGGACGGGAAAAAGAACAAGATAAGAACACGAAGAAAGCTAAGTACGGGGATAATGTCAGTGTATCAGAGGATTATTACAGGAAGAGAAACATGGACAGTGACAGAGACAAAAGACAAGCACAGTGACAAAGACAGTGACTAGGACAGTGACAAGCACAGGGTCAGGGACAAGGACAGTGACAGACAGGGTCAGGGGACAAGAACAGTGACAAGGACAGGATAGAGGAAGGACAATGTCAAGGACTGGGCCAGGGACAAGGACAATGACAAGGACAGATTAAAACAATGACAGTGCAAGGACAGAGTAAGATTAAGGACAGTGATGAGGACAGAGTTACAGCTAGGACAGTGACAAGGACAGGGTAGGATCAAGGACAGGGTCAGGGACAAAGACAGTGAAGAGGGACACGGATAGGGACGTGGAAAGACAAGGACAGAGTCAGGGTGAAGGACAAGGAAAGTACAGAAATGAGGACAAGAACAAGAACTGTGACACGAACAAGGCTAGGAACAAAGACAAAAACATTGAGAACGAGGAACTGGGATATGAAGACTGAAACTAATAGGCAGAGGACGAAGGACTAATTAAATAGAGGAAAATACTGAGGCAGGAACTGATACACGATCACCATAAGTGCAAGGACGAGGACAGCGACAAGAGCAAAAACAAAAACAGGGACCGCGACAAGAAAAGGAATATGGCAGGGAAAGTGACTAGAAGGAGAAGGATATGGAAGCAAGGACCTTGGAAAAGTTAAAGCAATGGGTGGGAGGGTAAGAGAGAGGTTATGAGGTGTCAGTGGTGAAGATGAAGGAAGACGAAGATAATGAAGAGACGATGAGGGAGAAAAGGATGGTGCAGATGTGTGTGGTGTGGTGGGGGTGAAGGTGCCGCGTACGACTTATGACCGTGATGGAATATAACTTCACGAGCCATTGGAGACTCACACTGGTGCTCTTTGGCAGAAGACGCCTCTGGGGGAGAATGTGATGACCTGGAAAATGTTAGTCACAGGATTCTTTTTCTTTTATATGGGGTGATATATCTGCATTTATTGGAGAATCATTCTAACCATTGGCTTGCGTGGAAACGATGATGATGATGAGTGAGGACCTTACCACCGGGATACAGAGGGTCTGTCATTAATTGTGTTATTATCGGCTGTGGAGACTTTTTTTTTTTCGGGTGATATCTTCGCTTTCAAAGAAGGATCCCTAGCACCCCTTCTAAAGCAATGTGTTAAACATTTTATACAAATATACTACTGTAATCACACGTAACAAAATAAGAATGATTAAAAAAATGAACGCACAAGTGCATATCACAGTAATGTATTGCACCATTGAGATGTATTTTCTTAATTTTAGGAAGATTCTAGGTTTTCTTTTGTAATTCCTTTGTTTTCCATTTTGTACCTTATCTTATTGCGTGATACTTACATTTTTGGATTATCGACATAAGTTTCGTCTACATCAGGACAATAATACTGTCATTGCACAAGTAGGCGTATATGGAGATGCAAGGAATCCCATTAGCTGACGAGCACACGACCTCTTTTCAGCAACCTCTCTTGCCCACTATATTTGTCTTTACTGAGCCAACCTGAGGCCTTTACCTCACCCCTTCGCTGCCCCTGCGGATTGAGACTTATGCCGGTAACACGTCTTGATGAAGCCATGTGACGGCTGTGGTCAGCAGGGATAGACCGATGGAAGGGTGGTACGTGAGACTGATAGTAGAAAAAACATGTGTGTGTTGGCAGGTATGGATGTGGTGGCAGGTGTGGGTGTGGTGGCAGGTGTGGATGTGGTGGCAGGTATGGATGTTGTGGCAGGTGTGGATGCGGTGGCAGGTGCAGATGCGGTGGTAGGTATGGTTGTTGCGGCTGGTGCGGTTGTGGTGGAATTGGCAGGTGTGATTGTGGTGGCAAGTGTGGATGTGGTGACAGGTGGGTGTGTGGTGGCATATTTATAAGCCCTGATATGGAACAAAGCGTGAGCTCTTTGAATTCCATCTTTTGTTACGATGTTTGACGTTAGTGTGGGTAAAACCTACCAGCAGACATAACCAGATAGGAAATATTTTGGTTTGTACAAAATGGTATAGTTTTGTACAGGTTAGTACCCCATTATATATTTTTTATTATTTACTCACTTTACATTTCGTTTCAGATGGAGACGAACTTATTTTCTTGACGAGCATTTTATATATATATATATATATATATATATATATATATATATATATATATATATATATATATATATATATATATATGTGTGTGTGTGTGTGTGTGTGTGTGTGTGTGTGTGTGTGTGTGGCGGCGACTTAACATTGGTGTCAGGAGCGTGGAATTAAGGGCTGCAGTGAGTCTAACCTTCAACATGGAAGCAGAAGGTGTGCAGACAAGGTCTCAAGCTGAGCAGGAGGAGCAAATGTCCCTGGCAACAGTTGTGAAGCTATTACAAGCACAGAATGAAGAAGAGAAAGAGCTCAGGCACGAAATCAAAGAACAATTACAGGCACAAAATGAAGGACAGAAAGAACTCCAAGAACAATTACAGGCCCAAAGTGAAGAACAGAAAGAGCTCAGGAACAAAATCACACAACAACTGCAAGCACAGAACGAAGAACAGAAAGAACGCTATGAACAACTTCAGGAGGCACTACAGTAGCAACAGAGGGAAGTACAACTGAAGGTGCAAGGACAGCTAGATGCATTCATGGGGGAAATGAAGGAAGAACAGCAACAGCTTAAGGAGGAAGTAGATGCCAAGCTAGAGCAGCAGCAGTATGAGGTAAGCAATAATGTGATGGAGTGTAAACAGCATGTAGATGACCAGTTGAAGACAATTAGTGAGGAAATAATGAAGCAGTGCAAACAGCATGTGGACAACCTGCTGAAGATTAGTGAGGGAATAGTGATGGGGTGCAGACAGCATGCAGATAACCAGTTGAAGCATGCAGTTGACCATGTGAAGATAAATAGTGAGAAAATTGAGGCTGTAGAGAAATATTGCCTTGCTGAGCCCCAGGTTAGTGTACACGGAGCATATGAAAGGAACAGACAGTGTATGGTGACTTGACGGATCATAGGCATCTAAAGGTAGCATTACAGGGTTGAATAATCAGAATGCAGAGGTTTTAAGTCTTCGCCTTAATTATGATGCCCCAGTTTTTAGGCTCCAAACCAGTGACGTGTATGGCTATACTGTGGGACCAATTAAAAAGAAACCTCAGGAATTTTATGGTTGAGTATCTTGGGAAGCTAACCGTGCACAGTTTGAGTTACTTGCGGATCAGAATGTTTGGGATGATAGGCAGAGGACAGTGCAGCTTGCTACTAGCCTTAAGGGTGCTGCAGTGGAGATTCTGGGCCAGATGTCAGTGATGGAGAGGAAGAGTTTTCAGGCCCTAGTAGAAGCGCTGGAGTGCAGATATGGAACCATGTACCAGACTGAGGTTTACAGAGCAAGATTCTGGACACGTGTACAGTCCCGAGGCAAATACATACAGCCGCTTGCTCATGATCTGGAGACTGTGGCATATAAGGCGTGACCTGGTGCTGCACCTAACCTGTCGGTTATTCTTCTGAGGGACCAGTTCATCGATGCTCTTGACAGTGCAGAGTTGAAAGTGCAAGTCAAGCAGGCACAACCAAGAAGCATGCACGAAGCACTAGCCAGGGCTCTAGAGTTTGAGTCCTATATCAGGTCCAGTACGTTCACTCTTCAGACAGGTCATAGGGCAGGATTTAAGGCAAGAAAGGAGCAGGTATGTGAAAGGGAAAAATTTGAGGGATGTTGCTGGTACTGTGAAAAGTTAGGACACTGAAAAGAGGACTGCTACAAGTGGAAGAGGGAACATGAGATCGGAGGGGGTTGCTGGTTCTGTGGGAAGCCGTGACACAAGAAGAAGGATTGAAGAGGGAGCAAGAACAGAGCAAGGAAATTTTGAATTGTAACTAAAATGTGTTGGACATGTAGTGAAATGGGACACTTAAGTTCTGAGTGTCCAAAGAAGAAAAAGGATGAGAAGAAGAAGGTTGCAGAAGACCAGAAAGAAGCAGAAAACTAATGGACGCTGGTATTAAGGGGCAAACACCAGCCAGTTTTACCCAAGCTGCCCCACCACCAAGTAAATGCAAGAGAACGGCAATCAACACTGTGCGAATAGACGGAAGGATAGATGGAAAGAAGTGTTCCCTGGTTTTTGATTCAGTCTCAGAGCAGACTTTTGTGAGGCCTAATGTGTTACATCATCTGTATCTGCCTGAGTCATTAGAAGAACTGTGTGGCATAACTGGGCACAAAGCAAAACTGAGGGAACCCCTTGGTGTCTGGACTGAAATGGCAGGGCAAGAGGCTACTCTTCCAGTCTACGTGGCCGACATGGAGGATCCTTGCCTTCTGGGTCTGGACTATCTGATGTCTATGGGATGTGAACTGGACTTCTGCTCCATGAAGCTGAAGATTCGAGGAAAGTCAGTTCCCATCATGGCAGTGAAATGTACCAGTTCTGGTGGTGAGGTGAGGGCTCTCTACACTACAGTGATACCCCCAAAATCAGAACTGTTGCTACAGTGTAAGGTGAGTGGCTCTTTTGACAGCTGTCTAGGGATGGTGGAGCCTGATGTACAGTGCAAGACAAAGGCCGGAGTAATGGTGGAGAGAACACTGGTGGAAACAGGTGCAGATGAAGTGCTGGTTGTGGTGGCCAGTTTCTCCTGTGAGCCACAGAATATCAATAAGGGAGAAACTGTGGGACTGTGCCAGGCGGTGGACACTGATTGGCATCAGAGAATGGCCTGTAAAAGGAGCATAGTCGAGGAAGTTGGGTACATGTCAAACCACTCACAAGTCCTGTTTTCAAGGAGTTGCCAATGCCTGGATGGCTCACAAGTGCTGAAGTTGACACAGGTACTGACGAAGTTTGCTAATGTCTTCTCCACCGGAGACCTAGACCTGGGGTGCACTGATCTGGTGGAGTATTGTATAGACACCGGGGATCGCCACCCGATTAAACAGCCAGCACGGAGGATGGGGCCAACCCAACAGCTAGAAATGGAGAAGGTGATGGAGAATCTCCAAAGTCTATGGGTAATAGAAAAGTCTAGCAGTCCTTGGGCATCAGCAGTGGTTCTGGTAAGGAAGAAGGATGGCTCAGTAAGGTGCTGTGTAGATTATCGAGCTCTGAGTGATGTGACAGAGAAGGACGCATACCCTTTGCCAAGAACTGACGACACACTGGATGCTGTGTCGGGTGCTAAGTGGTTCTCCACCCTAGACATGAAGGCAGGATACCACCAAGTCAAGGTTGCAGAGAAGGACAAAGAGAAGACAGCCTTTTCATATGGGAGGGGTTTATGACAGTTTAAGATGAGGCCTTTTGGCCTATGCAATTGCCCAGCTACTTTTGAGCATCTAACAGATCACGTACTGGAAGGCCTGCACTGGCAGATGTCCTTTATCTATCTGGATGATTTAATTATGTTTGGACGGACTTTCGACCAGGAATTGGAGAGGCTGTTGGAGGTCTTGAACAGGATCCTCGCAGCACACCTCAAGTTGAACCCCAAGAGGTGCTACTTGTTTCAGAAGTAAATAAAGTACCTGGGACACACTGTAGGATAGAGTGGCGTCCGTATTGACCCAGAGAAGGTGGCAGCTATGAAAGACTGGCCAGTTCCAACATGTGTGAAAAAGCTACTGAGTTTCCTTGGCTTGTGCACCTAGGCATTTTTTCAAAGACTTTGCAACAATAACTGCACCTTTGCACAAGTTGTGGGGAAAAGGCAGAAGTTTGCCCCGACAGCAGACACTCAGAAAGCCTTTGACGAACTCAAGCATGCATTGGCAAGCTCTCCAGTATTGCCATACCTTGATCAGAGTCAGCCATTTATCTTGGACTGTGATGTTAGTGACCATGGTATTGGTGGAGTCCTGTCACAGACGAAGGATGACAAGGAGTATGTGGTGGCGTATTACAGGAAGAAGTTCAGCCCACCGGAGTGGAACTACTGTGTGATCTGTAAGGACCTCTTGGCAGTGATGACGAACCTTGATTTCTTCCAACTTTACCTGTATAGGTCCTACTGCATCATCAGGACGGGCATGCAGCACTCAAGTGGCTGAAAACGCTAAACAATCTGGAAGGACAACTGTCACACTGACTCGGGAAGCTAGGCCAGCACAATTATGAGGTGCAGCATTGTTCTGAGTGGGGACATGGTAATGCTGACAGCCTGAGTCGTTGGCCTTGTGATCAGGGGTGCTAGCAGTGTAGTAAAAAGAAAATATTAGTAAGAAATGCAGCCGTACTGCAGCGACATGGCCAGCGTCAGATGAAGAACACCTGAAGGAGATGCAGATGGAAGATGCAGATTATCAACCAGTGCTAGACTGGCTGCAGTGGAGTACAGTGCAACCATCTTGGGTAAAAGTTTGCAGCTAAGGCCCTGTGACCAAGAGTTAACGGAGTCAGTGGGACCTTCTTCGTTTGAACAACAGGCTACTGGAGCATCAGTGGGAGACACCCGATGGCCTCAGGAAGTTTTGGCAACTGGTGGTTCCAAAGAAGATGAGGTCCAAGATTTTGGATGAGTCCCATAACCAGATCACTAGTGGGCACCTGGGAAAGAAGAAAACTCTAAGCTGGCTGCGACAGAGGTTCTACTGAGTTGGCATTTGTCATGATGTGGTATCGGGCCTGTGATATGTGATATGTGTTGTGCCAACAAGGGACCCAAGAAACGTGGTTGTGCCCCTCTTCAGCTGTACCAAGTGGGTGCACCAATGGAAAAAGTTGCAGTGGACATTGCTGGACCTCTGCCACTCACTGAAAGAGGAAGCCGGTATATATGTGTTGCCATGGACTACTTCACAAAGTGGTCAGAAGCCTATGCTATCCCTGATCAAGAGGCTGCGACTGTTGCTCAGGTGTTGGTTGACCAGTTTTTCTGTTGTTATGGGATGTCACAAGACCTACATTCAGACCAGGGTAGAATCTGCGAGTCTGCTGTGTTCCATGAATGTTGCAAGTTATTTAGGATCAAGAAGACCAGGACGACCCCACTAAGACCAGTCAGATGGGATGGTGGAGAAATTCAACTGGACCCTGGGACATGAACTGGCTAAGTACTGCATCAAGGGACAAACAAAATGGGACCAGATATTACTTGCATTGCTGATAGCATATTGGTCTGCATCCCATGAGTCTACTGGCTACACACCTATAAAACTGATGTTGAGCCACGAATTATGCTCACCTGTTGACTTGTTAGTGGGAAGACCACCTGGTGAAGAGTTACCTACAGACACATCCGGCTATGCGAAGCACCTTCAGGAAAGGCTGGCTGAGGTACAGCAACAAGTGCGAGGAACCCTCAAGTTTTCAGGAGAGGTGATGAAGTGCAAGTACAGTATGATGCCAAGGCAAGTGAGGTGAGCTTCAAGGATGGTGACCAAGTATGGTTATACAATCCTCAGCGAAAGAGGGACAGTCACCGATGCTGCATAGCCCATGGGACGGGCCTTACATTGTGTTGGACATATCGGATTCAGAGAAGCAGGAAGTCTCGCCCAAAGGTGGTACACGTGAACCGTCTGTGGCAGTACCATGGGCCAGGACAGTACAGCTGGGACGTGTCCGAAAAATCATGCTCTCTCACAGCCGAGGATGTTGAAGAGGACCAAGGAGCTGAAGTGCAAGAGGACGGTGACAGATTCCCAAGAGAAGTGCATCAGGAAGAGAACCAAGACATTCCAGGAGGAGTGGACTGTGTGGAGGAGCAAGGACATCGTTGGAAGCAGCATAGAAGACCTGATAAGTTGAGGATTATTTTGTGTATAGTTAGATGTTTCACTAGGATTAATTATATTTGTATATATTGTGTAGTTTCATCGGGACTACAAAGAATTAGGGAGAGGGTAGTGTTAAGAAACGAAATTTGCCAGTTAGGTAGTTGAGAAGCTTCTCAACGTTTCCCAATGTTTAACCCACCCCATCCCTACGTTTTCTGGGCAGTGGTACGCCCCAGTCCCGACATTTTTGGATCTTTTATTTTTTTGGCTCAAACATCCGCTTTTGGTGAGAAACATCGAAAATTCATAGAGAAATCGCTCACCTGAGGTTTAAAATACTCGATCTAGATACGAGTACCTCCTTGTCTGACTGGGTTTTCTAACAGGCTGGCACCAAAGAAAACGAGTTCTATGGGACGGTAACTATTTTATCCACTCATAAACAGTATTTATTTATTTTCTTGGTACGAATTTATATGTAGTACAAGAGTAAATTGGTTTTCAAACAGTAATATAGGCATTATAAGCATTGTTTCACTCACTAACTCATCACCATTCATGACCTTTTTTTCCCACATTACCTGATCATCATTTCTGACTGTTTCTTCCTCTAATGCTATGTAAACTTTGTCCTCCACATTGTCATCAATTGGGGAATCACTCTGGCCCTGAATGTCTTTATTGGCCAGGTCACTCGTAACAGGTGAATTGCCGAGACAATGGCGTGCAGGGGGGGGGAGAGGTTATGCGGTGTAAGGCATTGTCCCTGCTTGGCATCTTGTAGAGGAATAGAGGAAGGTGTCCCGTGTATACCTGCCAAAAATCACTTGTGAAATCACTCGCAAAAATTGAAAATTATGTAAATTAGGGACCTTGCAATGTTGCAGCATTAATTCACGTCTCCGGGATATGAGTGCACATCATGTGAGGACGTGAATTCACGTCTCCGGGACGCGGCGGGTTAAAATTGTTTTGGTATGAGTCAGATTTGCCAGTTTCTTTTTTTTATGTGTCCGACTCTGGGCATAGGCTTCACAGCCTGCTTCCAAGGCCCAGTAGTCCTCCTACATTCCGTACACCTCTACATGTCACCACTTCGGCGCTAACACCCACTGTCCATATTGAATACATGCTAGGGCTGTCTCATACAGGACTGGTGTATTGGTATTAGCGGGGGTATTTTTACGACTTGTCGACGGGTCATCTGGTAGATCAGTAAAGTCTGATTTTAAGAAATTCAAATCCTTAAACTTTTCCCTGCCCCAGTGGGGATTTGAACCTGGGTGCGTTAGGACTGCAGTCCACGTCTCTACCGACTGAGCCACTGCCTGCTGTTTGTGAGTGTAGTTGTTTGCAAAGTTATACACTATTTTTTGTGCTCTTTTTTTCTTTATGATGATTTATTTCTATGATTGTTAAATTGTGTAATTTAATTTGGTCTATATACTAAATAATTTAGAGTGCTATGTAATGTAAGAAAACTCTGGCATGTTTTGGATGTCTCCGCATTGGTAACTGTTGTTGCTAGGGGCAGGTAGAGGATCAGCACATTCTAAAATGTTGGAGACGCAAGGAAGCTTATATAAGGATGGGAAGAGGCTAGAGCAGTTCATTCGGTTTTCAGTTCAGTTTCAGCACAGTGTAGTGTCAGTGCAGTGAAGTTTGTATATTTTCGGTACTTATGAAAATAGTGAAGTGTTGTCAAGCAATAAGTGTAACTGCAGTTAGTAAAGTTTGTATAGTTCCAGTGCTTGTGAGAATAGTGAAGTGAAGTTGGTAAACATTAAGTGTAATTATTTGGAAAGTAAAGACAGTGGTCATAAGAAGCCAGTGTTTATTTACAACGCCTGAGCTGATCTTGTGTACTGCTTTTTTTTTTTTTTTTTTTTAAATGCAAGGAAGAATGAACCAAAGGCCAGGAGCCAGCAAACTGTTCTTTCCAAGAAACAAACAAAAACATAGAGCCAAATTCAAGATCCATTCATTTCGAGATGCCGAGACACACTGCATTTGAAAGACTGGAGATCACAGGAAATAGGAAATACGACAGAGGGAGACAGTTACAGAGTTGACCTGTTGCATAAATGAAGGACTGGGAGTAACGGTTAACTCCTGCATCAGATAGCTGGACAGAAAAGGGATGAGAGTTTGTTGCTAGATGGGTGCTACGCACCTGCCATAGAGGTGGAGAGATGGAAGCATACAGTTCAGAAGAGCAGTGACCATTGAAGTAGCGATAGAAAAGAATAAAGATGCAACAGTGCGGTGAAGAGACTGAGGATGGAGGGAGCCAGTCAGAGGAGGAGAGTTAATGAGATGAAAAGCCTTTGACTCCACCATATTGAGAGGAGCTGTATGTGGGGAGCCTCCCCACACATGAGAGTTGTACTCTACTTAGTGGCACATTAAACCCGTGTATAAAGTCAACAACAGTGCAGGAGTAAAGAAGGTAAGAAGATGGCTTAGCACACCTAATCTCTTGGAAGTAGATTTTACAAGAGATGCAATATGATCTTTCCAAGATAAGTCCTGAGTGAATGAAACCCCAAGCATGTTCAAGGATGATGCAGGGTTAAGCTGGATATTATTATACATTAGTGGGTACTCCAGTGGAAGACTGTGACGGGTTGATAGGTGTAAAAACTGAGTCTTTGATGCATTAAAACAACAAGAGTATTTTTTCCCTAGTCAGAGATACGATACAAGTCAGACATAAAGTGTGCCATGGCCTCATCCCTTGTTTGTTGAAGTAACTGCTGAGATGGACGTTGCAGGCGAATAGAAAGGCGAAGAGTGGAATCATCAGCTTACGAGTGGATATGATTAGATGTACAGCTTAGAAGGGCATTGATGGATAAAACGAACAGAGCTGGTGATAGGACAGAGCCCTGAGGAACACCACTATTGGTAGATTTAGGAGAACAGTGGCTGTCTACAACAGTAGCTATAGAACGACCAGAAAGGAAGCTATAGATGAAGGCACAGACAAACGGATAGAAATCGTAAGAGGGCAGTTTGGAAATCAAAGGTTTATGCCAGACTCGATCGAAAGCCTTTGAGATGTCAAGTGCAATGACAAAGCTTTCACCTAAGTCCCGAAAGGAGGATGACCAGGAGTCTGAAAGGTAGGTGAGAAGATCGCCAGTGGAGCGTCCCCGACGGAACTCATACTGACTATCAGAAAGAAGGTTGTGATAGGAAAGATGCTTTAAAATTTTTCTGTTAAGAGTAGACTCAAAAACTTTTCGGATGTTAAAGCAATTGGACGATAGTCAGAGGGTTGGGACTGGCTGAATGAGAGCAAACTTCCAGCAAGAAGGAAAGGTACAAGTTGAAAGACAAAGGCAAAAGAGTTTATCTAGGCAGGGTGTAAGCAAAGAAGCACAGTTCTTGAGGACAACGGGAGGGACTCCATCAGGCCCATATGCCTTGTTAGTTCTACGACTAGTAATGGCAGAAAATACATCAGCTGAAGAATTTTAATATCAGCCATGAGGAAGTCAGAGGGGGGAAGTGATGGAGGAACAGCACCAGATTTGTCTAAAGTGGAATTGGAGGAGAAAGTCTGAGCGAAGAGATCTGCTTTATCAGTAGAAGAAATAGCTGCAGAGCCATCAGAGAAGAAAAGAGTAGGGAAGGATGATGAGGTAAAGTTGTTAGGAAGGTTTCTGGCAAGGTGCCAGAAGGAGCGGGAAGCATTTGAGTTGGAGAGTTGAGAGCATTTAGTACGAATGAAGTTATTTTTAGCAAATCGAAAAACAGACTTGGCTTGATTACAGGTTGAAACATAAAAACAGATGTGATTCAGGGGTGTGTTGGATCTGGTATCTTTTATTTGCCCTCTTCTTGTTGCGGACAGCATTAGAACTAGCGTGATTAAACCAAGGCTATCTTGCATTAGTCAAAGGATATGAGAAGGGAATGTATGCTTTCATGCCCGAGAGAATAACCTCCATAATGCGCAAGGCACACTCACATCTAAAGGCTGATCATAGGAAGAACAACTCACTGTACTACGCTGTTGGAGCCTGTGGCAGTGTGAGACGGGGACGTAACAGTATTTTACAGAAAATATACAGCTTCTGTATGATCACCTTACTGTAGTATATTCTATTGATTATTCCTGTGTGATTAGTGGCATAAGTCCCATTTGGTTAGTGATGTAAAGAAAATTATTTTACATCTCCTATTCTCCAGTGTTGTTTGGGGCATAGGATGTGTGGTACGTAAGCAGCAAGCTCCTACGAAAGGTCTGGCATCATCAAACACGGCCACACACTCCATGATGAACTCGAAATGCACTAACACCAGATTGTTTACTCTCTGATTAGAGTGGGCATATGTACATCATTGGCGACACATGCGTGGCAGGTGTGTTGTGGGCAGTGGCAGGCAGTTCTAAAAATTCAGTTTCCATATGCGCTGCTGGTTAATGCGGTATAAAACTGATATTGCTCTAAATCAGATTTTTATTTCTTTGCTACGTAGTGACGTATATCACGTAGCTCAGATTCAGGTATTTGGGAGATGTACTGTGTTTGTAAGGTTCAATTAGATTTGTTTAGTTTTACTGAGCCCCATTTTTTTTTTTCAACGTGCACCTCTACCCATGATGCTGCTACACTGGTCTGATGCAGATAGTTACAAAGTTGATAACACTAGTAGACAGAAATGTTTTAGATACTATTGTTCTATGATGATGTTCGTATTACTAATTTACTGTTCATTTCACATCTTTTGTCAGTGCAAAATCATTTTCATCTGCTTAAAGGTTGAAGAGATTTCATCAGGTTTTGTGCAATCATTCTTGCCTTTATCCCCAAAATTCTTCACCATATTTTTTCTTTCTTCAGTCCTCACTGCATTCCACTCTGGCAAAAATCTCCTAAAGTGTGATCTTTCCGGCCTTTATTTCCCTAACTCCTTTATTGGGAGCAATCATTACAAGGATGAAATTAATCCCACGTTTACAATAGCAAGCTATAAAAGACGTGTTGGTAGTGAAGGTGGTACTGGAGGTGATGGTGTCAGGATGGGACTGTGACTTCCCACTGTCCACATACTGGATGACACCTGCCTTCATAATGCCTTAATCACATAATTTTTTCTAGTGCTTGGTTTCTCCAGCTCATGCTGTTTTCTTAACCCATTTGTGTCCAGTGTCTTCAATATAGAACGGAACGAGGCATTGTCAATAGTAAAAAAAAAGGGGGGAACTCCAGGGTATGGACCTATGAGCTTGGAGACTATGAGCCTCTAGGCGGAAGGCAGTACACTTCGCCCATATTTTAAAACTTTTCCTTCCCTTTTAGATGCATGGGAAGGATACTCTTTGCTGAATTGGAATTTAAAAAAATATCCTAGCTGCTGGAAGGGCAAGGTCTTCGAGCAACCAAAATTATTGGAAATTGACGGAATCATTTGATCCATCTCTTCAAAAATCGCTTCGTAAGTTTTGTGCATTCTTTTGTACTTTATTGTCTTAAATATATTTAAAATGTCTATGAAAGATTCTTTACAATTTTATTAATATGATTTACAACGTTATACTGATTTTTAATTGCTATTTGTATATCTTTAACCCGTCACGTCCCGAGGTTTTCCGCTCCTCCGACATCCCCCAGTCCCGAGGTATTTTCGATTTTTTTTTTTTTGGCTAAAACCTTCGCTTTTGGTGAGAAACATCGAAAATTCATAGAGAAATCGCTCACCTGAGGTTTAAAGTGCCCAATCCAGGTAGGAGTTCCTCCTTACCTTAGTGGGTTTTCTAACATGCTGGCACCAAAGAAAACGAGTTCTATGGGAGGGTAACTATTTTATCCACTCATAAACTGTATTTATTTATTTACTTGGTACGAATGTATATGTAGTATGTGAGTATATTGGTTTTCAAGCAGTAATAAAGGCATTATAAGCATTGATTCACTCACTAACTAATCACCATACCTGACCTTTTTTTGCCACATTACCTGATCATTATTTCTGGTCGTTTCTTCTTCTAATGCTATGTAAACATTGTCCTCCACATTGTCATCGATTGGGGAATCATTCTGGCCTTGAATATCTTTACTAGGCAGGTCACTGGTAACAGGTCCTTTGCCAAGACAATGGCGTGAGGGGGGGAAGGGGGAGGTTATGCAGTGTAAGGCATTGTCCCTGCTTGGCATCTTGTAGAGGAATAGAGGAAGGTGTCCCGTGTATACATACGAAAAATCACGTGCGAAAATTGAAAGTTGTGCAAATTAGGGACCTTGCAATTGCACGACGTACTGGTACGTCGCCGGGACTGGCAAATGCAAATCGTTGCAACGTACCCATACGTCGACGGGATGGGGCGGGTTAAAAGTGTTACCCATGTAGACTGAGATGTTCAGCCAGACTTAAACAGAGCAGACGACATACTACCTTCGATATTCATCCAGTCTTATATGATCTGACTTTGAGAGATCTTATACATTATGGCCATGGTCACACGACGAGCAACATTTTGCTTGTTAATTTGCCCGGAAAAGGAAAATCTACCATAAAAATCTTACTAGTGGTTCAGCTCCTGTTTTCCAACTGGGGGAAAAAAAAAAGTGAGCGCCGCCATGTAACTAGAGACGGACATTAGAAAGTGATTCTTACACTTACAAATAACATTAAAGTTAATAATATTCCTCGAATAAAATTTATTATCAGAATATTGTCTTCAGGAGTGAACATTGCTGCAGTATTGGCCAGAGTGGCATTTATGGCTGAATAGAAACCAACAGTATGCATGTGGTGGCGATCTCCCACATCTCAAATGTGTTGTACTTCCATTATCCAGCACGAACTATGCGTGCTTTGATGTATTAGTTTATAAATCTTACACTCCAACATAATAAATATCAGCAGGATGGGTCGTTTTAGCTTAACGAGGCTACCAACCTGATCATTTTCCCTTCCTTTCCAAGGGAATCTGTTTGGACACAGATGGAAATCAAAACTCCTTCGACGGGAAAAGAAAGTTTAGAGAAGGTTTTTTTTTTAGGAATACAGCTGTTAATAACATTCCGGTAAAATCCCTCACACAGTAACCCTTTTCACAGATTGGTTAAACAGTGGCAATTCTATCAATTTCTTTAGCCCATATGTGCCCAGTGTCCTCAATACAGGATGGAACTGGGCATTTTCAAAGATAATAAACGGGGAAACCCTGGGTTAGGGATCTATGAGTTTCATGACTATGAGCCAATAGGCAGAGGGCAGTACGCTTACTACCCTTCCAGCACAATCCCTTATACAGGAACTCTGGGCACTAAAGATTAGTGATGAACAAGTTTAAATAACTAGGAGAAATAGATCTAGGTTTCATAAACCATTTCAGTAGGATTTGTCTTTTCGAAGTTGAATTACATCATTTGACAGTAGAAATGAAGTACTCTAATGCTAATAGTAAATCAATGACCTTAGACTAAGGCGGTTAACATCTTCAGTATCAATCCTTTTCATGCTACCACCAAAGTATTTAATGGTATCTTTCTTTATGGTTAATTTGCAGCTTCACTTCAGCAAGAATTCTGAAAATCTCTATTTTTCAGGCGACGCATCTCACATTATGCTACCTTTTTTCTTTATGACCTTTGCTAGCAAATGTATATTGGTTTCTGTAGGAATGCTTGAAATAGTAAAGTGATTGCTTTGTGGAGGATGATAGCAGATGCCGTGTTCTTTTCCACTGAGTAGTAGTGCAGTCTGTCATAGGTTATCACATCCCAATGCCATTAGATTCAATTAAGCTAGGACTATTTTGGCACTAATATAACCTAACCTAACTACTCCTAAACGTGCTAGACTTATGGAGCATAATAGGCTGATACTGATTACATTATTCTGCAAAACAATATTTGGCATCCTACATCACTCTGTCTTAATATTTCTATGAAAGTTTTACATTTGTTAATGATTGATTTCAAGCATAGATTACATAGAACTGAAGTTACATATATGTGTGATACACTGACTGGCATGTGGAAGTCCTCAAAATCACTGCTTGTGTGAAATTGGAATTTATCCATATTTATTAAACCAAGTTTATTAAAACTTGACCTGGCATATGGGGTCATGGATTCACTCAGTTCGTACATCTGATGCTGTCGTTGTTTGTGTAGAAGAGCAAAAGTTCAGATATTCAAGGAGCTGGTGCTCCCTGTCTTACTTTATGGCTGTGAGACATGGACACTAAACAGTGACCTGAAGCGGTGAATTGACTTCTTTGATACTGTCTTCGCAGGATCATGGGATATCACTGGTACGACCGAGTGTATAATGAGCGGCCACTTCGTGAGACTGAATCAAGGCCTATTACCCATATAATGTGTCAACTCCAACTCCAGTTCTATAGGCACGTGGCCTGCTTTCCTAAGGCTGACCCAGTTCACAGGGTGATTTCGGAACGAGTTAACCCACGGTGGAGGAGGCCAAGGGGAAGACCACGTAAGTCATGGCTGAAGCAAGTCGATCACTCCTGTAGGGAGATACTTAGAGGGGGAAGAGTCGCTGTCTCGAGGGTTGCACAGAGGGACCTGAGTGGATGTAAGCCTAGTCGAAGGGTGAGTGAGGCTATGTGACCAACGGCGTTTGTTCCGTCTTGATTTTGATCTTGATTAAACCTTAGTCTGGTATGGTCTTTCTGTAAGGACAGGGGAGGTGGTTGCAATAGTCCTTGCAATAGGCTATGGGAAATTTTATATTTTCTGGGCATAATTAGTCCCACCTAACTCTTGATTGTGCTCAGTGACTATCCCCGAAAATCCCTTCTCCCATCACCCACCTGGGCAGGAAGCACACCCAGTCACCGAAGTGGCGCCACTTACCACGCGGTCGCACCTCTGACATCAGCTCCAAAAGAGTAGAGAGGAGAGTGAGGGAAATAAATCTAATATTAGAGCATGTCCTTTATAAGGTGGAGTGCTTCCATGCCTACCACGCCTCTGAATGCTTCTAAATGTCAGAGAAGTTTGTAAAAATGTGTAAATATTTTAATTTAGTATGTATGAAAATTTAAAATTAGTGTAACAGTGAATAAGGAGACAAAGGTGATTGAAACTGAAGTACAATAAACAGTGAAAGCGAAAGTGATTCTCTGACAGTGCTTCAAAGTGTACCACACCTCTAAATGCTTCGAGAAATAGTGCACATTTGTGTAAATACCCTATTTTATTTTGTTAAAAATGAATAATTAATGCAATAATGTGTACTGAGTCAAAGTTGAGCGATGCTGCAGTGTACAATACACTAGGGATAGGGATAGTGATGCTCATTGCAATGATATTCTGGACTGTAATAGTTTTATAACAAGAAAAGTAGCAACTTAGAGAGACAAAATTACCGTGTACAGTAAGTACAGTACATAAGTGGTAACAAGTCAAGGAAAAATAAGTAAATAAGGGACAATGTTTGGTGAAGGCAAATGCTACATTTTTTCTCTCATGATGCAGTTCATCATAAAGGTTACTTCAGTACCTTGTAAGTATTGTACTAATAAGTGTTAAAGATAAGTGATATATTTAGTGAGAAAATACAAGAATTTTAAAGAAAATATGTTGCCATCTCAACTGCCATTATGCCAAGGTAGCATGTTTACCACTATGTGTAGAGCGTGTGATTTGGCTTTTGTAGGTTACGCCCATACAATAGTATGATGCAACACATGTTCTTGTAACTGAAAACTATTTAATAGCTTGTTATTTAGTTCTATAAAGCAAGAAAGTCACCTCCCAAACTTTGTCCTGCACATGGAGTGGTGGCCACTTGCAATGATGCCCTAGCAGCAAACGAGAACGGCTTCAAAGGAAGTGTAACTTTCACATATATTAGTGTGTAGTGCAGTGCAAGGTTACTCCCCACTTTCTGCAACAGGGTTTTTACGCATATTTACATAAACTTCCAATGCGTTCCCATGTCCTGTATGTGAGGAGAGAGAGAGAGTAGGGTGGGGAAGTTTAAGGCATGGCAGGGAAGGGCATGGTAGGTCAAGGAAAAAAAAAAAAAGCATGACAAGGAAAGACACGGTAGGGTAAGAAAAGGCTGGGTAGAATAGGAAGATGTAGGATAAGGAAAGGAAAGGCTGGGTAGAATAGGTAGATCCATGGTTGGGTAAGGAGGTGCAGGTAAAGAATGACAAAGCATGGAATAGAAAGGTGGGTTACGGTAGGAAGATGCAAGGTAAAGTAGGGAGATGCAGGGTACTTCAAGGAGATACAAGGTTGGGTAGTGAAAGCCAAAGCATGGCAGGGAAAGGCAGGGTAGGGTAGGGAAAGGCAGGGTAGAGTAGGGAGATGCAGGGTAGGCTTGAGAAATGGAGGATAGGGTAGGTAAGGAAAGACAGGGTGCAATAGGGAAAGACAAGGCATGGGAGGGAAAGGCACAGTAAGATATAAAACAACAGGGCAGTGTACATGGAGGCAGGGTCATGTGCTCGAATAATTGCAATTTTCTCCTAATTTTCACCTTCTCTCCTCTGAGAATGCTGTCAGGTGTCAGTGACACGCGGCACCACTCAGGCAGCTGGGTTGCTTCCCAGGGTGGATTTTTTTTTTTATATATATATAGATATAGGAAACTATCCTCACTCTATGAAGGCTAATGACAGACCAATTGATGCAGTACCTCTTGTAGCCTGGGTGGAACCCACGTGACCAACTCAGCAAGCACAAGCAGGAATTAGGTAGGAATAACAGAGAGTAAAAGACACGAAATTCCCGCCGCCTTCTGGAAGGTCCATCACTGTCTTCAAGAAGGTCCATTTAGTATAAGTGGGTCAAAACAGCTCCTGCCAACACCCTATTTTTCCCACATCTGCTGCACCAGCAATGTGGACTAAAACACACACACACACACACACACACACACACACACACACACACACACACACACACACACACACACACACACACACACACATACACACACACAGTGCTGCTGCTAAAGGGTTAACTATTGGTATAATTTTTAAAACCAATTTCTGTTACCAGCAGACAATTTCGTTAACGGTGAGTGAAATCTCTCGTAGAGAAAGATTTGAAACGCTCTCCAATACCTTTGTTACTGTGCTTAGTTTGTATTTCTACATGAAATGATACAAAACACAAGGCAATACACTACACACAATTAAGGAAAAATCTATGTTCTCGGGTCTGGACAAATGGCAGAAAACGGGTGGTCCTTGACTTTGTTAAGGTATCAAGTTACACGGAGTCACAGGGTAACGAGGAGTAAACATGTTACGTCCACACTAACACAGTTAATGGTGGTGAGGGGGACGAGGAGATGACAGGGAGGTAGGGTGAGAAAGTGGCAAATACTCGTACACTGGTGAGGACAGAGGTGGGAATGTGAGTGGGGAAGGGGTCTCCTGAGGGATGTACAGGTATATACAAGTAAAAGTCCATAGCTTGGCAAAGAATCGTTGATATTATTCGGCATGTAAGGAAAGTGGGGAAAGGAGGATGTCTGAATGCTTGAAAATGAAAGTGAAAGGAAATAAATAGTTAACGACACAAGTATGACAATGATCCATTTTAAAGATAATAAGTGGGCCACAGTGCAAGAGGGAGCACGGGTAGGAATGGCAACCATTAGAACTACAATGTTTTATGTAAAATTCCGAGTGCTTTTTGTATTCTGTGTAACGATGTGACACCTTCACTAGGAGGGCTATTATGTGACTAATGAAGAAAACATAAAATGCAAGTGACATCAGTTTACCCAATGGGATGGTGGATTCTGTTTATAACCCATTCATTATGAAAACTGTATCTCTTATTCCGAGTGAGGAGATGCAAGGATATAATATACAGGACATCAATAACCTGGGAGGACGGAGCTGCTTTGGATGTTCATGTTTTACCAGTCATAGAATGAGGTGAAACTGGTGATTTGGGAATGTAATTTTTTTTTTTTTATGCGAGGAAGAAGGAACCAAAGGCCATGAGCCCGCAGTGACAGTTTCCTCCAAGAGAAAAACAAAATACAATAGAGAGCCAAATTCAAGTTCCGATCATTTTGAGATGCCTGGACACACTGCGTTTGAAAGACTGGAGATCATAGGCAGCAGGAAATACAGACAGAGGGAGACAGTTCCAGGGTTGACCTGTTGCATTAATGAAAGACTTGGAGTAACGGTTAACTCTTGCATTAGAGTGTTGGACAGAAAAGGGATGAGAGTTTGCTGCCAGACGGGTGTTACCCGACCGTCGTAGAGGTGAAGGAATGCAAGCAGACAGTTCAGAGGGGCAGTGACAATTAAAGTAGCGATAGAAAAGAGATAAAGATGCAACAGTGCGGCGAAGAGACAGAGGTTGAAGGGAGTCAGTAAGAGGAGGAGAGTTAATGAGACGAAAAGCCTTTGACTCCACCCTATTGAGAAGAGCTGTATGTGGGGAGCCTCCCCAGACATGAGAGTTGTACTCCACACAGGGGCGGATAAAACCCCTATATAGAGTCAACAATTGTGCAGGGGTAAAGAAAGAGCGGAGTCGGCTTAGCACACCCAATCTCTTGGAAGCAGATTTTACAAGAGATGTAATATGATCTTTCCAAGATAAGTCCCGAGTAAATGAAACCCCGAGCATGTTCAAGGATGATGCAGGATTAAGCTGAATATTATTAAACATTAGTGGGTATACCTGTGGAAGATTTTGTCAGGTTGATAGGTGTAAGAACTGAGTCTTAGATGCATTAAAAACAACCATATTATTTTTACCCCAGTCAGAGATACGAGCCAAGTCAGACATTAGGTGTGCTATAGCCTCATCCCTTGTTTGTTGAAGTAACTGTTGAGATGGGCGTTGCGGGAACTGAATGGAAAGGTGAAGGGTGGAGTCATCAGCATATGAGTGGATAGGGTTAGATGTACAGCTTAGAAGATCATTGATGAATAAAAGGAAGAGAGTTGGTGATAGGACAGAGCCCTGAGGAACACCACTGTTGATAGATCTAGGAGAAGAACGATGGCCGTCTAAAACAGCGGCTATAGAACGACCAGAAGGGAAGCTAGCGATGAAGGCACAGATAGAAGGATAGAAACCGTAGGAGGGCAGTTTAGAAATTAAAGATTTATGCCAGACTCGATCGAAAACCTTTGAGATGTCAAGTGCAATGGCAAAGCTTTCGCCAAAGTCCCGAAAGGAGGATGACCAGGAGTCTGAAAGGTAGGTGAGAAGATCACCAGTGGAGCGTCCCTGACGGAACCTGTACTGACGATCGGAAAGAAGGTTGTGATAGGAAAGATGCCTTAAAATTTTTCTATTGAGAATTGACTCGAAAACTTTTGAAATACAGGACTTTAAAGCAATTGGACGATAGTTGGAGGTTGGGAGTGGTCACCCTTCTTTGGGACTGGCTGAATGAGAGCAAACTTCCAGCAAGAAGGAAAGGTACAAGTTGACAGACAAAGGCGAAAGAGTTTGCCTAGGCAGGGTGTAAGCACAGAAGCACAGTTCTTGAGAACAACAGGAGGGACCCCATCAGGCCCATATGCCTTGTTAGTACTGAGGCCAGTGATGGCAGAAAATACATCAGCTGGTGTGTGGAAGCTACAGGAAGACAAGGAAATTGGAGAGTGGCATGGTAAAAGAAGAATATGAGAACTTCATAGTGACGGGGATGTAATCAAAGTACGATTTTAATAGTGGACGTCATTTCATACTCTGATTATATTCTTTTGCATGAACAAAAATAAGAAATAAAAAACAAAACAAAATTCATATATCTCAACCGAAGGACAAAGAAACACAAACAGTAGGAAGTGAAGGAGTAGAAAGACGAAAGAAAATATATATATATATATATATATATATATATATATATATATATATATATATATATATATATATATATATATATATATATACAGTATGTATTTCCTAAAAGAAAAAAGTGAGGGAAGTATGTAAGTCACTAGCATAATTGAGATGCTTAGAATGTTTGTCTATCTGTTTATAGCCAGACGCCTCAATCCCGTAAGGGGTGGCCACAGACAAATCGCCTCCATGTTACCCTGTGCCCTGCCAATTCGCTGCTCTCCCTCTAGCTCACATCCCCCTCTTTCATATACCTCTCCACTCCATCCCTCCATCTCACTCTCGGTCTCCCCCTCCCTCTTCTCCCTTCCACCTCACTTACATACACTCTCCTCGTTAGTCTTTCGCTCTCCATCCTCTCCACGTGACGTAGCCACCTCAGTGTATTTCTCATAACGCTTTCAGTCACACCCACATCCACATTACAACTCTCCATGTAACTACACAGTCTTCTTTCAGATAACTCATTTGCACTGCTCTCACTCTTGACTTGTGTCCTTCCAACAAGGTCCAAGCTTCGCTTCCATGTGTTAGAGTTGGTATCACAAAACAATCATGCGGCGTATTTTTTTACTTCCATAATCACTTTTCCATTCCTTATCATTGCTTTCAAAGAACCAACGACTTTTCTTTCCTGTTGTACTCTTTCATGGACTTCATCCTCGAGACTTCCATCCTTACTTATCACACTATCCAAGTACTTAAATGCATTCACATTTTCCATTTCCTCACAATCCAGCCTCTCTCTGCATTCAATGACTTCAGTTCTCTCGAAGACTATGTTTCCTACATTTCCTTTAGATTCTTTTTCTTACCCTCTCTCCAAAACTCATTCAGCATGCCTTGTAGTTTCCCTTTGTCCCCACTTAGCAATACATTATCATCTGCAAACAACAGAACAAGAAGTTTCCAAATGCTGCCTTCTCTCTTTAGGGTCACTCCAACATCCACTGCCCTACCTTGTATCTCTTTTATAACTACATCCATGTACACATTGATCAACCATGGAGACATGGCACATCCTTGTTTCAATCCAACATTCATATAGAAAAATTCACTCAGTTCACCATCCACATGCACTGCAGCCTCACCCATACTCATATTCCTCATGGCATTCAACAGCTTCCCACGTTCTCCATATATTCTAAATACTTCCATATTCCATGGCTATCCACTCTGTCATATGCATTCTCTAAATCCATGAAGACTGCATACAACTTCTTTCCCTTTTCTAGAAACTTTTGCACTGAAGATCTTAGAACAAAATATATGACATGAGAGTGCTCAACCTTTTCCCTTCTTAAAACCTCCATGTTCTTCTCAAACTAATTCCTCTGTTATTTTCCTAGATCCGTCAATAGGGATCCTACCATATGCTGTTCCTGTTACACTAAGAAGACAAATGTTCCAGTGATTACCACTGTCATAAAGAATTTGTAGTTACTTGTAGAGAAGTATATTTTAGACTTGTGGTCGAGCGGCTTTTATATCTTGTAGTAGCTTCCCCACCAAATGTCATGTAGTGACAGGAGAGGTAAAGAATAGTATGGGACTATTTTTATTTGTCTTGGAGATATTAAACACGGAACGAGTATAAGTCCCGGGTAGCTACCTCCCTGTCTCGCTATCTCTCTCTCTCTGTTCTAAGGCTAATCTCCGTCTCGACCTCTCTCTAGGGTCGCTTGTCTCCTTCTAAACTCTCTTTCCTAAAATCTGGTGTAGCAGGGGTGTGTCACGTGTGTTCCTCGTGGGTGGACTAGATCTTTGTTCACGAGAGGACTGCTGACAGCTAACTGCATCATCTCCTTACTGGCCGCTGTCGTCAGCTTTCCTCAGTGTTAAGAGTGTGTAAGCATGTTTAGCACTGCTCGATTCTCGCAGACACAACACCTTCTCATCATCTGACTCCCTGCTTCTATCTATCTATTTATCTATCTATCTATATAATATGTAGTCTTTACCACACTGCTCGGTCGCGCGAAAATGGCGTACCATCGACATTTAATAGTTATAATATATTAATACATACTACATACACATTATAATGAACTTATAAGCTAATTAAGTGAAATACATAATATTGTAAAGTAACATAATTGTATGAATATTGTATACATATATTATTCATAGTAAATAGTGATTATTCAGTAATAATACATTTTAAACAAGTTGTATACATATTTGAATAAATGCAATGGTTGTTGTATAACACTTTGTATGACGTGCATGTACAACAGACGTACGCATATAATTGTGCAATGGTAATACTGCTAGGTTATGCATTACATAGAGTTATCACTTTAGTAATGTCTAATACTTCACCTAACTTGTATGATGATACTGGTAATACAGAATTGTGCTATAACTGTATGACTTATAATATTGTACTAACATTGTGGTACTACATAATTGTAACATTTTATGAATTGTTGCTAAATATTGTGTTAATGCATAATTGTGTTGGCCTTATAATTGTAATTACATTTGTTAATGCAACTCTTTAAGTGTCTTGGCCTTATAATTGTAGTTAAAGTTACATAAAAGTTACATCTTGTTAATGCAACTGTTTTGTCGTTACATAATTGTTACATATCGTTTGTAGGTACATAATTGTAGTTAAAGTTACATAAAAGTTACATCTTGTTAATGCAACTGTTACATAATTGGCAAAGTGTAACATAATTGTAATAACTGCAGTCCTAACATATGCTGCGGTCGATGATAGTGATGATGTGTCATGCCACTTGTTTGTGGAGACACAATTTGCTTTTTTGTTTGTATTTTATGTGGTATTTTGGCATATATAGTAACATTTACACTTATTTTCATTTGTTTGTTATGTGATCTTACTCTATTTCTCTTTTTTCTTTCTTACTTTTCTTTTCTTTTCTTTTTTTTTTTTGTATGTATTGATTTTCTATAGTTTGTTTTTCTTAGCTTGTGTACACTTTTTCCATGTTGTTCATGGTTACATAATTGCTGGCTAATTTCCTTGGGATACTTTTTTTTTTTTTTTTTAAGTTTAGTTTATATTGCACAGATATTATTGAAAACGATATTATATAGTCCCATATTTTATATTATATAAAAAATATATACACTATATACAGTATTAACTATACACACTGACTTGTTCACCTGTACCTATCGTGAGTAATATGTGTGTCAGCACTGTGTGGAAATCATTGTCTTCACGATTGTGTTGAAGATGTTCACTCTTGCTAACGGCATTTGTGTTGGCCATTTTTTTTTTTCCTGTAAGTTAATTTATCTGTTTCTACTAGGTAGCTTTAATTAATAAATGTTTAATACAGTTCTTTTAATCGCCCACTGAGTAACTGTGATTGGATATTTTCGATATCACTTTGTAGATATAATATGTATAGTTGTATATATGAAACACGTATTTTATGTAGGTATAAATGGTAACACTCTTTGGCAGTAAATAAATGTTATTATAAATGAATGAATATATACAGTGTAGAATATTTATTGTTGGTGCAAGTATTTAATGATTGAATTATGAAGATAATTGAAGTAAGTATGTGTATTTAAGCTGGAACTATACAACACGTTTTATATGTTTGTGCAGAAGCTTATTGTCTATCACTGTGTATTGTATAAATGAAGTAACTATGTAACTCACTAATTTTTACCGTGGTGGGAAATGGTGTGAGTGGTGTAGCACGTGATGATAGCGTTGTCCTTCGCGGGTTGATTGGCGTGTTGTCGTCTCAGCACATGGTGACGTCGTCTTCCCACACTGGTAGCTGTGGTGAGTGAATGAGTAGCGATGAGTAACTTGAGTGAAGACGAGTGAGTAAGATGAGTTATGAGTCGTGTCTCACTCTTCGTTTGTTTGTTCCGTTTTTCTATGTCGATGTTTTCTCGGTCCTTTTCTCTAGTGATTTACTCGTTGTGGGATGAAGACTGCCGCTACTTGTAGGTGCGTGTAGAAGATTATACAGACGACGTAGAGTTGTTAATTGTAGTTGATTGTAGATGGCTGTAGTTCGCTGATTCGTCGTAGACTTGTAGACTATTTGCACTGTAGGCTGTATTTTGCAGGATTCAATGTAGAACTGAAGCTAATCTTGTAGTCTCGGTTGCTTTTGTAGAAATTTGCTTTTAATTCGGAGACGATGTCCGCAGATTTGCTGGTTTGTCGTTAAGCTACTTGCAAGGCGTCGAGTGATCTCTTGACCTCTGCATCAGCGTAATGATCTGGGAGACGGAGGGGGCTGGATGGAGAGAATACTGTCAGGAGCTGATGTTGTTGGTTGTTTTCAATCTTGATATTTTGTAGGAATTTAATGTTGATTCGTAGACGAGGTTCGTATACGTTCGCTGCTACCAAATGTCATAAAGACTTTGTAGTTACTTGTAGAGAAGTATATTTTAGACTTGTGGTCGAACGGCTTTTATATCTTGTAGTAGCTTCCCCACCAAATGTCATGTAGTGACAGGAGAGGTAAAGAATAGTATGGGACTATTTTTATTTGTCTTGGAAATATTAAACACGGAACGAGTATAAGTCCCGGGTAGCTACCTCCCTGTCTCGCTATCTCTCTCTCTCTCTGTTCTAAGGCTAATCTCCGTCTCGACCTCTCTCTAGGGTCGCTTGTCTCCTTCTAAACTCTCTTTCCTAAAATCTGGTGTAGCAGGGGTGTGTCACGTGTGTTCCTCGTGGGTGGACTAGATCTTTGTTCACGAGAGGACTGCTGACAGCTAACTGCATCATCTCCTTACTGGTCGCTGTCGTCAGCTTTCCTCAGTGTTAAGAGTGTGTAAGCATGTTTAGCACTGCTCGATTCTCGCAGACACAACACCTTCTCATCAACTGACTCCCTGCTTCTATCTATCTATTTATCTATCTATCTATATAATATGTAGTCTTTACCACACCACAAGCTTTTTCCCCCTTTCCTTTGTACAGGGGAATAATTAGACCTGACTTCCAATCCTCCGAGACTCTACCTTCCTCCCAGTCCAATCTGCGCTTCTTCCATTTCCATTCCATGACCACCTTTCCCCCGTGCTTCTGGATTCACCACACACTCCATCAATTACTCTGGCTTTCCAAATTTTGACTTTCTTCATTACTTCCACTACCTCCATCCCACTGATCTCTCCTCCCTCCTCTTCTTCCTCCTCCTCCCAGCCATTCCCCAGGAAACGTTCTTTAACAGATGTTCATATTCATCAGATGAAATTGAGTAAGTCCATTGACAACAACAAGAACTTCAACCGCCAGACCGACAACAGAAACTGAAAAAAGGAGAGGAAGAGGAAAAGAAAATACGCAACATTCTAAGGGGAGAAAAATGTGGAAGTCAGAGGGTCGTATTCTCGTTAACTTACAATGCTCCCTACCATCTCCTCCTGACATTTTTTTTTTTTTTTTGTACTTTGAGCTCCCATTTGCATATTACTCATTCCTCTTAAATAATAATCAAGAGTTCATGTTTCATGTACGAAAATTAACTAGTACGGGACAGTGGGCTGGGAGTCTTATGAGTCCATGAAAACAAGACCTGGAGAGAAGGAAATGAGTGAAGAGGAAGAGGAAAAAAGAAAATATACAAAATTCAGAAAGGCAGAGGAGATAACTGAGTTTACGGTACGTTCGTGTCTAAACTGTTTGAAATGAATATAATATTTGAGGGACAGTCTGAACAAAACACCAAACTCCCAAATCGTCCAGCACCACAAGAATATTTAATTAAGATAAGAATATGCCTCCTGTTATATAGGGATAGCCCACACAAAAAGGATTTTAAGATAAAGTAAAGTGATTAGAGATAGTCGAGGAAAAAGCATAACATACAATATACAAGAGGCAAGATGATTTAGTTCATTTCCTAGTTCTTTCGTCTTTCTTTACGAAGCTGAATAAGGTAGTGTGAGGACAGAAAAATATAAAAACGCCCTTCACAGCCAAAATATGATAGGGCACAACTGCAGGTCAAATCTACGCTAAGTAAAGAACAAAAATTACATCACGATTTATAACATTATAGGAGAGACATTGTGACTTCCATTCTTTTGCTGCAGGAGTCTTTTCGGAGTGGAATAAAATACTCTTTGTAAAAACAACAACAACTACAACAACAACAACAAGCAAAACAGTAGAGCAAAGACATATTAATTAAAAATCTTATACGGCAGGAAATGCACAATCAGGACAATGGAAAGGATTTCAAAGAAACCTCAAAGGTATAGATGTGCTAATCGACCGTGTGTCCTTTGAACACAATATATATGTAAATCTCGTTATTCACGTCTCTGGTGGCCCACCCTACCCTGTCCTAGCCTTCCGTAACACATCACTCACACCCTACCACTTCACACCACACTCCTCGCTCCCTTCCACTCCACTCGTCTTACACACTACCACACCACACCCCACCCCCAATCCCTTCCACGCCACTCGTCTTCCAAACTACCACACCACACCCCACCCCAACTCCATCCCACGCCACTCGTCTTGCACATTACCACACCACATCGCACCCCTCATTTCCTTCTACGCCACTCGCCTCGCATATAACCACACACATCACACCCCTCACACCCTATCACACCACACTACACCCCTCACACCCTACGACACATCACACCACTCATATCCTACAACACTATATCACACCCCATACCCTACAACACCACACCACACCCCTCACACCATACCATACCATCCCACACCCCACACACCCAACCACACCAAACCCCACCTCTCACACCTTACCACACTACACCACACCCCTCACACCCTACCACACTATACCACACCCATCACATCCAACCACACAACACCACACCCCTCATACCCTACCACACTACATCACACCCCTCACACCCTACCACACCCCACACACTCTACCACACCACCCCCACCTCTCACACCCTACCACACCTCTCACACCCTACCACACCACACCACATCCCTGACACCCTACCACACCACACCACACCACATCCCTCACACCCTACCACACACGCCCCACATCCCTCACACTCGACCACACCACACCACACCCCTCACGCCCTACCCCACACACCCCCACATCCTACCACACCACACACTTCACATCTTGCCACACCACACCTCTCACACTCTATTACACCACACCCCTTGCACTGTATTAAATATCACCCTACCTTACCTCACCACATCACGCCACACTACACCCCTCACATCCTACCGCACCAGATCACACCCATCACACGCTACCACACCAGATTACACCCATTACACGTTACCACACTACACCACATCCCTCACACCCTACCATATAACACCAACCTCCTGCACTTTACCAAACTGCACCACTTACACCCTACCACAATACATAACACCACTCAGACCCTACCGCACCGCTTCCCTTACAACCTACCACCCCATGCCAACCACTTCCACCTTACCACACTGTACCACACTCCTCACACCCTAACACTCCTCTCACACCCTATCACACCGTACCCCTCATACCCTACCACACAATACCACATCCCTTAAACCCAATAACACATCAAATCCCTCTCATTCTAAAGCACCACACCCGCTACGCTCTTCCACACCTCTCTCACGTACTACCAGTCTTCTCTTTCACTCTCTCATAACATACTGCACTCCTCTTCTCTCTTAAGCATTCCTTTGACCTCATTTATTCACTCTTCCAGAGTTAACTAGTCGAGCATATCAATTGATAATTTTGCAGCAGGAATAAGAAGTGCATTTATGTTAAGTGAACACATATTTCCTCTCCGTAACATGGCCACTGCTGGTCTCTCAGGATTTTCTTTGACCCATAAATTCTTCCCTGGCACACGATGTAAACTTATGACAAATGTTATGGTTCGGCGAATGATTTTTGGCTCCCTTGGTGATGTTTAAATTTATGTGAACTGAACCAACGATGGGCTAATAGTTGAATGGGTCATTTCACTACGTACGCAGGCAATTGCTTCGCTTCATTTGATTTTCCACCCCTTCTTAGATGCTACACACTCCATTCGTTAATTGAGAATTGCGCTGAATTGATGACGATGATGATCATAATCATGATGATGATCATGGTGATGATGATGATGATGATGATGATGATGATGGGTGAATGAGCTATGTGACTCGTGCCATGTCATCAGTCAGTATCTTTTATCACAGTTATAAAGGTTCATGCTCTGTAAAGTAAACAACACGTTTGATCTGTTCCCGCCATTCACAGTCGTAAGGAGCCAGTCCCATGAATATTCCTCTGTCTCGCCGCCTTAACTATCCAGACACCATATTTCACAGTTTCACAGACGAGTGTAGCTGGGGAAATATGGGACGCTATCACAAGCCTTCTCTCAACACACAAGTATTTTTCTGATGGATTATGTTTGCTTGGGGGTATCCACTTTGGTGTCGAAGAATTGTAAAAATTTTCCCTTATGTTAAGGAGTAAGCTTGAAGTAAGAATGATCTTGCCAAACAGTTGCAGTCATATTACTCATTTCATGGAGTAATAAAACATAATGTTAATACAAAACTCCGTGCCTATTGGATGTGTTAAACAATTTTAGATGTGAATGAGGGCTTTCCATCTATAACCAGACGTTATATTTCCATGAGAAGCGGGCACGAACAAATCGTCTCCATGTCACCCATTTCTTTGCCAACAAGTTGACCTTTCTCCAGGTCACACCCCTATCCCCCTACCCCATCTACTCTTCCAGTCAGTCACACATTATCCCTCCACTCCACATGGCAAAACTATATCAGAGTATTTCTCAGAACACTTTCATTCATATCAACATCAACACCACAAAGCTCGTCTGTTGTCTCATATTTTCTTTGTCTGCCTCTCAACGTAACTCTACGTTACATGCTTCTCTCTAATAACCCATTTCCACTGCACTCCTTCTTGTGTCCTTCCGTTACGCTTTGTTCAGTCATATAAATTTTGCCTTAAGCGTCAATCGTCCTTCTACACTTACATGATGTGAAGTATGTAGCCCAGCATTGGAACCGTACACCCGGTTACAGTACTGAAAGTCTCGATATTTTGCATCCATTTATTATTATTCCTAAAATTTTAAGGTATTAATGTAAATATAATCCTGAAGTTTTTGATGATTTTTCTCCTATGCATTCAGACACACCTTTTGAAATTTTCCAGAATATTAATATTGATGCATATCTATATTTTTGTTATATCTATTTGGTGAACATCAGTTGCACCTTACATCACCTGATTTTGAGTAGTAACTGCTACATGTTCATACTTCATGGAAACAGAACAATTAAATGCACTTTACAAGAACAAGCACGACATTAATATCTCTTTTTCAGACAGAGGCATTGATTTATGAATGGGAATAGCTTGTATGCCAAGTGTTCAACTGGCTTTCTGTGTGTCTGTCTATAGTTATGATCAATCCGAACAGATTGGCGAATAAACATATGTTAATTTATTAAAAGACGGGGCACTAAAATTAACATCTAAATACAAAACTGTTACATCTAAACACCTGTAACTGACCATCAACAATTGGGGGTCTGCTTTCCCCTTGACTTCCTGTGGATGTAGCTGAAACAAAGTGCACGGGCAGACTGGTACAAGAACTGTATGACGAAAAGAACAAGCGAAGCACTCAGAGTGTATTATAATAACCACGCCGCACAATAGGTTAACAGGCAAATCCACACGCTGTGTGAGAATAGTAATCATTACATGTTGGAAAATAATTGTGCAAATGACGGACCATAAATTGTACCTCCCTGCTGCAACACGATGTAAAACTTGTGACAAATTTTATGGCCAGGCGGGTGATTTATGGCTCGCTTGGTGGCGTTCCCGATCCACTGTTAATAGCGTGATTCACAGCCATGCTTAGAAGCTGATAAGCAACTTCTTTCCACTGACTGTGTATAAGGGCCTTAGAGCTGAACCCGTTGACCTTGAACTCTGTTCATGACCACTGACTTTTTCTCACATTCGAATTACTTCATTCTTACAACTTAGAGCCACCTATGAAATTTGGCTCAAATCATATTAATATTGTTTGAAATTACTTAACTCCACGTCCTTGACTTCTGGTGTAACATATATATATATATATATATATATATATATATATATATATATATATATATGTATATACATAAATATCTATATCTATCTATCTATCTATCTATCTATCTATCTATATATATATATATATATATATATATATCTATCTATCTATCTATCTATCTATCTATCTATCTATATATATATATATATATATATATATATATATAATTATTCATACAGTATCAATATTACTATTATTAAAAACAAAGTGGTAGGTGGGAGCGGTGGCTCAGTCGAAGGAAATCCTGTAACCCCAACTGGCGATGGTGCTGGTGGGAAGAACGCTCCTCTCTTTTATACTCACTTTCACCTTCTTCTCTGGCACACCCTCTCGCCCTCCACACCCAACTCAAGATGGATGAGATTTTGATGAAGAGATATACCCGGACTTTAAAGAATTCGCGGTGAGAGAAAACCCAAGTTTCTGCCATAAATTCTGTTTTCTGGCTGTTCGTGCGTTTCTTCTCCACTGACCACATTTTTGTGCAGCGTGAAATGTGTTATATGAACTTGGTGACGTGAGGCCAGTTGCACCCACACAACTTTCCTAGCAAGCACTATGGTTTATAAACTGTCAGTACAGACGAAGACAATAAATTAATGCAGACGTGCCTTTCATTATTTTTCCTCCTGGTCAGATTACTTGACTCAGTCGTGGGTCAGAAAGGTCAATGCGTAAATTTCATGTAAGGTTCCCTGTATTATTCCATAACCACTATCATCATCAATGTATTCCATGTAGTTATGAGACACAAAGCACAGCTCCTTTATCTTACTGGGAATAAAAGTTATGCCAAAAATAAGTCACAGGTACAATCTATCTTTGTTGTACCGTTCGAGGTACGAAGTTGGTTGCCTCACAAGTGTGCGACGGGAAGGTTGCCACACTTCAACGCCAAAACAAAGATAGATCTAAGAATCACCGACTCAGGCCAAATTATTTGGTTATATGGCATGCTGAGGATAGGAGGTTGCCATTACTGGCATTTCTTATTCGAATCGTGGGTATTGCTTAATCCATTTCCAAAGAGCACAGATTTTAACCCATTAATGCGCATTTTTTTTATTACACTCCACCTAACAAAGTCAAGAGGAGGGTGTTGTTATCACTGAGATCAATAGGTGTCCGTCAGTAGAGTTGAGCTGCAGAGTGGCTGGCCTGTAATAGAGATTTCATTTCTGGGCCAGAACTAAGAAAATATTCACAATAGAATCATGAAATTTCACATAGTTATGTTTTATAGTGAACTGGCACCTTTTGATAGGTAGAATGCTGCATCTTAAGGATGAGAGAGAGAGAGAGAGAGAGAGAGAGAGAGAGAGAGAGAGAGAGAGAGAGAGAGAGAGAGAATGAAGTAAAAAAATATCCTGAGATTTCAATGCGACCTGCACAAGGAATCTTAGAGATTTCGTTTCCGGGCCAGAACTCAGAAAGTATTTACTATACCGTATAGTCAAGAAATTTCACATAATTATGTGTCTTACAGTGAACTGGTGCTTCTTGATAGGAATAATGCTCTGTCTTAAACTGCTTTTTTTTTTTTAATAATGAAAAAGTAAAAAAAAATTACTTTTTCAAAGATTTTAAAAATGTGACCTTCCCAGGGGATCCGAAAGGCCCAGCTTATTTGTCCTCAAGACGTTCTCCTTACGCCCACTTTTAAAAGAAAAGGCTGGAGGGGGGGGGGATGAGGGCCGTTATGCACTTGGTTAGGTGTGCAGGGAGATTGGGGGTATGCGCTTGGTAAGATGGAATGTTGCAACAGCATATCATTGGCTATGTTTTTTTTAATGAAAATTCATGAAAAAATATAAACACTTTATGGCATGTACATCATTATAATGCAAAAAAGGTTCGTTGCAACAAAACTTTTAAATTTGTGACTATATGAATGCTGGCCCTGTTTTACGGACCGTGGGCATGTGGATGGCTGATATGTTCCTATTTCACCATACTGCTGTCTCTTCATAATATAAAATCTTTCAACTTTTTAACAGTTTAAACCTCTCCATCTAATGATATGAAATTATATAACATGAGTAACACTGAAAATGAAAGGTTCCTTTTTATTTTGACCTTTTTTTTTATGTAAGAAAGAAGGAACCAAAGGCCAGGAGCCCACATACTGTTCTCTCCATGAAAAAAAAAAAAGAAAAAAAAAAGAAAAGAAAAGAGAGAACCAAATTCAAGATCCGTTCATTTAACTCGAGATGCCTGGGCACACTGAATTTGAAAAATTAGAGATCATAGGAACTTGGAAATACGGACAGAGGTAGCCAGTTCCAGAGGTGACCTGTTGCATACATGAAAGACTGGGAGTAATGGTTAACGCTTGCATTAGCAAGTTGGACAGAAGAGGGATGAGAGTTTATTACTAGATGATTGTTACGTGCCTGCCGCAATGGTGTAGGGATGCAGGCCAACAGTTCAGAGGCACAATGACCACTGAAGTAGTTATAGAAATGAGATAAAGATGGAACACTGTGGTGAAGAGACAGAGGCTGAAGGGAGCCAGTTAGAGGAGGAGAACTGATGAGATGAAAAGCCTTTGGCTCCACCTTGTTGAGAAGAGCTGTATGTGGGGAACTTCCTCACAAGTGAGAGTTGTACTCTGCACAGGGGGGGATAAAACCTGTGTATAAAGTCAATAACTATGCAGGAGTAAAGAAGGCACGAACTCGGCTTAGCACACCTGATCTCTTGGAATCAGATTTTACAGGATAATATAATATGATCTTTGCAAGATATATTCTGCGAGAATGAAACCCCAAGTATGTATAAAGATGGTGCAGGATATAGTTGGATACTGTTAAAAATTTAAGGATACTCCTGCAGAATATACACTCAGGTTGAAAGGTGTAATAACTGAGTTTTTGATGCAATAAAAACAAGATTACTTTTACCCCAATCTGAGATATGAGCCAAGTCAGACATTAGGTGTGCCTTAGCCTCATCCCCTGTTTTTTAAGTAACTGCTGATATGGATGCTGAGTGAAGAGAATCGAAAGGTGAAGAATGGAGACATCGGCATATGGGTGGATAGGATTAGATGTACAGCTTAGAGGGTCATTGATGAAAAAAGGGAAGAGAGTTGGAGATAGGACAGAGCCCTGAGGAACACCAGTGTTGATAGATCTAGGAGATGAATGATGGCCGTCTACATCAGCAGCTATAGAGCGACCAAAAAGGAAGCTAGAGAGAAAGATAGAAACCATAAGAACGCAGTTTGGAACTTAAAGATTTATGCTAGATTAGATCGAAAACCTTTGAAATGTCAAGTGCAATGGCAAAGCTTTCGCCAGAGTCCCAAAAGGTGGATGACCATGAGTCTGAAAGGTAGGTGAGAAGATCGCCAGTGCAGCATCCCTGGTGGAACCCATAGTGATGATTTGGGTGAAGGTTGTGACAGAAAAGGTGCTGTAAAATTTGTTGTTAAGAGTGGACTCAAAAACTTTAGAAATTCACAGAGTTTAAAGAAACTTGGTAATAGTTTAAGGGCTGGGAATGGTCACCCTTCTTTTTGGACAGGCTGAATAAGAGCAAACTTCCAGCAGAAAGGAAGGGTACAAGTTTACAGACAAAAGCGAAAGACTACTTGGGCCGGGTGTAGCGATTACAGAAGCACGACCTTTGACATAAATATTTCACTTGATATGATTCAGTTCATTTATCTATTTTGTATGCCACTGTCAATCACAGTCGCCCATCTGGAGACCAAAGTTACATTTGGTGCGCTGCATACTTACTTTTTTCTTGCACTGTGCACATTTCCTTAGCTTTCCACCTTCAGTTCCTTCAAGTCTGTGTCCTGTAGCAGTATGTCTGTTGTCTTGAAGTACTCTTCCATGCATCCTCTTGGGACGTCCTGCGAGCTTTGGTGTAAATGGTGCTGAAACCTAAGGTAGCACACTGCAAAAGAGCACTTGAAGTCCAATAGTGGTGCATGTTTTCCTAAAATTATGGCATTTAGTATCCATGCATTCACAACTGCGATATCAATATTACGAGTATATGTTAAAAATCCGAAGACGTATCTGAGGCAGTCTGTAGTTACAGTAGGTTGAGATCATGCTTACTATTTTTTGATGCGTAATGTTCAGACTGTTTTGCTATTATTTCCAGCCGTTCATCCAAAAAGAATAACCCAAGAGCTCTATGTTACACATTCCTCTCAACTGTGAAATAATTTCGTCTTTTCTCTTTTCAGCTCCTTTTGTTCTTTCTTTTACCTGATGATACTGTGGCTCCTTTTTCTTCCAAAGAGCATCCTGAGATTTTGACTTTTTATAGGTGACTCATGTGACCTTTGTTAACCACTTGCTGATGCCTCATTTGGGTTTTCTTCATGTTGATGCAATTCAACTGTACCACTTACATGTGACGGAAAGAGCGTAGGATCCCTGAAATCGTTTTCTGTGATACCATCATCGAAATTTTCACGTGCCAGCTCACAAACATTTGGAGGAACTTGAGTAATGTCAGTTCTGTTCACTCCTTCAGGTACAGGGTGTTCATCAGTATTACTGATTGCACTTCGTACAGAATAAAAGGATCTTACGCTGAAGCTATGTGGTGCTTCCATTTTGGCCGGAAAAAAGAAAATATATCAAAAATCAAAACTTATTGCAATTATGAATTTATAGACATGATGTTATCGCATAAAAAGAAATAGATAATCATGTCAGTAAATCCAATGTTCTCTCGTAACTCCTTAACCCCGCCACGTGCCAGCCACTCCCAGTTCTACGTGTCACCCACGTGCCAGCCAATTTTTGATTATTTTTTTGGCTAAAATGATAGATTTTGATGTGAAAAAAACGAATATGACCATAAAAAAAACTCACCGGAGGCTTGAAGTGCGTTTTTCTTAGTCTCTCAGGCCTCCTTCAGGTGTGAGTGGGCGGGGAATCCCCAGCGGTGGTGAGAGAAAACCCGTTTTCTATGCAAGGTAAACTCAGGTATTCTCCCAAACGTGACTCAGGGAAGGTATAGAATGGTCTTAACACTTTCCTGTCCCCTTCTCGCCCACACACACAAAAAATCTTATTTCATAAGGAAATCGTGTTTTTCGGGGAAAAAAATCACTTACTTATGCAACACTATACGTATCACTGTGAATGCATTGTCTTGCAGTTACGAGAAAATATGCATAACTTGACTTCACAATGTACAGCCCTTTCACTTACAGTAAATTATTTACAAGATGCCCTCAGTATACACAGACATTACCAGAGTATTTTTGATCCTCTCACTTTGAATATATCGTCTAACACTTATGAGACCATATGTAAAACTATACTCCACAACGTTCCGTCCTTACGCTTACGAGAAAATATTTACATGTCATCACTGTATGCAGTACTTATAATAACACTTCCTGAGTGTCTTTTTTCATATTTACAACACTTTTTGAGCATCTTTTTATCGCTCATCATTACCACACTATTTTTTCTCAATAGTTAGCGAGTGTGGTACTCCTCGAAGCATGGGTATACGCACAGTCCTACATCACACTCGGCACACATATACCTTGAGTCCTTCCTCTGAGTACATGGTCTTACAGTGCTGTTTGCACACACGTGACACCACTGCTGGGAATTCTGACGTGTTGCACTTGGAGGGACGATTTTGGGGAAGTGTCTAGAGGTGAAGCGGAGAGGTGTGGTGGCGGTGTGGCAGTGGCGAGCAACACTTTTATCTTCCCCATATTCCCCCGTATCTCCTAAACCGGCTCGTGAATATAGCCCTCGAATGTCCTTTGGATGCTAGTGGTCTGTGCATAGAGGTAGTGAGTGTTGAGGATGGTGATGTCGAGGAGATGGAAGAAATATTTTTTATACTACTTCATCGTGGGCCTGGCACAGTCAACACTGGAAATCATGGCGTCTGATTGATCCACCTGTTGCATATTCACATTGTACGCCAAGACAGGTTCTGGTTTCCAGACGTGGCGCTTCCCTTCTGCCCTGTAATCTATACTGTCTGTGTGGTGTACAAGGGGCCGATGAACAGACGAGAGGAGTAATACTTCGCGGTTGTGGTGCCATGCTGTTGCAAGGATATTATGTGCTTAAACCTTAGTTTTCTGAAGCTTCCTCCCCACTTTCACCATGTGCCGACGGTTCTTCTTTACCGACCAGTTTCACGCAGGTGAAGGTACCTGGCGAGAAGAAGGCTTGTGTACCAATTATCGAGGTATAAGACGTGCCTACAATGAGGGTATTCCTCGATCATCGTTTTTACCACAGCCCCTGAGAGTTCCAAACTTCTATCTTCTGTGATGTCCGTCTGAACACCTGTGTACAGGACTATGTCCTGCACATACCCAGTCTTACAGTCGCCTATCACGAAGATTTTGAAGCCAAACCTGTCTTTTGCTGGGGATATACTGACGAAAAGCAATATTACCTCTCCGTAGCACTAGACTCTCGTCTATGACGAGGTCTCGGTATGGAGAGAAGGAGGTACGGAATTTCTCTTGAAGGTAATAAAAAACCAGACATATCTTCCTCATCCTGTCCGTGTTGTTTGCATTAGCAGGGTCAAGGGTGTCAAAAAAATGAATGTGGCTCAGGATGTACTGAAAACGATTCCTTCCCATCACCTTGCCAAAAAATGGTGTCACCATTACTGGATCCACAGTCCAATATGAGGGAAGCTGATTTTTTTTCAATATCCCCATCAAAAGCACAAGTGCTAGGAACACATACATTTCACCCAGGGTCACGTCAGGTTCAAACAATCGACTGTGTCATGTCTGTGTTGTTCCCCCACGTTCAATTGCAGCAAAGGCGTTGGTCAGGGCCACAATCTTCAAAACAAACTCCACAGGAAAGTAGTTCCTGAAAAAGTCAAGCCTACTGGAGGTATGATGAAGTTCAAGGACACTACACCTGGACTCATTTTCGTGGGTGAATGGGTGAATGTGGGGGATAAAGTCACTACCGTCCTCCCTCTCCCATTTCGTTTCCTCATCATCATCATCATCGCCTCTGTGTTCCTCGGGCTGTGGGGAAGCATGGGGAAGTGTGGGGAATGGGGGAAGAGTTTCACGTGAGGTGCTGGGTGTGGGGAAGGCAGGAAGACTTTATCCTGAGGTGCTGGGCTGAGCTGGGTCAAAGGGAGGGAAGGAAGAGTGCGGCGAGATAAGTCACTCTCTCCCAACAATGGAACTTTCCCAAATCTTTCATGCTTCCTCCTCACACTTTCCTCCCTACATGGTGAAATTCTTTGCCTCCCCAACCACTCCTCAACTGCAGGACTACCTTCCTCCTCCCTTTCCTCCTCATCGTCGTAATGTGAAAGGTGACGACTTGCAGGTGGCCTCCTACCAAGTGTTGCCCTAGTGTAGCCCACATACTTAGATTCTCTAGGTGAGGGAATTTCGTCATCGCTACTACTTTCCTCCTCAGGCTGGATGTAGTCCTTAACCTGCATGTTGTCATCCTCCTGATCACTTTCCCCAGTGTAGGGAACCCTCAGGAAGTCCTGAATCTCCTCGTCAGAGAGACCGCAGTGAGACATCACTGCTCTGTATGACTGACACAAGCAGAGTGAGGCAGAGCGAGCGTGAGGTGGGAGCGTGTGGGTGTATAGGTCAGGCCGCCTGAGGGCAGATAGAGGAAGGGTTGCCCTACAAACACACCAATTTTTACGTGCCTTGCTTGAAAATTTCTGTCACAATGAATTTTTGAAATCGAGACCATTTTAAAACGGCACTGGCACTGAGCGCGCAATTACGTCAGACCGTTTTAAAATGGCACTGGCACGGGGCGGGTTAAAAAAAAAAAAAGAAGAAGGATCAATCAGATTAATATTTATACTAGAAATTCAATTCAAAGTTGAGGAAATAATAAATTCTGCATACCTTCAAGTAAGATCCTTTGTGTTTACATGTCTAGATGAAGGATCACAACTCTAAATTATTTCTTCTTCTGCAATGTTAAAAATACATGTATTCGTTGAATCATAGGTTTCTTATAAAAATGACACAATTATCACCAAATATTTCACAAAAATCCATGGTTCTAAAAAAATTACCATGGGCTATAATGGGAATGAAATACAAGTCTTATCCCAGACCATCAAGGTGAAGAACACCACCATATCAGCATTGCTGTGACATAAGACATTTTCACACACACACACACACACACACACACACACACACACAAGATATAATATACATAGGACGTAATATTTGATTTTATATACAGCGTGCCTCAGAAAGTCGTGTTAGAATTTGTAGGGTTTTTTTTATTCATTTTGGGTATCCACTGATGAACTGTTACGGAGTTACAATCACTGATAGATTTATCAGCGAATAATGAAGGCGACCATTTTTCCCATAAGCTCTTCAATGACTTCAGTTCCATAACAGTTGAAACTTACTCCAAGAATAGCCTGAAGTTTGGGTCACATTCAAGAGTTTTCCTATATATTGATTATTGATTATTCGTCTGCCACTGTAGGCTATACAATCACATACCCACAGTTAATTATTTTTGTTGTGAATAGTGAGAAAACAGATTTCCCTTCAAAACCCCATTTCCCAAAAGGAAAGGGGCAGACATTACATGGAACACATTAGAGCAGCAATATTATAAAGCTGGAAACACTGACTTGAGACATAACTTCTTTCAATGAGAGGAATGGTAGGTGTAGAAAGCAGTGCAGCTCTGTCTTTTTGTGCGAGCTGATGTAGGGCGATGGTGAAGTGGAGACTGAATGAAGAGGGAAGTGAGGTTATACAAATATTCAGAATCAAGGAACGAGGGAACTTACAAAAGGAAAGATGTCGGAAACGTGAAGAAGGAAAAAACAAGGTATATGAGAGAGAGAGAGAGAGAGAGAGAGAGAGAGAGAGAGAGAGAGAGAGAGAGAGAGAAACAGAGTGATGTGGGATAATAGGACTTTGATGATGGTTGAGAGAGAGAGAGAGAGACAGAGAGAGAGAGAGAGAGATGTGGGATAATAGGACTTTGATGATGGTTGAGAGAGAGAGAGAGAGAGAGAGAGAGTGATGTGGGATAATAGGAATTTGATGATGGTTGAGGGAGAGAGAGAGAGAGAGAGAGAGAGAGAGAGAGAAACAGAGTGATGTGGGATAATAGGACTTTGATGATGGTTGAGAGAGAGAGAGAGAGAGAGAGAGAGAGAGAGATGAAAGGGGGTTTAAGAGCGTTTGTGGAAGGTGGCTATGAAAGCAATATAGAAAGGGAATTGATTAGTGAATGCATAGATGAGGCAGTGAATTTGCGAAATGAAAGGCAGAAACTACAGTATGCATTAAGAAAAAAGACAGTAGTATGTATTACAGTGTGTAAAGATGAGGCAGTTTGTGTGAGAGGTATTGCAGAATGACTGTTATAGGGGAAAAGCAGGTAGTTTGTATAAGAGTGAATGGAGTGAGAAAAGAAAAACTTAGTGTGAGGAGAGAGGAACGGGTGAAGCGGGTAATGAGAGGTGAGGGTAAGAGGCAGCATTAGATGACACCCTAATATGTAAAGCCAAACCCTGTACTTGTGGTGGCAAGTGGGTACAGAAGAAAACAAGAAAGTGAAGTCAGTGAATATTTGCTTCCACCATTAGAAGTTTCCACTCAGTTTACACAGAGACCGTGTGACGCTAGGAAAAAAAAAGTTTGGCGAGGGGCATCGCACTGACGCAGTCGGTAGAGAGTATTTCGGTTTCCTTCGCTACCAGTGGTTTCTCCCCATCCACCCCCAAATAAAGTATCGAATAAGTAATTAAATAACTTATTGTTGGCGTTCGTTGTAATTCTAATACGGTTCTCACCTTCATAAGTTTATCTGCCCAGTCATACATAACCCACTGATAACACTGATAATATGGTAATGATGATAATGATACAGTAGCATTGCCCATGTTTCTCCAGCGAAGCCAGGCAAATTCAAATGTATGGTAAATCCGCTTCCATCAAGTTACCAGATCATAATAACATCATTACAGTAATGGTAAAAAGTTTAACCTGCTGTTGCCGGTCTGTTGATGGTGTTGGTGATAGAAATGTTGAATTGCAATTGTACACCATGTATACCTTCAGTGTGGAAAAAGAAAAATGGGTTCAAAATAAATGAAACTAATCGAGTGTTCATCTACAAGCTTTTATTTCTCACGTATAATTTTGATTAAAAGTCTTTTTTTATGCGTCCAACTCTGATAATTGAACTGAAAGTTTGTTCATTAGGACGTATCTGTCGTGCATGCTGCAACACCCCTTCTCATGTCACCACTTACACGCTAATGGCCACCGCAACTGTTCAGCACATGACGCTTTGAGGACTAGTGTAATGGTATTGGTGGGGTTGGTTTTGTGACATATGGATGGGCCTTACGGAAGATTACTAAATTATGTTTTAAAAAAATCGTATTATCATGCTGTTCCCCACCCCAGCATGTGATGAAACAAATCTTTTAAACAACTGGAACCGCTTGACCACCATCGTTTCGTGTGGTGAACATATATATATATATATATATATATATATATATATATATATCTATATATATATATATATATATATATATATATATGGTCCCCTGGGGAAGGGGGGATAGAATGCTTCCCCAGTATTCCCTGCTTGTCGTAAGAGGCGACTAAAAGGGACACCTTTATCTACATTCTTTTTGCTCTCTTTCTTTCCCTTGTACTTTGTCTGTCCAAACCCTGTGCGTTTTACTTTCATTTAGTTAATTTCCTCTCTCCACTGTCTGGTTCCTGCGAGCCACTGGCATTGGCTCCAGGGTAAAAATTTTTTCTGCCTAAGAAATCTTGATGAACTCTGGTGACAAAGCAATGGCCCTCAGTTCCGTGCAGCCCTTAAGTGGGAAGGGGGTGCTAAGAATCCCACGGTGTAATAATAAGTTTATACATCCAAAAAGAACCTTAAGAATAGGAAACTGGAATGTTCGAACTCTCAATCAGGCTGGTAAAATGGAAGCACTTATTTCAGTGTTCAAGGATACAAGATGGATATTTGTGCTCTTACAGAAACGAGGTTGCTTGGAGTTGATAAAATGAATTTGGAAGATGGTATTACTATGTTGGTTTCTGGTAGGAGTGATGGAAATCATTACAAAGAAGTAGGCTTACTGCTGAGTAGAGATGCTTGTAAGGCAGTATGTGAGTCTGAACCAATTAATGAGCGCTTGCTTTATGCTCTTTTAAAATCTGACCATGGTAATATCAGTATGGTTGTAGGGTACGCTCCGACATATGAGGCTGCTGATGAAATGAAGGATGACTTTTATGAGAAGCTGCAGGATGTAGTGAATAGAATGGCAAGACATGATGTGTTAGTTTGCATTGATTTTAATGCGATAGTTGGCAGTAATAGGGATGGCTTTGAAGATTGTATGGGTTAGGAGGGTGCTGGTATAAGAAACGAAAATCGGGTGCGCTTTGGAAGCATTTGTTTGGCAAATGACCTTATAATTGGTGGAACTATATTTGAGCATTGAAAAATACATAAGACTACTTGGATTTCACCATGTGGTAAATATTGTAACCAGATTGACCACATTGCAATTAGCAGAAGGCATAGGAGTTATTTGCAAGATGTTTGCATAAGGAGAGGGGCAGATATAGGTAGTGATAATCAACTTGTTGCGTCAAAGATTAAAATAAAACTTAAGAGAAACGTTAATGGTGATTGTACAGGAGGTAATAATTATGATTTTGATGAGCTGAGACGTGATGAGAGCACGAGGGAAAAGTTTCGGTGGGAATGTAGGAACAGGTTTCTAGTCCTGCAGACTTTGATGGAATCTGAAGACAATGATATTAATCAAATGTGGAGAGAGGTAAAAGAGGTTTTGCATGAGAGTGCTAAGGTTACTATTAAGAAAAAGGGAAAAGCGAGAAGGAAAAAGTGGATGTCAGATGAAACATGGAATGCAATTCAGAAAAAGAAAGAGGCTAAGTTAAGAAGTGAAGAACAACATGTTGATGGCCAGGTAGTTGAAGTACTTAGAGCAAAGTACTGGAGTTTACATTCTGAAGCAAAAAGACTCGTTAGACGTGATAAGAGGAGGCTATGTGATGAGAAGGGAACAGAGACAGAAATTAAATTAAGTAAAAATGACGGTCAGAGCACAAGAGCAGCATATCAGGCCATAAAGGAGTTAACTGGGACTGAAAAGAGAAGGAAGAAAATACCTGTACGAGATAGAAATGGTAATTTGATGACTAAAGATTTGGATATAAAAGGAAGGCGGAAAGAGCACTTTGAATCTGTTCTAAATAGACCAATCCCAGCTGAAGAGCACATTTTGCCAGCCGAGAGAGATTTGCAGATTGAAACAGGGGATATAACTTTGGAAGAGGTAGCAAAATCTATAAAGGAGTTAAAGAATTTTAAGGGCCCAGGAGAGGATGGAATATTCCCTGAAATGTTTAAGGTGGAAAATGACGAGTTGATGAATGCGCTTTTGAAACTTTTTAATGAGGCTTGGGATAATGGTGGAATTCCAGAAGAGTGAAAAATGGAGTGATTATAAAAATACCAAAAAAGGGAGATTAAGTGTGTGTGTGGCAATTGGAGGGGGATAACTTTGACACCTGTAGTTGCAAAAGTCTTTTCCAAAATCTTGTTGAACAGAATAGAGCCAGTAATTGACAAAATTTTAAGAGAAGAACAAGCGGGATTTAGAAAGGGTCGAGGTTGTAATGATCAGATTTTTATTGTAAGGCATCTAATGCAACAAGCTAATGAGATGAAAATGCCACTTAGTATGTGTTTTGTGGATTTTGAAAAGGCGTTTGATAATGTTTCACGTGGAGCTGTGTTAAAAATTATGAGATTCTATGGTATACCAGAAAAATTTGTAAATATTATTAGAAGCCTGCATGAAGGTACTTTTTGTAAGGTAATGGTGGGTGGTTCTTTGAGTGATCCATTTCAAGTTAGTCAGGAGTGATTCAAGGAGGAGTTCTTTCGCCATTGCTGTTTGTTTTGGTTATGGATTATGTTATGAAAAAGGTTGCAAGGAGAACAGGTGCAGGAGTTAACTGGAAAGAAAATAAGAAGCTGATGGATTTGGACTATGCTGATGATATTGTACTGATTTGCGGAAGTATTTACGAGATGCAGAGGGTGCTTGATTGTCTGGTGGAGGAAGGAGAAAAAGTGGGATTGGTAATAAATTATGGAAAGACTGAAATTATTAATATGAACGTGGAGAACCAAATCGATTGTGTAATTGGGAATAATGTGGTGAAGAATGAAGAAAACTTTAAATATCTGGGAACGATTGTATCATCTAATGGATCATTAAACAATGAAATTGAGGAGAGGATTAGACAGGCTTGGCGAGCTGTTGGAATGTTGAAATCTGTCTGGAGCAATAATATGCTTTCGGTACATACTAAAGTGAAAATTTACAAGTCCATGGTTAGACCAATTTTAATTTACGGGCATGAGTCATGGTACAGTACAATTGCAACAGATCAAAAATTATTAGGATTTGAGAATAAAATACTGATAAGGATTCTTCGGGTAAAGTGACAAGACTGAGTTACAAATGCAAGAGTAAGGGATATTACGAGGGTGGAACCAGATAATGAATATGTGAGACTGTCTCGCTGGAAGTGGCTGGGGCACATATACAGAAAAGAAGGTAGTTTAATACAGGATGTGCCAGAGCGGACTGCTAGAGGAAGAAGAGGTAGAGCCGAGGGAAACCTGGTTGAGGACAATGAAAAAAGAAGCAGGAGAGGAGTGTTGGTGGGACCTGAAGGAGATGGCAAGAGACAAATATTGGTGGAGAGTGTTCATTGAGGCCCTATGCATCCCGTGGGGTGCCACAGGAAATGATTGATTGATTGATATATATATATATATATATATATATATATATTGTTACATAGCCTATGATTTCATCATCCTTTGTGTAATTTTAACGCACAGTATGCTGCATGTTTGATCACGAGCGTGTTCTGCCTCAGTCCCCCCCTTCTACCGTTATAGTAGAGTAAGTCGTTCTCTCTGTTGTCCAGAGCGGGATTGTGAACTCTATGTCCCCATGGCTTTCATTTGCGCGTCCTCTTACAAGTTGTATCAGGCTCTGCTGGCCTCTATATAATGAGCTCAGTCTCTGCATCATTGCCACTTAGATCTGCTCCTCATTTTGTTCACATCTCTGTCCTCCCCTGTACAATTATTATTATTGTGAGTGCTCAAGAAATCTCCAAACATCTAGCAGCTGTGTGTAATTTGAGTATAACTGTTGTTGTATTTTTTCTTGTACTGTATAGCATAAGTTTAATTTGTAGGCCTAGTGAAGTTTTTGTGATTCGTGTGGGGTTCTTTGTCAGTCATTTTTGATAATAGTTTGTATCTGTAATTATTTATCTGGCATTCACTGAGTATTATCTGGTATCTCATTTTATCAGGGCTGACTTAGATAAATTTATTCTTGCTAATTTCGTGTTAATAGAGGCTATTGCAGTTAACCATATATTTAACCTGTTTATTTGCCATTACATTATCCTTATGAGTTCTGAATGTTCTGTTGTTAGTTTGTGCATTAAACTTTAACTTGTAATTTTACCTAACTCTTTTGTTTTGAACCTGGAACTTTACGGGACAGTAGTGACTCTTCGTATTCTCACTTAAAGTGTACGTTATCTTTCTCTGTTCCGTAACATAAATTTGGCGACCTCTTATCAGGATATTCAGGATATTATCATAAGGATATTGCTTGATATTTTGTGACTGTTACTTATTCATGATGGCTACTATTACTACACTTGATGAAGCCAAAGATTTTTTGTCAAATGTGCAAACAGTGTGTCATATAGAAAACAGAACAAAGAATGAACTTAAGCTTGTTGCTCAACAATTGGGAATTGCAGTTCACTCTCATCATTCTAAAGATCAAATTGTTGGCATGATTAATAAGAGCTTGTTTAATGTAACTCCTCCAAATGAGCAAACGCAGATTGAATTAGCTAAGTTACAGCTAGCCCTGCAGGAGGCTTGTGCTAAGGAGGCGGAGTCTCGTGTAAAGGAGGCTGAATTTCAAGCACGTGCCAAGGAGGCTGAGTCTCAGGCTATGGAGGCGGAATCTCAGGCTCGGATTCAGGAGGCACAGATACAGGCACAAGTTGAACTTGCCAGGATTCAGGCAGACCATGAGTATCGCATGAAACAATTGAGGTGGAACTGGATCATCTAGCTCTGATGATTTTGATGTGGCTGAAAATGTTAAACTTGTCCCTCCTTTTAATGAATCTGATTTAACAAAGTATTTTCAGTTGTTTGAGAGGGTAGCTACAGGTTTTAATTGGCCTAAGGAGTATTGGCCAGTACTCCTTCAAACTGTTCTCACCGGTAAAGCTCAAGTAACTTATGCATCTTTGCCTCAGGATCAGTCTGATAATTATGATGTAGTTAAGAGCTTGATTCTTAAGGCCTATGAGTTTGTTCCTGAAGCCTATAGAGTAAAATTTAGGACAACTTACAAGCAAGATAAGCAATCCCATGTTGAGTATGCAAAAATCAAAGAAGATCTGTTAGAGCAGTGGTTAAATTCTAAGAATGTGGATTCTGATTTTGGTAAATTTAAGCAGATGATTTTGCTGGAGGATTTCAAAAGGTGTATTTATAAAGATGTAAGCCTATATCTTGATGAGAAAAGAATAGATAATTTGTCTGATGCTGCAGTTTTAGCTGATGAGTATGTTCTCACTCACAAGAGATATTCTAGAGAAAAAGGGAAAGCTGAGAGTAAGTACGTTGCCTCTACTCAGAGTACAGGTGACAGGAAAGAGAATAAAGATGATGTTTCTCAGGAAGTAAATACCAGCTTCACCTCTAGATTTCAGAAAAGTAAATGTACTTATTGTAGTAAGCTTGGTCATACTACGGAGAGATGTTTCAGGAGACAGCGTGATGTGAACAAAAGGAGTCTTTAAATATTCAGTCAATTGGTCTAGTGTCCACTCTTGAGAGTTCCCAGAATTCTTTAACTGAGTTAACTGAACCTGCTTTGAGGGGTAACTTAAATTCTCATGATGGAGCTCCTCTTTTGAGCAGTAACGTGGGTGACACTCTCAAGAGTTCATGTGCTAATTTCCTGTCTGAAGGTTTTGTCAGTCCTCTGGACAGTAATGACAGGAAATCAGTTCAAATATATCGTGATACAGGTGCTTGCCAATCCCTTATGCTGACCAGTGTTCTAGGCTCTAATGTTAATTCCTCTGATGAAACTGTAATCTTACAAGGTGTAGGGAATAATTACTTCTCTGTCCCTCTGTGCAGAGTGAATTTAGAGTCTGGTTTTGTTAATGGTTCCGTTATGGTTGGGTTGGTTGAGACACTCCCAATGTCAGGTGTAACTTTCTTACTTGGAAATGATATTGGTGGAAGTCAAGTGTGTCCAGCTCCTCAGTTGTCTAGTGAGCCAGTGGCTGCGTCCCAGGATTGTGGTGTCCCTGATGTGTTCCCTGCATGTGCTGTCACTAGGGCTAAGTCTAAAGTTACTGGTGATTTAGAGGATAATGATGATGATGATGTTATCCTAGCTGACACTTTTCTTGCTAATTTGGACCACTCACCAGATGAGGCAGTACCCAGTAGTGTTGATAATTTGTCTCGTCAAGAGTTGGTTGAGTTGCAGGTTGCTGACCCTGAGTTGAAAGGTCTAGCTAACTCTGCTTACAGTGAAGAAGAGTCAGCCGGTGCTTCTACTTGTTATTATGTAAAGTCAGGAGTACTTATGAGGAAGTGGAGACCCCCAACAGCATCAGCCGACTGTGAATGGGAGGTTGTACATCAAGTTGTCATCCCTCGTGTTTGTAGGCAGGATATCATTCGAGTGGCTCATGATTCCAGTTTGGCAGGACACCTTGGAGTGAGGAAGACTGTGGCACGCATTTTGAAACACTTCTACTGGCCAGGTATCTTCAGGGATGTTTCCTGGTATTGTAAGTCTTGTCACACCTGTCAAGTTGTGGGGAAGTGTAATCAGACCGAAAAGGTTGCACCTCTAGTTCCCATTCCTCCTTTTGAGGCGCCTTTCACCCGTGTGTTGGTGGATATTGTGGGCCCTCTTCCTAAGACTTCTTCAGGATTTTCTTATGTGTTGACCATGATTGATATGGCTACTCGTTATCCTGAAGCCATTCCACTTAGAAATATCTCAGCAAAGAACGTGGTTAAGGAAATGCTAGGGTTCTTCACAAAGTTTGGTCTGCCCAAGGAGGTACAGTCAGACCGAGGAAGTAATTTCATGTCAAATGTTTTCAAGCAGTCTCTGAAAGAGTTGGGCATCACCCAGATCACGTCTTCAGCTTACCATCCCCAGACCCAAGGAGCGTTGGAGAGATATCATCAAACACTCAAATCGATGCTCAAGAAATACTGTTTGGAACATCAGAAAGACTGGGATAAAGGTCTTCCATTCGTTGTGTTTGCTGCAAGAGAATCTCCAAATGAATCACTGGGCTTCTCACCTTTTGAACTACTGTTTGGCCATGAAGTAAGAGGACCCCTTAAGCTACTCAAGGAATGCTGGCTGTCGGAGGAAGATGACGTCAACCTGCTGGAGTATGTGATGAAGTTCAAAGAACGGCTGTCCACTGCTTTACAGCTGGCGAGAGAGAATTTAGGAGCTGCTCAGGAGAAGATGAAGACTTGGTATGACAAGAAGTCCAGGTTACGCCACTTTCAGCCAGGAGATCAGGTTTTGATTCTGCTACCAGTTCATGGGCAACCTCTTCAAGCCAAGTTTAGTGGTCCTTATTTCGTGGAGAAGAAACTCAGTGATGTCAGCTATGTCATCGCCACACCAGATCGTAGAAAGAGCAAGCAACTATGTCACATCAACATGCTAAAGTTATATCACAGGCGGGACGAAAATAATCCAGTCTGCACTGTAGCTGTTCCACCCGAGTCTACAAGTGAAGTTCTCCCATGCAGCATGAGCCTGAGTGAGAGTTTGGGGAAGAATCCTGATATCATGAATGATCTCCAGACTAAGCTTTCTCATCTACCTCCCAAGGAAAGGCAGGAGTTTTCGGCATTACTGCAGGAGTACCCGCAAGTGTTCCGTGCTACTCCAGGAAGAACCACTGTGTTGATGCATGATGTCGAGGTTGGAGACGCAAAGCCAATTAAACTGCCTCCTTACCGTGTGAACCCAGTGAAAGTTCCTCTCATCCAGAAGGAGCTTGGCTACCTGTTGGACCACAAGATGATTGAGCCCTGTCAGAGCGAGTGGAGTTCTCCTGTCACTCTAGTCCCTAAGCCAGGTGGGTCACATAGGCTTTGCATTGACTACAGACGTGTTAATCAGATAACTAAAACAGACACTTACCCTCTCCCTCGTGTAGAAGATTGCATAGACAAGATCGGAAAGGCTAGGTACATAAGTAAGTTTGATTTGTTAAAGGGATACTGGCAAGTACCTATGACTGAACGTGCTAGGGAGATCTCATGTTTTGTAACACTAGGAAAGGCTTTTGCATGTTCTGTAATGCCGTATGGTATGAAGAATGCACCAGCCACATTTCAGAAGCTCATGAATGTTGTAACAGAGGGTTTGGCAGGGTGTGTTGTTTATATTGATGATGTATTAATCTTCAGTGACAACTGGAAAGATCATCTATGCCATGTCAGTAAATTTCTTGACCGTTTAGTTCAGGCTAATCTTGTAGCTAATTTATCAAAGAGTGAGTTTGGTCAAGCTAAAGTTCAGTACCTTGGGTATGTAATTGGTGATGGACATGTTGCACCACCAGGAGCTAAGGTTCAGGTTATAAGTGATCTTCCCAGTCCTAAAAGTAGGAAAGAGCTACAAAGATTTTTGGGAATGGTAGGTTATTACAGGAGATTTGTTCTTAACTTTTCTATTCTTGTATCACCACTTACAGACCTACTGAAAAAGGGAGTTAAATTTGTCTGGACCGATAACTGTGAATCCTCTTTCAACAAACTTAAAGCTATTCTGTTAAGTCAGCCAGTGCTCGCTACTCCAAATTTTGCTAAGCCTTTTAAGATGGCTGTTGATGCAAGTGATACAGGAGCTGGGGCTGTTTTGCTGCAAGAGGATGATCAGGGTATTGAACATCCTGTATCTTATTACAGTAAGAAGTTCACTCCACCTCAAAAGAACTACACTATTGAGAAAGAGCTTTTGGCCTTGATTTTGGGTTTACAGCAGTTTTCATTTTATTTGTGTTCTGGTTTTGACCCCATAGTCATTTATACCGATCATAACCCACTGAAATTCCTTAGTAAGTTTAAAGATAAAAATCAGAGATTGACAAGATGGAGTCTACTTCTTCAGGAGTATTCATTAGACATACAACATGTCAAGGGGAAAGAAAATGTTATTGCAGATTGCTTATCTAGACTTTAGACAGATTGTTTTAGAGTAATAAGAAATTTCCTTTGTAAATTTCTTTTTTCTTTGTGGGGAGGTGTTACATAGCCTATGATTTCATCATCCTTTGTGTAATTTTAACGCACAGTATGCTGCATGTTTGATCACGAGCGTGTTCTGCCTCAGTCCCCCCCTTCTACCGTTATAGTAGAGAAAGTCGTTCTCTCTGTTGTCCAGAGCGGGATTGTGAACTCTATGTCCCCATGGCTTTCATTTGCGCGTCCTCTTACAAGTTGTATCAGGCTCTGCTGGCCCCTATATAATGAGCTCAGTCTCTGCATCATTGCCACTTAGATCTGCTCCTCATTTTGTTCACATCTCTGTCCTCCCCTGTACAATTATTATTATTGTGAGTGCTCAAGAAATCTCCAAACATCTAGCAGCTGTGTGTAATTTGAGTATAACTGTTGTTGCATTTTTTCTTGTACTGTATAGCATAAGTTTAATTTGTAGGCCTTGTGAAGTTTTTGTGATTCGTGTGGGGTTCTTTGTCAGTCATTTTTGATAATAGTTTGTATCTGTAATTATTTATCTGGCATTCACTGAGTATTATCTGGTATCTCATTTTATCAGGGCTGACTTAGATAAATTTATTCTTGCTAATTTCGTGTTAATAGAGGCTATTGCAGTTAACCATATATTTAACCTGTTTATTTGCCATTACATTATCCTTATGAGTTCTGAATGTTTTGTTGTTAGTTTGTGCATTAAACTTTAACTTGTAATTTTACCTAACTCTTTTGTTTTGAACCTGGAACTTTACGGGACAGTAGTGACTCTTCGTATTCTCACTTAAAGTGTACGTTATCTTTCTCTGTTCCGTAACAATATATATACATATATATATATATATATATATATATATATATATATATATATATATATATATATATATATATATATATATATATATGTGTGTGTGTGTGTGTGTGTGTGTGTGTGTGTGTGTGTGTGGGTGGGTGTGTGCGCGTCATCCGACTGTTAAATGGTGATTGGTATTCGACGAAGCGTGTGTTCAATGGTTTATCATGACGATAAAAACTGTACACTCATTTACTGTCGTTAACAGGCGAGATGGAAATGGCAGGGCAGGATTTTAAATGCAATATTGGGATGATGTTAGAGCTTGGTCACCTGACTGTGCTGAGGATGTGGAGGGATGAGGGTGTGGTTAATGACGGTAGAGGGGATAGTAGAGGATGGGTAAGAGAAGAGGGGATAGGAGTCAGGGAGGCAGATATGTGGTCATGGGGCTGCTGTAGGCGGGGAGGAAGAAAAGAGATGTTGAAGGGAGGGGTATCATCATCAACAACGTCCGTATTTCTTGTATATATAGGAGGAGGCAGGACAGGAAGAAGGAAGCGAGGTATGAGAGGTATTGGGTTCTCTGAAATTTTGCTTCGTAATCATCCTGATCATTACCATCATCCCAAAGCTAATTAAAACATTGTTTAGAAAGTAAACGAGAGAATAAAAAGGCGTATGGATAAAGGGATTGAAGAGGGACAATCTGAAACTATTTTGTAATTTGCGTCATCGCCGTGCTGAGTGAGTATTATCTTACTAATAAATATGAGTGGGAAGAGTGAAAAGGACGGCAGACTGTGGTGGGTAGTGGAGGGGGATATGGAATGAGAGGCCATTACCGCATCATTGCTATCAGCATCACTATGGACCTATATTTAACAGTTGGAGATTTAAGTTTAGGAAAAGCAGACAGTCGCAGTATGTGGTATACGTCTGCTTCTCCAATTTATATTTTTGCATCTCATCAGAAAATTATCAGTAGTGATGGTCTTTAATAAGAATTCACAAGGGATGCTATGACAATTGGTCTATTATATTGTCCATGTGATATGTGGAGAGGATGGAGGGTGAAAGACTGACGAAGAGAGTGTATGTGAGTGAAGTGGAGGGGGAAAGAGGGAGGGGGAGGCCGAGGATGAGATGGAGAGATGGGGTGGAGAGGTATATGAGAGAGGGGGGTGTGAGTTGGGAGCAGGGGAGTGAAATGGCGGGGGACAGGGCGACTTGGAGGCGATTTGTTTGTGGCCACCCCAAACGGGATTGAGGCGTCTGGCAATAGATAGATAGATAGATAGATATCAGAGCCTGGGGCAACTCAAGTATTTTATCCCAGCCATTACCAGAAGATTTTATATTGATGAGAGAGTCGTAGGTGCCTTACTGCTGACTTTAATATAACTACTCCCCTGTCATGGCAAATACAACCGTCCTTCAAGAAATAAGAGAACACAACGTGCTTCAAGCTGACCTAAGAAATAAAGAGCTTAGTTCACCCAGTCTTTGTTCTCTTAAGCTTTATTCACATACTCTGTATGAACTGCATAATGTTGCATATTTATGAGATATACTGGGAGTTTTCAGTTAATCACTGAATTCATGATAATCTTTTTGATCGTGCATATTAAGGCCTAAATTTGATAAGGTCTTATATTTTTTGTTCTTGCCCTCGGCAGGCGATTTTATGCATGTCAGAAGGCCTCATGTTGTGAAATGGTTAAAAAAAAAAAAAAAAAAAAAAACATTAATGTCTCCAGTGTGGTTGCATCTTAACTATTTTAACATTTACACCGCCAGATAATCATACTCAGCTTACCACAGAAAGCTTATAGTGAAACGGTTAATAAGGACATTAAATAGGCCGACCGAGATGAAAGTTGGCGTAATATTTGCCTCTTTTAATTGCAATATACCTATGTTAATAGAAGCTTCATATGTTTGTCTGATCAACGATGATTCTCTTTGATTTGACATATCTTGTAATATATCGGGCGTAGTGGAAAAATAAGCCAACCTTTATCTTCGACTGTGCCTACATGGTCATTTCATCACGCTCGATGGTTAGAATTTTGCTAAAGAATTTTAACGTTAATTATTATCGTCCATGAAAGCGCAGAACCAAATTTCTGAAGTCTTTAATGTGGTTAAGCTAAACAGAAATATCTACGAAGGTGTAAATGAATACCACTCATTCTCTCTGTCTCTGTCTCTGTCTGTCTGTCTGTCTGTCTCTCTCTCTCTCTCTCTCTCTCTCTCTCTCTCTCTCTCTCTCTCTCTCTCTCTCTCTCTCTCTCTCTCTCTCAGTTTCTAGGTTGAAGTGCAAAATGTGATTTATTTTTTCGAGGGGGTAGGAGCGTATCCAAGGGATAGAGTGCTAGTACGTGTTTTTAGACGTTAATATTTTGTTGTGTCCATACTCATGGTACTCGATTGTTAGCGGTTTTGCTTCGGTCTTTCATAGCGGATGGGTTCAGTAAGTAGAACATTTCGTCTTAGGGCCGTAAAGGGTAATCGCATTCCCATTGATTACAGCTTGCAAAGGACAGCCAAGGCATTCGCCCACGAATGCTTATCGCTCGCCAACCCTTAAAAAAAAAAGAAGAAAGAAATAGATCAGTATTTTTTTTTTTTGCTAAAATAAATTGGTTGCAATTTAAGTATGGGACCGGATTAGGAAAGATGTTCTCCAAGTACAAACTAAATATCAACCTCATATCTCAATCTGTTCCTCTTGCATGCCAAACAAATATGTTTTTGCTGCATGGAGGCATAAATTATTAGATATTTCCTTTTCTCACTGACTTTTATTATATTAGCTAATCTGGCAATCGGAGGCATATCATTTCAGCTTCTCCGAAATCAAGTCAGTTCAAACCACACATCCCAGGATACTTCCCACAGAGCTTGGATACAATCTGCCCACTTAATTTTGAGATATTTTGGTAACAGCCAAATGCCCACACATACACAGATGCAGGCTATTACATTATCGCCTCGCTTGGCGGGAGATAATGAAGTGGTTCCAGAAACATAAAGTACATACTTTTCTGTTGAAAGAGTGTGTTTCACGTTATAATTTTTATCATATTCACTCTACCACCAGGGTATCGTTGGCATTTGTTACAAAAGAGTTCCATATAACACACGATCTTTGTTAGGCTTTTCATTTCTTTCTTTTTTTCGCTTGTCATGTCCATAAACCTACGTTCTAATCATTTTTTTCAAAAATGTTTTTCATGCCACTAATGGACGATATATTTCATAAAGTTTCTGCTCTCAGAAGTGAACGGTTAATGCAAATGTAAAACTTTCTGGAACGTATCCAGATGTGTGTGTTTCATTATACTTTTGATTTTATTTTTGGCACCGTTAAGTTTTACTCAACTTAGTTTTTGTCTCTAGTATTTCATTGGACCCACAGGCAGGAGACTGTATTCAGCTTTCTGGGCAGCTCTTAGTTTATTCTAACTTCCTATAGACGTTTTGATAAGCTGTACCTTTGCCTATTTTAATGTAGTCTCTCATTAGAGGTAAATTAATAGCTTCAGCATAGTTTTGTCCAGTTAATTTTATTCTTTCCCATGGTCGATTTTAATGAACTTCGATTTGAAATCTTGTAGTGAAAGGGGCAAACGGAAAACCTTTTTCTTTTTTATTTCCTTGAGCATTTTTAACCCTCCCCGTTCTGGAAGATTTCTCACCAATGACCTCCCCCCCATCCCAGCAGATTTTCATTTTTTTTTTTTTGGCTCAAACCTGTTTTTTTTTTTTTTTTTTTTTTTTTGAGAAACATTGGAAAAGACTAAAAAAGTGCTCACCTGAGCTTATAAGCGCACCATACAGGTAACCCTCCTGCTGCCATCTGCTCAGGGCGCACACTGCTGCTGTCACTTTTTCTCTGGTAGGGGTAAATATTGCTAACCACTCGGATTGGGGAGATATTCGTTTGGTACGAATTTATATGTAGTATAGAATATATTGGTTTTCACAGAATAATGTAGGCAATATAAGCATTTTTTCACTCACTGAACACATCAAAATCGCCAAATTCTTGCACAATTTACTCTCTATGACTTGTTTCAACTTATATTCTATTTCTCAACTTACATTATACTTTTCCACAAGCATTATACCAGTTTCCACCTTATATGACTTATCACATTTTTACAGGCCTTACTATTAAAGTTAGCATCATATATCGCAAGCACACACAGTATTAGTAATGTACTAGGGTGTGGTATTCCTTGAAACAGGGCTCTGCTATCAATCCAACATACTTTCAACATACTCGTACCTCGTGTCTTTTCTCTGAGTGGTTGCTCTGACTTTGGAGTGACTGCATACGTGGCAGCAGAGCTAAAGTCTAGGACAGTTCGGTTGAGGAGGGTTGGAGGTGAGGAAGTGGCATCCAGAGAGGTGTAAGGGAGTCTGGCTGGCAGTGGCGGGGCAGGGGTGGTGGTGAGGCCTGTCATCTGTGTATTTGGAGAAAATTTCCTGGGTTAGCTCCCTCACAAACCCTCTGAGGTCCCTAAGGCACCGGTAGTCAAAGCGTGGAGGTAGTGGGTGTTGAGGACCATGATGTCCAGCAAATGGAAGAACAATTTTTTGTACCACTTCAGTGTGGTCCTGGCACAATCCACACTGGAAATCATGGAGTCAGACTGGTCAGCTTGCCTCATATTGATATTGTAGCCAAGTACTGACTCTGGTTTCCAAACATGGAGAGTCCTCTTTCGGTGGTAATCCACAGAGTCGGTGCGGTGCATCAGGGGGCAGTGTACCATCGACAGGAGAAAGACTTCAGTTTTGTGGTTCCAGACAGCGGCGAGGATGTTACTTGCCTTGAAAAATACCACCTTGTTCTTGTCAAGCTTCCTTCCAACCTTGACCATATGCTGACGTTTTATCTTGACTGTGCCACAGACTCCGATGTCATGGTGGAGGTACAGAGCAAGAAGGGGGCTAGTGTACCATTTGTTCAGGTGCAAGACTTGACCATTATGAAGGTATTCTTCAGTCAGAGTCTTCACCACGGCCCCTGAGAGTCCTATACTCCGATCTTCTGTTATGTCTGTCTGTGCGCCAGTGTACAAGACTATGTCTTGCACATAACCAGTCTTACAGTCACACATAACGAAGATCTTGAACCCAAAATGGTGTCTCTTGCTGGGTGCCTACTGGCGAAAAGAAATATTTCCTCAGCCAGTCCCAAAGAAGGGTGACCACTCCCAACCCTCCAACTATCGTCCAATTGCTTTAACGTCCTGTATTTCAAAAGTTTTCGAGTCAGTTCTTAATAGAAAAATTTTAAGGCATCTTTCCTATCACAACCTTCTTTCCGATCGTCAGTATGGGTTCCGTCAGGGACGCTCCACTGGCGATCTTCTCACCTACCTTTCAGACTCCTGGTCATCCTCCTTTCGGGACTTTGGCGAAAGCTTTGCCATTGCACTTGACATCTCAAAGGCTTTCGATCGAGTCTGGCATAAATCTTTAATTTCCAAACTGCCCTCCTACGGTTTCTATCCTTCTATCTGTGCCTTCATCGCTAGCTTCCTTTCTGGTCGTTCTATAGCCGCTGTTGTAGACGGCCATCGTTCTTCTCCTAGATCTATCAACAGTGGTGTTCCTCAGGGCTCTGTCCTATCACCAACATTCTTCCTTTTATTCATCAATGATCTTCTAAGCTGTACATCTAACCCTATCCACTCATACGCTGACTACTCCACCCTTCACCTTTCCATTCGGTTCCCGCAACGCCCATCTCAACAGTTACTTCAACAAGCAAGGGATGAGGCTGTGGCACACCTAATGTCTGATTTGGCTCGTATCTCTGACTGGGGTAAAAATAATATGGTTGTCTTTAATGCATCTAAGACTCAGTTCTTACACCTATCAACCCGACAAAATCTTCCACAGGTATACCCACTAATGTTTAATAATATTCAGCTTAATCCTGCATCATCCTTGAACATGCTTGGGGTTTCATTTACTCGGGACTTATCTTGGAAAGATCATATTACATCTCTTGTAAAATCTGCTTCCAAGAGATTGGGTGTGCTAAGCCGACTCCGCTCTTTCTTTACCCCTGCACAATTGTTGACTCTATACAGGGGTTTTATCCGCCCCTGTGTGGAGTACAACTCTCATGTGTGGGGAGGCTCCCCACATACAGCTCTTCTCAATAGGGTGGAGTCAAAGGCTTTTCGTCTCATTAACTCTCCTCCTCTTACTGACTCCCTTCAACCTCTGTCTCTTCGCCGCACTGTTGCATCTTTATCTCTTTTCTATCGCTACTTTAATGGTCACTGCTCCTCTGAACTGTCTGCTTGCATTCCTCCACCTCTACGACGGGCGCGTAGCACCCGTCTGGCAGCAAACTCTCATCCTTTTTCTGTCCAACTCTCTAATGCAAGAGTTAACCGTTACTCCCAGTCTTTCATTTATGCAACAGGTCAGCTCTGGAACTGTCTCCCTCTGTCTGTATTTCCTGCTGCCTATGATCTCCAGTCTTTCAAACGCAGTGTGTCCAGGCATCTCAAAATGATCGGATCTTGAATTTGGCTCTATATTGTATTTTGTTTTTCTCTTGGAGGGAACTGTTACTGCGGGCTCATGGCCTTTGGTTCCTTCTTCCTCGCATAAAAAAAAAAAAAAAAAAACACGAGTCTCTCGCCTATGACAAGGTCTCTGTAAGGACAGAAGGATGAGCAGAACTTTTCCCGCTGGTAATCAAATACCATCCTTATTATCCTCATTATCTCATTGTTATTAGCACTGGCTCTGTCCTCGGCATCGTAAAAGTGAAGGCAGCTCAGAATTTGTTGAAATCTGTTATAACCATTTACCTTGCCAAAGAAAGGAGTGTTGATCGTAGGGTTTATAGTCCAGTATGCCAGAATTTGGTTTTTCCTTACAATATCCATCAAGAGAAGGAGGGCAAGAAAGAAGAACACGTCACCTGCGGTTACTGGGTAGTCATACTCTTGGGAGTGTCTGCTCGTTGTTCCTTCACACTTGCTTTCGCGGCACTGGCTGCTAGAGAAAGTGTTAGTCTGCTCCACAGTTCACTCCAAAAACTCCTCACTGAAGTATAGGTGGAAGACATCCAGCTTGGTGGAGCCTGCATGGAGGCCACGTGCCGTACATCCAGACCACCACTCTTCCGTGAAGCAGTGAATGATGGGAGTGATATCACTCCGATCTTCCCAGTCCTATGACACACCACTTTCTCCATCCTCGTCTCCATTGTTGCCTTCATCAGGGTGGGGAAGAGAGGGTGGTGGAGGTGGTTGGGGAGGTGGAGAATGGAGCCCTCCTCACTTGCACTCCTTTTCCCTCTCCCTTTTCCCTTCCCCTTTCCCTTCCCTTTGCTTACTTTCCCCACATAACGGGGCTATGGGGAGCAAGTGTGGGAGTGCAGCTGCTCCCCACCTGCTTGCACCTCAGGTGCACCACGTGGTCGCCTAGGAGCTGCCTCCCTGCCACCACCACTTTCCCTTTCACTACTCATGCCCACTCCACCACTAGCACCTTCCCCAGACAAAGCACTAAGCACTTACAAAGCACTTGCTCTTCTCTTCGCTTCCTCTTCAGGTCCCCGCGGCGAAATCCTCTCCCTTTCCACCCATGAGGGAACACCACGACCTACGGCTCCATCCTTGTCCTCGTCCTCGTCAGACCCTTCGTCCACAGGCTGAAGAGAGGTGCATGCAAGAGGTTGGGGTGCAGGCAAGCCTTCCCTGACCTTACCGTACCTTACATACCACACCTTCCTTGGCGATGGTACCTCCTCATCACTGCTGCTTGTTTCATCCTCCGGTGCCACGTAATCTTTGTCCTTCACATCGTCATCGACTGGGGGATCACTCTCGCCTGTGGAGGCATCAAGAGCGGCTTGAATTTCTTCGTCGAAGAGACCTCAGTGCTACATGTCTTTACTGAGTCACTGCTAACAGGTAAGTGGCAGAGACAATGACGCACGGGAGTCACACGGGGTCAGGGAGTGTCGCCGCCTGGTAGCGGGTAGAGGAAGGTCTCCCACTTATGCCTACCAAAAATTACCTGCGAAACTTGAAAAATGTGAAAATGACGGACCTCGCAATTGCAAAACTTACTGGTAATTCGTCGGGCCTCAGCATGAAAAATAGTTGTGACATACCCATATGTCATAAGGACGCAGCGGGTTAAAGGAGACTACGTTAGATTTCATTTAATTTTAAATGTATTAATACTACCACGAAGGGGTTTTTATTCTGATTGGTGGATCCTTCATAGTGAAGGGTTAAACAGAAACAACTTTTTTTTTCTTAAGATATTCAACATGTGTTTTTATATTAATGTGTTGTTTTATTTTATTCTTGCTACCACCAGTCGATTGCAGTATATTCACGCTGGTATATAAATGACATTTTAATTCATAGCACTAATATTTAACCACTTCACTGCGACGGTGATCTCTCCATTTCATTTTACTTCCTCAAGACGACTTCAGTCATTAGGAGAGATTTTTTGATGGGATATCCAGATGCCGCTGTCACTGACCTCTATAATACGAAGTGTTTCATACGTAACGCAAAATACAACGTTGCAGGAAGCATCATTGTAGTAAGTAATATGCGATCCGATTGAATAAGTTAATTCACTAGAGTAGGATGTCTGATGGAATAATAATAATAATAATAATGATAATAATAATAATAATAATAATAATAATAATAATAAGAATAATAAGAATAAAGGTAAAGTTTTTGAGACACTAATTAACAAACACATAATCAAGCATCTAGAAATCAATAAATTAATCAATGATCGGCAGTAAGGATTTGGACAAGAACGTTCAACTGTAGACATTCTTTGCCTTCTTACCCATCAGATTAACAAAACAATAGACCAACACGGTGAAACACACACAGTAGCACTTGATATATCAAAAGCATTTGACAGAGTATGGCACCAGGCCTTACTGTCTAAGATGTCACACTATGGCCTTGCATCACTGGTTCCTCTAATTTCTTCTTACCTTCATAACAGAATAATACGAGTCAAAGTAGATGGAATTTATTCCCAGTTTCATTCCATAAATGCTGGCATACCTCAGGGATCAGTTTTGGGGCCAACCCTCTTTATCATTCATATAAATGACCTCCTATCTGTCACTCACAACCCAATACACTCTTATGCTGATGACTCGACCATTCATAGTTCTTTCGCATTTAGTACCTCCTTTACACAAACTGATATAATAAATTCCCAAATAAACACAGCAATTTCTCTGAAACAGGACCTTTCTAAAATTAATCAATGGGGACAAACATATCTGGTCTCATTTAATGCTCAGAAAACTAAATACACTAATTTCTCCAACAGAAAGAATCCCTCAGACTCTCACATAATATTAAATGATGTCAGTATTCCCATATCCACTACAATTGTTATCCTAGGTGTTACACTAAACCCCAACCTAAGCTGGACAGCTTATGTTAAATCCCATGCAAAAACTGCTTCTAAAAAATTTGGACTTATGTACAGAGTTCATGAATTCTTCACTGACGAGCAGATGGCCACAATATACAAAAGTCATATGCGTTCTCAGATCGAATACTGTTCACCACTGTAGAGTGGATGTGGAGCGATTGCATTGAGGCAGTTGGACAAACTTCAAATAAGGCCATTAGATTAATCAATAATCCTGTCATTATTCAGGACCTTCTTTAGCACTATTATACCGACATTTTTACCGTAAGTGCTCTGACGAACTTGCTTCAATTGTGCCCCCCCTTCACATTTTCTCCTGAAATACTCGGGCAGCTGGGAGCTCCCATGAACTCACACTCTCTCCCCTGCAATGCAGAACTTCTGCTTATCAAAATTCAATTATCCCCAGGACTACTACTCTCTGGAATTCACTTCCTGGGAGTTGCTTCCCACAAACATTTAATCCACTTTTATTTAAATCCAGTTGTTATAAATATTTTATGAATGGAGGATGCCTTGAGGCACATGGACTTATTTTATGTGGCCTTTGTTTTTCCTTCATTCATTTTCAAAAAATTACAATTTATGGGGTCAGGATGCCTATTTTTTTTTTCATTGTTTGTTACTCTCACCAGACGATTTTATACAGATTAATAAATTAGTCGGAGTGGAGAGGTAACATAATAAAAAACCTCCCACAGCGAGGGGGTTCTCTTTTACTTACTGTAGTCGTTTGTTATTAACATCATCAACTCTTTGGGTACGTTGACGGGGTTTTATATTTATTATTGGTACTTCTGCATGATTTATTGAACTGAGGAAGAGGTTAATAAAGATTATTACAACTTCTTCCCCTGAAAAGTCTTGCTGAAGCTGAAGAAAAAATCATAATGATATGAGTTGGATCAGAACATCGCCGTCCTTGTGAAGTGGTAATGAGAATCTTACTGAAAGGGTTATGCATTAATATGAGAGAGAGAGAGAGAGAGAGAGAGAGAGAGAGAGAGAGAGAGAGTCTGCCTGTCTGTCTATCCTCTTTGGAAATCAAGATAGATGCCTAAAGAACTCTTTCAACAGCTCTCACAGGTGTAAATTCTTATGACGAATTTAAACGTTTTAAACATGTACACATTACATAAGCTAAAGTGGCTACTCTGATGGCCAAGATTATAATTAGTCAGAAATACTCAAGTCAACTTGGAGGGGAGATGGTAGCCAATTACTGTATAATCTTTTACTTCTTTAAACATTATTAGCTACAGCAGGTTAAGTAGATGGATTGGTTAGTGAGAAAATAGGTACATGAAGAATATAATCCTGGGGAAATAAGCTAAAGGATAAAATGGGAACCTGAGGGTCTTCTCCCACAAGGAGTGGCCATTCAGAGTCCTAGTTAATGCACGATCATAGGGTTTTACCCAGGCAATGCCGGGTATCCCTTCTGGTACGTATTGTATCCTCAAAATTCGGCTGTATGTTGATTTGCATAAGTCTTCGAAAAATAAATAAAATGCAAAAGAATACTAACTACTGAAACTACTGATCAAGATTTTTTTTTTTTATTACCGAACAGAGGAAGGAAAAACAAATGAATAAAATATATAACCCAAATAAACCTATACGTCAGATTACTTGTGTCCTCCATTCATAGATCTGTAACAGTGGGACTTAAACAGCTGTGGGCTGAAGTTTCTGGGGAAACAACTCTGGGAAAGCGATTCCAAAGAGATGCAGTTCCGAGAACAAAAGATTTCTCATAGGCAGAAATTCTGCAATATGGCAGTGTGAAATTCCAGTCGTGAGCCCTACCAGATGCCCGTGTAGCACATGGGAAGGCATGGAGAGGTGGCACAATAGATGCAACTTCATCTGAGCATTTGCCATAAAAGTATCTGTAAAATAATGCAAAGGAGGCAACGTTCCATCTTACCCATATATGTCAGTCAATAGAGGAAGAAGAAAGGTCCAATAAGGAAAAATAATTATGGAAAGCTGGAATAAGTTTTATTCTCTCCGTAATAGGGTACTTAATAACATACTAATTTTACACCCCTCTACATCCCCAGATTTCGCAGCCATCTTGGAAAAATGGCGGCCAATAAGTTTTTTTTTTTTTAATAAAATCTCTCTTGGAACTCACTTTGGAGAAAAATGTGTCGATACATAAAATAATCTACAGAAAATTCTTTACAAAAAATGCTCTATACAGTTTTCTGGTGCGTTGCACCGTTTTGGTGCTAGAGATGCTAGAATGTTCGCACTTTTTTTTTTTTTAATTACCACCTAGTTACCTAATATCACATGGATGATTATCTTGCATGCTATTTTGAAGGATGCTATCCACTTCTAAGTTCTTTGTTTCAGGTACTATGAACAAGGACAGTTAACTCCCCATTTATTTATATTCTGTGGAAAAATGCCTTCGTTAGTAAAATGCTTCATTTTTGATGGACTACTTTCTGAGGGTGTGAGAAAGGCTTGGAAACACTGATAGACTACAGCATTAAATGGAAAGATGGAAAACATTTTCAGTTAGGAGAAATGAAAAGTGTAACAGTGCACGAAAAAAGTAGGAATGTGTACACCAAAGAAAGAAGTGTTTAAGCTTTTTAGTCAAGACAGCAAACCTGTCCAAGGCCTACAACGTCTCTCAGATGACGGTCTAGTACCAGATTTTGGTTTTCGTCATGATTGTCTCTTTTGTGGAGAAGATTCATCAGAAAAAAAAAAAAAAAAAAAAAGCACAAAACTTTTTAGTGTGCCTGAAACTTTACACCTTGTTGAAACTTTTCATGTTAACGACACTATTTTGAAAGTGGGTGAAAAGAGAAACGATGAATGGGGCAAAATAGTTAATACTCGCATATAGGTAATGTTGTTGATTTATTTGCTGCATAGGCAAGGTACACTCGTGATCACTAATCTCTGACCAGAGAGTTAGCCAAAGTCGTGGCCAGACGTAGGCTACACAGTCAGACACACTCCACCGTCGTTTCAGAAAGGTTTAGTGCTTCAGTGAACAATTATCTAAGCATCACCGAAGCACTTTTGTTTCACATATTATATTACTTTCTTAAGTAATATATGCATGTTAAGAAATAAAAAAATTTGGTCATAGCTGTTATTTTTAGTCTATATTGAGTGCGTGATATTTGAATTACACTGTTTTATTAACCAGTTTATCATTTCACTGACCTATTTCTTGAGGCGAGCCTTTAACCGAGCTGTTGGTAGGTGATAGCAGAGAAATATCCACGATTGCCACAGCAGCCGGGATTCACTCGACATATTCTCAGTAAGAATGCTTTATAATACTTGTATCATTGACAGAAATTTACTGTTACTACTACTTTGAACTGAATGTTTTTTTCTCTAGTGATAGGCCCCGTTGCCCATGGATATAAATAAGCTTAGATGCCACATGACACTACTTTTCGGTCGAGGCAGACAATATCGTTTTCCTGGCGATGATCAAAGCTGACCACTATTTATGTAGAAATGCAACAGCACTGTGCTGCTTTTGGGTGTAGAAAGCGTCGGAATATATCTATGGTGACACCGATAGCACGAGCGGCTCAACTGTATGGTTATGCAAACGTTCCTCAGCTGCTTCCCTATCCTCCGAAAGGAGGATGGTGGGTTGCAGAAGGGAAATTTAAGCCTGCAGTCCACCGAGTTCATATTTCAGATGAACCAGGAACCACAACCACTACCACCACAACAACAGCCAACAAAATAACAGCCACCACCACAGCCACCACCACAACCACCACCACCACCACCACAACAACAACAACAACAATAACTAACAACCACTACCATAGCACCACATCCACCACCACAACCACCACCACCATGAAAACAGCAACAACATCCACATCCACCACTATAACAACAATCACCACCACAACAACAACCACCACCATCACAAAAACAACCACCACCATCACAACAACAACCACACCATCACAAAAACAACCACCACCATCACAAAAACAACCACCACCATCACAACAACAACCACACCATCACCAAAACCGCCAGCACATCAACCACCGCCATGACAACAATAACCACCACTACAACATCCACAAAAACCACCACCACCACAACAACCACCATCAATACAACAACCACCATCAATACAACAACCACCACCACAACAACCACCATCAATACAACCACCACCACCACAACCACCACCATCACAACAAAACCCACTACCACAACAACCACCACCACCATAGCAACAGTCACCACCACCACCACCACCACCATCATCACAACAACCACCACAACAATAACCACCACCACAACAAAAACCACCACCACAACAACAACCACAAAAACAATCACCACCATCATAGCAACCACCATCACTACAAGACCCACCACCACAACAACCACCACCATGATAACAACCACAACAATAACCACCACAGCAACAAAGACAACAACAATCACCACAACAATAACCACCACAACAACAACAACCATCACAACAACAACCACAGTAACAACTACAACAACAATCACCACAACAATAACCACCACCGTAACATAGCAACAGCAACGACCAACACAACCACAACCACCACCACCACAAGAACAACCACCACTACCACCACAGCAGCAACAACGACAACAGCCACCACAACGACATCCACCACCATCACCAATGCAACAACCACCACCCGCATAACAACAACAACCAACACAACCACAACCACCACAACAACACCACCACCACCACAACAGCAACAACGACAACGACCACCACAACAACAACCACCACCACCAATGCAACCACCACCAACACAACGGTCACCACCCGCATAACAACTACAACACCACCACAACCACCACCACCACCACAACAACAACAACAACGACAACAACTATAAAAAACATCACCACAACCACCACCACCACCACTACAGCCATCACCACAACCACCACCACCACAACAGCAACACCAGCAGCAACAACTATAACCACCATCACAACAATGACCACCACAACAACCACCACCACAACAACTACAACTTCTACCCCGGCCACCACCACAACCACCACAACAGCAACAACAACCACAATCACCACCACAACAGCCACCATTAAAACCACCATCACAACAACCACCACCACCACAACAACAACCACCACCACAACAACCACCACTAACACAACAACAACCCCAATTAACACAACCACCACCAACACAATAACCACCACCACCACCACAACAACAAAAACAAAAACCACCATCACCACCACCACCACCACAGCAACAACCACCACTACCACTACAATAACCACGATCACCACCACCACAACAGTAACCACCATCACCACCTCCACCACAACAACATTCATTTCCATAGTCTGAATTCGCCCTAAAAAAAAAAAGAAAAAAAAGAAAAAAAAAAAAAAACTATTACATGATTGACCTCTCCAAGATGGCGGCAGCACAGACGCATAGCCGCTGTACTGAAGAATGGGCGATGCTGCATCTAGTCTTATTTGTATCTAAGGCGTTGCCGTCCAGTGGGAATGGTTGCCCTATTCCCACGCGAGGTCTTAGCTGCATGCCCTCTTTGGCCAAAATGTGTGCCAATTAATGCCGCTAATTCAATAATAATTATTACGGTATATCTATCTATCTATCTATTGCCAGACGCCATAATCCCGTAAGGGATGGCCATTTGACTTTGAGTTATTTGTTTTATAGGGAGGGGCACTAACCCTCCACCAACCCACTTGTTGACAAGTAGGGAGTACGTATGGACTAGTTATATGGTTACCACCCAGCGTTGTAAATGGTTTCTTGGCTTACAGGAAACCATTTGGCTTGTCACTCAATGTAAAGGTACCTGTACAGGAAAGAAAAGTAATAAAGTGACAGGAAAGTTGGGAGAAATAGGAAGAGAGGAGGGCAGGCACAGAAATAGAATGATAAAGGCTAAGGAAGAAGTAGGCAGCACTACATCAAGTGAGTGGATGATGGTCGCCACCACCTACCACAATTATATGATGCCAATACCCACATATAGTGGCACACGTTATTTTACTTCTTGGAAACTGCTAAATTGCTGACTGATTGAAGAAATGCCGGTCCCTGTCAATAAACACAGACTATTATATTATGGAGGAGAAACCATAAGAATATGGTAATATCAATGATATGAGGAGTAGTACGCTTCAGATCACCTGGTTACAGTTCTTGGTCCCGCCCACTAGTGCGGAGGCTGTGTTCCAATGCGTGGCTCGTGTGTGGTCATAACACTGCCCGCCACACGTCCCTGGTCAGAGATTAGTAACCATGAGTGTACCATTCAACCTGCATAAAGAAATTCTACCAAACATCTTCTGGGATGAAACGTGGTCGTCCCAAATGTGCTACAGTTTCAGATGCAATGACTCATGCTTTTACTTACCTTGAGGTAAATCGAGAAGAATGCCAGTTTTCCTTCAGTGAATTTTTTGAGGGATAGGATGATGATGTACCAAGTGAGAAAACAATAAAATTTGAACTGAGGGGAAAATATGGAGAAGATATTGTTTTATCCGTGGAATAAGCAAAAAAAATAAGAAAGCCTGTTGTGTGTTTCCGTGACACAGGGAACAAAATTCTGACTGATGTTTATGAAAAAAAAAGAAAGAAAAAAAAAAAAAAATATATATATATATATATATATATATATATATATATATATATATAGAGAGAGAGAGAGAGAGAGAGAGAGAGAGAGAGAGAGAGATAGTGATGAAAAAGAAGAGCGGCTTAGGATAGTACAAACAGCTGGACAAATAATTGCTGAAGATATAAGATCACAGATGTGTGAGACAGACCAGTATCCACCACCAGATAAATTCCTGAATGACTTGGAATACCAGATACCGTCAACTGCCTTGTTAAAACTATTGTCTTGAAGAACAAGAAAGGAGATAAAAATAAATGGGATAAGAAGTGTACAGGGAATTCACATGCTATCATAACGGCAGCTAGACCAAACTCTTTCATATCACTTCTATAAATAGGTCTTGGTGCTCATCTCAGTCAAAAATATGGTTCAGAGCATCTTCTGAATGTTCTCTCTACCTTAGGACTGTGTGCTTCCTATGCTGAGGCAGTGGTCTTTCAAATATCAGCTTTGCAACATCAAGATAGGGAACCTCAGATTGACTCTTTCACCCATTTTGTATTCGACAACGCTGATGTAAAAATCTATACCATTGATGGTTTCAACACTTTCCATAATATGGGAGGGTTTCAGTGTGTCACTCCTTCTCCAAATGATCATCCTTCAGATCGGCCTATCACAAGATTAGAAAAGATCTCTTCTGCATCCTCTGTTGGACAGTTTGGTTATGTCCCCATAGAAATATTTGAAACTAGAATGGCATTCAGTAGAGCGCATACCTCCGCCAAGGCCCAACATGCAGTTCCTTTTACTTCAGTCAAGTCTAATCCATTTTCAGACTTATAACTCTAAGTTGTAACACCATAATTTTAGACTACCCATAACTCTTAATCAATATTGTTAACTCACTGTAATAGCTAACAAAACAGTGCATATCATCTGTTTCTGTACGGCAGCTGGAAAAAGACTACCCCCCTATATCATTGTATTTAAATCCGCTAGATCCTGAATTTTACATGGATCCGCGCCAAACTGTACACATTTGTAGATACCAACATCCTAAATATGCCTGATTTTTTTTCATCAAGATCCATGCAATATTCACTGAAAATTTTACGAAAAGTCGAAAAACGCCCTATCTCGCAATGTTAAAGTAAGTGAAAAAAAAATCCTGGATCCGCACCTTTATCCGGATCCGCACCAAAATTTCAAGGAGTCTATTCTGGGCCAAGGCCCATTCATCTACGAAGTTTCGTGGAAATTCGTCCGGTATTTTTTGTGTAATCTTGCTCACAAACCAACCCACAAACAAACAAATGGACAGGGGTGAAAACGTAACCTCCTTGGCGGAGGTAAATATACTGTGAGTAGAAGAGGATTGTTGGGTATAACAGTCAGAGCTTTAGCAAATATCAATCCAATTTCCACCACCATCTCAATATCAACAAGCGAAGTCCTGTGGTTATATGGAAATGGCACGTGAAGACTGACATTCTGGGTTGGAATGGCTACATGGAGAAATGTACTGCAGACATGTACTATATGTCCCACATCTCATGCCTTCCTTTTACAAATGACACCATATACACAGCACTTAACAACGCTATGGAGAAATGTAAAGAGCTTAAACAACAAAGTTGCTTTGTGGCATTTGACCAACTTTGTATATAAACCAGTCTCGTCCCGTTGACGCACATATGCGCCCAAACGTTTTTTCACTGTGACTCCCATTGATTTTTATAAATGCCATGCAACTGCAAGGTCCATCATTTGCACGTTTTCAAATTTCACGTGATTTTTTGTACACATACACGGGACACCTTCCTCTACCTGAGGCCAGGCGGGGACAGTGCCTTACCCTGTGTGACCTCACACCCCTCACGCCATTGTCTCAGCAACTCACCTGCTACCAGTGACCTGGCCAGTAAAGACATGTCGCGACACAGTATGAAATTCAAGGCGAGAGTGATTCCACAATCAATGACAATGTGGAGGACAATTTACGTGGTGCCAGAGGAAGAAACTATCAGAAATGATGAGGAGGTAACGTCGCCAAGGAAGGTGCGGTATGTTGATGCGTTTGGTGAGTGAAACATTGCTTATATTGCCTATATTACTGTGTGAAAACCAGTATACTCTTGTACTACATGTAAATTTGTACCAAATAAATAAATATCTACCTATTCTGAGTGGTTTGGAATAGTTACCTCTCCCATAGCAAAAGTCTTCTCCGGAGCCGGGCTTGATAGAAGACGGTACCAGTTGAGCGGATTGTCACCTGTACCAGGGATTTCTAAGCTCAGGTGAGCACTTTCTCTTTGAATTTTCGATATATATTTTTTTTTTAAGCGGAGATTTTAGCCAAAGGAAAAAACTTTTCGAAAATCTGCCGGGATGGAGGGGGGTCATTGGTGAAACATCTGCTTGATGCGGCAGGTTAAGACTCGTGATATTGTAGCAAAGTGTGGCCAAGAATCAAAACTAAGTAATGTTACTGTACATCTTGGCAGTTTCGACTTATTGATGTCATTTATGGGTACAATTGGTTACATCATGAATGGAAGTGGAATAAAAGAACTTTTAACGTTGTTTATGCAAGTGTGTCTGTGGACAAAACGTTGAGTGGTCATGCTTATGCAAGAGCACTCAGGGCACATATATTAGGACATGCTGCACTGGCTACAGTGATTCTGAATGAAACTGATATTTCTGTTGATGAGCAGTCAGAAATAGAAGCAACGTTGCAGGAGGTTGACTCCACATAGATTAACAATAAAAAAAAAAATGTGCTTTGTAACTTCAATGGCACCATGGACATGATCAAGTGTAATGGTGGGACTGCAAAGCTTTGGGGTAATACTTTGAAATGTTAACACTGGTCAAACAGTTTATTGAAGCAGAGCATTGAGGTAACTGAAAATTACACCTTGAAACAATTTAAAAGATGCTACCCCTGCAAGACGATTTTCCATTTGATATTTGGTAACTGGGGGGTATGAAAAAAAAAAAAAAAAGTGCGAACATTCTCGCACCTCTAGCACCAAAAAGGTGCAACTCACAAGAAAAATGTACAGAACATTTTTTTGTCGAGAATTCTGTGTAGATTACTTTATGTATGGACATATTTTTCTCTAAAGTGAGTCCCAAGCGAGATATTTACAAGAAAACTGTTTTTGGCCGCCATTTTTTCAAGATGGCGGCCAAATCCGGGGAGGCAGAGGGGTGCAAAATTAGTATGTTATTAAGTACCCTATCAGGGAGAGAATAAAACTTATTCCAGCTTTTCTTAATTTTTTTTCTTCTTCAACCCTCTACTGACTGGACTAGTAAAGGAGGTAGTTTATTAATTTGTAATAGGAGAGTTATCAATAATTCTAACAGCCTTGTTCTGAATTTTGTTTAGTTGTTTTAGTGTAACTTCTACACATCCATTCCTCATGGGTCAGCAATATTCCAGCTGAGAGTGCACATGATTCTTATAAACTATTGCTAACTGCTCGTCAGTGAAGAAGCTACAAACTCTGTACAATAATCCAAGATTGTTTCAGGCGGTTTTCGCAAGTGATCTGACATGAGATATCCAGCTGAGGGCAATGTTAAGTGAAACACCTAGAATTTCAGTACTTATGGAGATAGGAATATTAATAGCACTGAAAGTAATTTAAGAATCTGACAATAATTATCTGCCTATTAGTTCACTGTATATATTTGGTTTTACTAGCATTAAATGAGATAAGGTTGTTTTGACCCCATTCAGAGTTCTAGATAAGTTCTGATTTATGAAGATGGCTGTACTGAGTTGTGAGTTAGAGATATTAAACTCTGTGAATGGGTTAATGCAACTCTTAACATCTTCCAGAGAAAGTCATATACATTTTATTACTGCCATTCCAGGAGATTTATTTATTTATTTTTTTCTCACGAGAGTTTCCGAACTGGAGGGTCATCCTTTACTTAAATCATATCGCCTGTCGGTTGCATGATTAGAGTGAAATAGACGTAATCGTAATTAAACCTACTGGACTAAGGCCTTCCGTGGTGAGGCAATAATCGTCTGTACACTTAGGCAATTTGTACGGCATGGGAGGCGTCAGGCGAGGTGGAAATCATACAGTTTTTACTACTTATGACCACACATTTCAGTTTACCTAAAAGTGCTTATAATGACACAAAAAGGTCCAGGGGAGCATTATGCATTCTCATTTCCTTGTCCTTAAAGCAAATAAATATATAAATAATTAATTTGTCTCATTGCTATATATAATTCACTAGCCAGGGTATTGACTGTTGTAACTTCGTCTAGGTTGCAGGTAATATGCGACTGACCGTGTGTGTGTGTGTGTGTGTGTGTGTGTGTGTGTGTGTGTGTGTGTGTGTGTGTGTGTGTGTGTGTGTGTGTGTGTGTGTGTGTGTGTGTGTGTGTGTGTGTGTGTGTGATCAGAAGGTAGTTTATTACATACATTATATAACAGGGCCGAATAAAGTTTCCTTTCTTTTTGTCTGATTAACTCCTCTCGTCTCACAAAGTCTCGTATGTTTTTTTTTCTGTTGAACATATGGTTGCAGGGCCGTCATTGTACTACCACTATTAACCCCTCTAGTCCCGTGATGCATCATATGTTATTGCTACTTCCAGATTATTTTATTCAGATTAAGACAGATCTCTGGTACTGAAGGGATCAGTGAAGGCTACATCTCGCCTTTCTTTTTAGAAAAGTTAACAATTTGAATTAAATCGTCTGGAAGAAAATTTTATAGATTATAAAATAAGTGTTCAGAGGGCATTTTTAAAGATGAGACCTTTCTTCTGAACTCGTTGCTTGCACGCCAACCCATTACGGGGGCACACGACACTCAAACATCCATAGAACCTGTTTTCCATCAAACATTCTCATACAAGGATTACACGGCATTTTTAGTGTTCCACATACCAAGTCCGATCAAGATCCGAATGATCGGATCTTGAATATGGCTTTCTCTTGTATTTTGTTTTTCTCTTGGAAGGAGCAGTTTTGCGGGCTCGTAGCCCTTGGTTCCTTCTTCCTCACATTAAAAAAAAAAAAAAGTCCGTAGACTCAGGAAGTCTTGATTATCCTCTCTTTCCATCTGCCGACGACATTCAAACTTTCAAAGGCAAAGTATTCAGACACTTTGAGTGAAAGTGGTCAGGCTTAGACATTAGTTTCTTTGACTTTTTTTTTTTAACTGATTTTTTTCATTCATTTATCTCTTAGTTACGTATATCTGAAAAAAAGTATTGCTGAGGAAGAGCTTCTTCACATTTTCCTTTATCCCCGAACGTAAGCTACAGATCTGGACCCCAACACGATCATCATCAGTGGACAGTGAAACACGGCAAGTCTCCACTCGTCAGAGACATACAAAAGACCAGAACAGTAGTTGTCTGCTTCCACCTCTCTTCTGTCTTCCCTCACTTAGGCAGCCTCATCTGAATTATAAATAACTGCGACGGACGCGGTGGAGTAATTCGTGTGGTTGTTGCCGATGCCACTATGAACAAAAAATAAAGGTACGTCCAACACACACTCATAATCACTCACATCACATTCCTGCATCAGCCTAATGATACTCAGACTCCTATGGCTGAATAATGAAATCGTCTATCATTAGTTACAATTGTCCCAGCTATGAGAAGAGTAATGGTACCAGTATTAAAAGGGTATGGAGACTATGACTCTTTCTCTGATGAACATAATACCTGATGTTAGCTGGAATAGAATATTTGAATTGTTCCGACAAGGAACGAGTTGTTTATGACAGTACCCTCTTTTTGACTACATGCTTAAATATTCTTTGTTTCTTTTCCCAATCTCATTTTCTTCCCCCCGCCTCTCTCTCTCTCTCTCTCTCTCTCTCTCTCTCTCTCTCTCTCTCTCTCTCTCTTCCTTACTTGAATCCCTGTTTTCCTTAGTTTTTCACTCTGTTTCACTTTCCTTCTCTCTCATCTTTCATTCCCCTCCCCATATCTTATTTTCCTTCCCCTCCCGTCTCCACAAGTGCCCGCTTACCCTAAACCAGATTACACGACCTAAACTTGTCCAACTCATTTCCCTTAGTATGTCAAACTTTGTGCTACGTTACGCTCTTGGGAGATTACTGCCAAAACTTTGTTGTGGTAGAGTATTTTGTATCGCCCGCCTCCCACCACCAATGTCTCTTTAACGTGACCCTTTCTCTTCCTCCTTCCTCTCTTGTTTGGTAATTCTACACCATAATTATCTTCCGTTTCTCTCGCCTGCCTCCTTCTTTCCACCCTCCAGTTTTTTTTTTTTTTCCTCCCACCTTTTCGATCTCTGCTGCATTCTCTCTCTCTCTCTCTCTCTCTCTCTCTCTCTCTCCTTCTTATATCATTTTCATTCTTTTCTTCTTCCTCCCTCCTTCATACTTACCTAATTTTTCTCTCTTCCTTCATGTTTTTTCTTTCACTGCCTCCTCCCAAATTCTTTCGTTCCCACATTCTATCTCTTCCTATTTCCTCTTTATTCATTTTTCGCCTATTCTATTTTCCTTTCCACCTTTTCCTTTCTCTCCCTTTCCTGCATCCATTGATCCTACGCCGTTTATCCCTTCTCTTCTTTTTCTCTCTTTTACGTTCCTTTTCCCATAATGTTCCTTAATCTTTCTGTTTCCGAGAAATTTAACTGGACCCTGGGACAAGAACTGGCCAAGCACTGCATAGAGGGACAAACAGAGTGGTACCAGAAATTACCTCCGTTGCTGATGATGCCATCGGTCTGCATCCCATGAGTCTACTTGTTGGAAAGCAGATGTTGGGCCACAAGTTACGCTTACCCATTGATCTGTTAATGGGAAGACCACATGGTGAAGAGCTGCCAACAGACACCTCCAGCACTGCAAAGCATCTTCAGGAAAGGCTGGCTGAGATACATCATCAAGTGCAAGGAGCCCTCAAGTTTTCAGGAGAGGTGATGAAGTGCAAGTAAAATGCCAAGGCAAGTGAGGTGAGCTTCGAGGGTGGTGACCAAGTTTGCTTATACAATCCTCATAGAAAGAAAGGACAGCCACCGAAGCTACAGAGCCCATGGGACAGGCCTTACACTGTGTTGGACCGCCTACCAGACGTAATGTATCAGATTCGGGGAAGCGGAAAGTCTCGCCCAAAGGTGGTACATGTGAACTGTTTGTGGCAGTACCATGGGCCAGGACAGTACAGCTGGGACGCCTCCGAGGAATTGTGGTTTCCCACAGGCAAGGAAGTTGAGGAGGACCAAGGGACTGAAGTGCAAGAGGATGGTGACAGTTTCTCGAGGGAAAAAATGAATCAGGAAGAGGATGAAGAACTTCCCAGAGGAGTGGACTGTGTGAAGAAGGAAGGACGTTGTTGAAAGTGGCATAGAAGAAGACCTGATAAGTTGAAGGATTATTTTGTGTATAGTTAGATGTTCCATTAGGATTAACGATTGTTTATATAATGTGCAGTTTTGTCAGGATGACAATAAACTATGGAGGAGGTAGTGTTAAGACGCGAGATTTGCCAGTCAGGTAGCCGAGATGTTTCTTGACGTTTCCAATACCGTAGGTTAGTTCCGGTACGAGTCAGGGTTGCCAGTTTGCCTGTTGTTTGTGAGGGTAGTTGTTTCATAAGCTGTACATTACTTTTTGTGCTCAGTTTCTTTATAATGTTTTATTTACCGGCATGTAATTGTTTGTTAAATTATGTAATTGAAATTGAGTCTGTATGGTAAATAAATTACAGTGTTATTCTAGCATGTTCTGGTTGTCTCCGAGTTGGTAACTGTGCTCTCTCTCTCTGCAATACACCAGAACTGTGGGAAGTAGATCATTCTAGTACAATTCAAGTATATACAAGGATGGGGAAGAGACTAGAGCAAGTTTTAGTTGGTTTTCAGTTCAGTTTGAGTGTAGTGCAGTGTCAGTGCAGTTTGCATATTTTCAGTACTTGTGAAAACAGTGAAGTGTTACTAAAGTCTGTATATCATCGGCACTCGTAAAAATAGTGTTGTCAAGCATTAAGTGTATTTGCAGTTAGTAAAGTTTGTATAGCTCCAGTGCGTGTGAGAATAGTGAAGTTGGAAGGCATTAAGTGTAACTGTTTGGAAACTAAAGACAGTTAACTTAAGAAGCCCGTGTTTAATTACGACGCCTGAACTGATCTTGTGTACTGCACACCTAAATGCTGACCATAGGAAGAACAAATCACTGGACAACGTCCTTCCTATACTGTACAACTGCTGTTGGAGCCTGTGGCAGTGTGGGACGGGGACATAACAGTATATTGAATTAGTCTTAATATATTACCATTTTATTTTCAGTGCCCCCCCCCCCCTTTTGGCGGGGGGGACACAATCTGGCCACACTATGGGGAGGTACTAATACTCTCTGGCCAGGTTGTGTTAGAAAGAATACTGCCACCGTATTCCCTGTGTGTTGTAAAAGGCGACTAAAAGGGGGTGAAGTGAGAGGACTAGGGACCCCCTTCTCTGTTTTTTAGCTCTTAAAAAGAGACAGGCCAGAGAAAGGCGTGGGGGATTGAGTTACTCCCATACCCTGAAGATTGGATCTATGAATGTGCATGGACGTAGTACGATTGAGGCTAAAGGGGAGAAGATTGGGAGAATGTTTGTGAGAAGAAAGTTGGATGCGTTAGTTTTGAGTGAAACGAAAATGAAAGGGAAAGATGAGTCTAAGTTTGGAAGAGTGAATGGAAGATTGTCAGATGTTGATAGAGGAAGGGCAAGAGAAGGTGTGGCCTTGTTAGTGAGTCCGGAAGTACAGCAGTGTGTGGTTGAATGGAAGGAGGTGTCATGGACATTGATGTGGGTGAAAGCGAAATTCAAAAGTGAGTTGTGGGTGTTTGTGAGTGTATATGGGCCTGGTAGTGAAAGGGATGAAGAAGAGAGGGAGTCTTTCTGGAATGATGTTGATGAGTGTCTGCAGAATGTTGGAGTGAATGTGAGTATGGTAATGATGGGAGATCTGAATGTAGAGTGAGAAATGTAGCAGTTGAAGGTGTAGTTGGTATGCATGGTGTGCCTGGAAGAAATGAAAATGAGGAATGAATGATAGGGATGTGCGTTGAGTGAGACGTGGTGATTGGAAATACCTTGTTTGAGAAGAAAGATAATTATAAGTATACATGGGTGAGACAGGAGCGTGGAAGGGTTGTTAATAATGCATTGCTGGACTATGTGGTTGTGTCAAGGAATGTAATAGGAAAATTGTTGGATGTGAGCGTTCTGAGAGGGGAAGGTGGAGTTATATCTGACCATTACCTGGTGGAGGGAAAGTTAAGAGAAGGTAAGAGATGGGTGAGAGCTAAGAGAGTTAGATGTTGCAGGGAGGTTTTGAAAGTGAGTGAGTTGGATAAAAGAGAGAAAATGTAGAATATCAGGAGAAATTGAAAGATGAATGGGACGCAGTGAAAGATCAGGAAAATGGCAGTGTGGAGGAGGAATGGTAGTTGTTTAAGAGTGCTGTGGTGAAGCATGCGGAAGAGGTGTGTGGTGTGAGACGAGTGGGTGGTGGTGTAAGAAAAGGAAGTGAATGGTGGTGCAAGGAAATAAGTATTGTTGTGGCTGAAAAGAAACATGCATATGAAGTGTGGCTGCAGAGGAAGGATGCAGTGTCATATGAGAGGTATAAGGAAATGAGGAATAGGGTGAGAAGAGCTGTGCGTGATGCTAAAGTGGCAGCAGATGCGAGGTGGGATAGGCGGTTGACTGAGAATTTTCAACAGAATAAATGTTTTGGAAGGAGGTGAAAAGGGTGCGAGAGGGAGAGTCTGGGAAGGAAGAGCGAGTAAAAGCAGAGGATAGAAGTATGTTAACTGAGATGGATGTAGTAAAGAAGAGATGGGCAGAGTGTTTTGAAAGACTGTTAAATGTAGAGGAGGAAAGGGAGGCTGAGACTGTAGTGGATGGAAGGGTGGAAGGAATAACCGTGTTGGGAGAGCTGAATGATTCTTTGATCACCGAGGAGGAAGTGCAGGAGGCAGTAATGGAGATGAAAACAGGGAAAGCTGCAGGTATGGATGGGTGTGCTGTGGAATGCCTGAAGGGTGGTGGAGCGACTATTGTTGACTGGTTAGTAAGATTCTTGAATGTGTGCTTTGTGAAAGGTATGGTGCCAATTGATTGGGCAAGTGTCTGTGTGGTTGTGTTGTATAAAGGTAAGGGTGATAAGTATGAATGTACCAGCTTTAGGCGTATAAGTCTGTTGAGTGTTGTACGTAAGGTGTATGGCAGAGTGTTAATTAAGAGAGTTAGAGAGGGTACAAAGGGAGTGATTGGTGATGGGCAGTGTGGCTTTAGGAGAGGGAGGGGATGCGTGGATCATGTGTTTGCTGTGTGACAGGTGTTTGAAAAGTATTTAGCAAAAGGTAAGGATGTGTTTTGGGCGTTATTGGATTTAGACAAAGAGTTTGATATATTATTTTGATAGGGAGGTTTTGTGGACTGTTTTAAGAGTGTATGGACTTGATGGTATGTTACTAAAAAGAAGTGAAAAGTTTTTATGTTACTAGTCCAGCGTGTGTAAGAGTGGGAAATACTGTGAGTGATTGGTTTCCCGTGAGAGTGGGGCTCCGGCAGGGATGTGTGACGTCGCCTTGGTTGTTTAATATTTATATGGATGGTGTTGTAAGGAAGGTGAATGCAAGTGTTAGGTGAGGTCTGAGTCTGGTGAATGTTGATGGCAGAGAGTGGAATCTGAAGCAGCTGCTGTTTGGAGATGATACTGCACTGGTGGCAGATTCAGAGGAGAGACTGAGGCAGTTGGTATAGGAGTTTGGAAGGGTGTATAAGAGGAGAAAATTGAAAGTAAAAGAGAATAAAAGTAAAGTGATGAAGTATACGAGGTAGCATTACGGAGGTTATTCTCTCGGGCATGGAAGCATACATTCCTTTCTCATATCCTTTGACTAACGCAAGAAAGCCTTGGTTTAATCACGCTTGTTCTAATGCTGTCCGCAACAAGGAGAAGGCCTACAAAAGGTACCGGAGCCAACCCACCTCTGAATCACATAATCTTTACGTTTCTGCCCGGAATCGTGCTAAGTCTGTTCTTCGCTCTACTAAAAATAATTTCATCCATACTAAATGCTCTCAACTCTCCAACTCGAATTCTTCCCGCTCCTTCTGGCACCTTGCCAAAAATCTTTCTAACAACTTTACCTCATCATCCTTCCCTCCTCTTTTCTACTCTGATGGTTCTGTAGCTATTTCTTCTACTGATAAAGCAGACCTCTTCGCACAGACTTTCTCCTCCAATTCCACCTTAGACGATTCCGGTGCTGTTCCTCCATCACTTCCCCCCTCTGACTTCCTCATGGCTGACATTAAAATTTCTTCAGTTGATGTATTTTCTGCCATTACTGGCCTCAGTACTAACAAGGCATATGGGCCTGATGGGGTCCCTCCTGTTGTTCTCAAAAACTGTGCTTCTGTGCTTACACCCTGCCTAGGCAAACTATTTCGCCTTTGTCTGTCAACTTGTACCTTTCCTTCTTGCTGGAAGTTTGCTCTCATTCAGCCAGTCCCAAAGAAGGGTGACCACTCCCAACCCTCCAACTATCGTCCAATTGCTTTAACGTCCTGTATTTCAAAAGTTTTCGAGTCAATTCTTAATAAAAAAATTTTAAGGCATCTTTCCTATCACAACCTTCTTTCCGATCGTCAGTATGGGTTCCGTCAGGGACGCTCCACTGGCGATCTTCTCACCTACCTTTCAGACTCCTGGTCATCCTCCTTTCGGGACTTTGGCGAAAGCTTTGCCATTGCACTTGACATCTCAAAGGCTTTCGATCGAGTCTGGCATAAATCTTTAATTTCCAAACTGCCCTCCTACGGTTTCTATCCTTCTATCTGTACCTTCATCGCTAGCTTCCTTTCTGGTCGTTCTATAGCTGCTGTCGTAGACGGCCATCGTTCTTCTCCTAGATCTATCAACAGTGGTGTTCCTCAGGGCTCTGTCCTATCACCAACTCTCTTCCTTTTATTCATCAATGATCTTCTAAGCTGTACATCTAACCCTATCCACTCATACGCTGATGACTCCACCCTTCACCTTTCCATTCGGTTCCCGCAACGCCCATCTCAACAGTTACTTCAAGAAACAAGGGATGAGGCTATGGCACACCTAATGTCTGACTTGGCTCATATCTCTGACTGGGGTAAAAATAATATGGTTGTCTTTAATGCTTCTAAGACTCAGTTCTTACACCTATCAACCCGACAAAATCTTCCACAGGTATACCCACTAATGTTTAATAATATTCAGATTAATCCTGCATCATCCTTGAACATGCTTGGGGTTTCATTTACTTGGGACTTATCTTGGAAAGATCATATTACATCTCTTGTAAAATCTGCTTCCAAGAGATTGGGTGTGCTAAGCCGACTCCGCTCTTTCTTTACCCCTGCACAATTGTTGACTCTATACAGGGGTTTTATCCGCCCCTGTGTGGAGTACAACTCTCATGTGTGGGGAGGCTCCCCACATACAGCTCTTCTCAATAGGGTGGAGTCAAAGGCTTTTCGTCTCATTAACTCTCCTCCTCTTACTGACTCCCTTCAACCTCTGTCTCTTCGCCGCACTGTTGCATCTTTATCTCTTTTCTATCGCTACTTTAATGGTCACTGCTCCTCTGAACTGTCTGCTTGCATTCCTCCACCTCTACGACGGGCGCGTAGCACCCGTCTGGCAGCAAACTCTCATCCCTTTTCTGTCCAACTCTCTAATGCAAGAGTTAACCGTTACTCCCAGTCTTTCATTCATGCAACAGGTCAGCTCTGGATCTGTCTCCCTCTGTCTGTATTTCCTCCTGCCTATGATCTCCAGTCTTTCAAACGCAGTGTGTCCAGGCATCTCAAAATGATCGGATCTTGAATTTGGCTCTCTATTGTATTTTGTTTTTCTCTTGGAGGGAACTGTTACTGCGGGCTCATGGCCTTTGGTTCCTTCTTCCTCGGATTAAAAAAAAAAAAAAAAAAAAGGAGGATGAATGTTGTTTTGAATGATGAGTTGCTTGAGGAGGTAGAGTGTTATAAGTATTTTGGGTCACACGTTGCTGTGGATGGAAGAATAGATGCAGAAGTGAAGTTTAGAATGAATGAATCAGGAAAGGTGCTTGGAGGAATGAAAAAAGTGTTTAGATGTCGTTCACTTAGAATGGATGTAATGTGAAGGCTGTATGAGGGTGTTGTGGTACTGCATTATATGGGGCTCAAAAATGGAATATGGGTGTAGCAGAGAGCAAAAGTTTGAATGTAATGGAGATGATGTGTCTGAGGAGTATGTGTGGAGTGACGCATATGGATCGAGTGAGAATTGATGAGGTATGAAGAAGAAATGGAGTTGTGTGGGAGATAGCTGATCGAGTTGAGCAGAGAGTGTTGCGATGGTTTGGGCATATGGAGAGAATGGATAATAAGCTATTGGTGAAAACGATAACTAGGTTTGATGTGAGAGGTGTAAGGCTGAGAGGGAGACCACGAATAGATGGCTGGACAGTGTGAAGAGAATGTTGCATGCGAGAGGGGTGTCTGTTGAGCAAGGAAGAGTGGCTGTGTGTGACAGAAATGAATGGAGAGAAATTGTTAATGAATAAGTGATGACACAGGCCTGAGGGGATATTCTCCCGCATTTGTCTAATCAGCTGATTAGGTCAGGTGCAGGTAAGGGGATGGGTCTTCTATGATGTGGCAGGGGTAAACAAGCTCCGCTGTTGGGCCCTGCTGCGGATGTCACTGATTGCATTGTGCAGTTGACCCTCGTGCGGTGTGGTGCGGTGAGGATCTGTCCCTTCTGGTCTTGGGGCTAAGATGCTAATGAATGCGTTTGAGTGGATGAGTAAATTGGGAGTGTGTCGTCCTGTCTCGGCTACCTCCCTTTCCTTGGGGGAAGCAGCCTAGGTATATAAAGAGGTTAATAGTTTTCAGTGTCATAGTGATGGATGCACGGGTCGTTGGTCTTAACTCAGGGGATACATGGTAGGAACAATGACGAGAGACCCTACTTGCCCTAGTTCACAAGCATTTCTTCTTTTTGTCAGATCAATCTTGCTTTACACCCCATAACACTCATTACCTTCACAATCTTAAGCTGGTCTTTTGCAGTAAGGAACGGTTAAGTTTTGGGTCTCTACTCTCCTGGCATGAAAATAAAAGAGTGGATTTGAACAGATGGTTGTATGATATCAGGGATTTGACCATCGTTACATGGTTGTTTGGGTGAGCAAATGAAGGTAGCCAGCAAAAACACTGCACAACATGTATCTGAGTGCTGTCATGCAGCATCCTGACTAAATTATATCGGAAGCCATTAAAGCAACAACATATAAGTGCACATCACTAAAAGCTTGTGAATAAAGTTGAGTTAATTACTCACTTTTCCCAAAATTCATCACCATATTGCTTACTAATGCCAAAAATTGCAAAGGTGAGCATTCAGATTTGGTTATCTCGGAACTATTAATGCTGCAGTAGACCTATGCACACTGAGGGAAAGCTAAAGGAAAAGTATTCAATTGTTACTTATGACTTTTTTTTCAAGTCACCACAAACTTGCTGAAAAACGTAAACTGCTAAACTATTGGATAGGTTACGGAAAAGCATTAATTGCAATGGTTGTTACTTACTACTCAACGGCCAACAACACTGAACAACTCTTTCCAATGCCAGTGCCAGTGGCGTCATATTAGCTTGCTCTACAAAAAAAAGTTGCAAACAATTATGGGATGAGAACAAAGGTCACTGTTTTGTTTACACAACCCTACTTTACCATCGCAAGCACTCGGGCGGTCAATTCATCTCGGATGTTTTTGCTTATATGCTTACATGTTAATGGCACAAGCACAATCTTCTTTCATTCTTCTGGGAATCATAGTGAACCACAGGATGGGTTTGGGAAACAAAAAAACACATTGCCAGGTGTGCCAGATGATTCTCTTCACATCTGTAATAAACAGAAATTAATTTTTATAAATCTGAAGAAAAAAAAAAAAGGTCCCAGGGCTGGCCTGGGGTGCAGATAAAATGTTTTACCTTATGGGTATTAAGGGGTAAAGTGATTTTTCTTTAGAGTAACCCCATAATTCTGAAAGGAGCAAAAAAGTACCAAACCTTGCCCAAAACTGGGTTAATTCTGAAATGATTAAAGCTACAGCAGACATAGGGACATCAGTGGAAAAATTATGGAAAAGTACTAGATGTATATAGTGGTAGGTGGGGGCGCTCGCTAGTGGTAGGTGGGGGCACTCGCTAGCGGTAGGTGGGGGTGCTCGCCATCCACTCACTTGATGTAGCGTTGCTCTCGGGTGTCTGCCCTTTCCTCTCCTCCATCCTTCTTTCCTTCCATCTTCTTCTGTCTTTCTTTCCTTCATTCTTTCCTCGTCCTTCTGCCTGTGGGTGACTCTACACTGAGTGACAAGCCAAATGGTTTCTTGTACACCAGGAAACCGTTTACTACGCTGGGTGGTAATCATAAAACCAAATTTTGGCACCTGGTGGTTTAGTGGGTAATTATGGCACTCCAATCGAATTGAGCCGGTGAAGGTTTATATCCAAGGGATGGTTGAGGTTTATTGCTCACGTAATGCCACTCAGGGATGAGTGAGGCTGGTCACTCTCATCTTAAATAAAAGGACCAAGTTGCCTAGCCCCGGGCTTCTACGCTCCTCATGGGGCAACGTAGGATTGGATGATGGATGGATGGATGGACTAGATGTATATTAAGTACCTTTTTCTAAAGGCTTTACATTCCCCATTAAGGATAACATAAGTGGGAGGCACATTTCTTCCTTTAGATAAAATATTTACATTAGCAATCTGCCTCACTCCAACACGTTCTGCAGTTCCAAGTGTGTGCGCATATGACTTAATAAATTCCCAGCGTGCCCTAACTGTGTTTGTATGATTAACTGTCCCCGTCTCAGAGGGGCTAGGGGACGGGTATTGTTTTCACTCGGTTTGTCTATCTGTTTGCCTGTCTGTCAGTTAAGAACTTTACGCGAAAACTCCTCATGCGATTTTGACTAAAATTGCAAGGATGATGGGCTATGACCTTCTGATCACCTGATTAAATTTTGGGCCAAATTGGACCAAGGCCTAGGCTGTAGACCAAAAAAATGTAAAGAAGAAAAATCGTCATATCGACATGAAACAAAAACCTAAAGGTGCATCTTTCAAATCTGCATCCTATAACATGCCTCATTATATCAGGGTGGTCACCCCTCAGTTAGCGGTACGAGGTTCAATGTCAGGTGGGTTGAGCCTGAAATTTCAAATGGGCATAATATCGTAAATTTTTACCCGATTTACTCTAGATTTGATGTGTGACAACGTCTACTAGATAATCCTGTTGTGTTTATACGTCAGCACTAAAATTACTGCCGGGGAGGGGTTTGTTGTGCCTTGGCACCAATTCTGGTTTAACTATTTAACTATATAAGTATTCGCTCACAGATCTATCAATCTGTCCATTTTTCCTTAGCTAATTAATGCCGATTGCTAATGGAATCGATTAGTTTATATAACCTTAAATAATCAAGAACATACTTAAGTGCTCTATTCCTTCTAATGCCAATTGATATAATTAAGCTATGGGAAACTTCTTGTGATCTAGGGATTTAGTTCATCTCTTCTACTTCTTCTCTCCATCTAGCTCTCAGTCTTTTTTTTTCTTCTTTTTTTTTTTCAGTTATTGCATTTCAGGCAAAAGAAGAAAAGAGGCACATACTCTTCCATTTTCTTTCTTTCTACCTAATTCTTTCTTTGCCCCCTGTCCTCAGTAAATAAGTTATTAAAATTATATAAATCAATGGACAAAGCCAGTCTCCCTTGGTCTTTGTCACTTTTGTTCGGCGTTCCACTCCTTCTGCGTCCATCCAAACATAACCCTGGCCAGACTGTAGGAGGTCCTCATGACAACAATAGCGGGTTATATCTTTATGGCCGGGGTAAGTGGCCAGTGGAGGAGGGGATATGGAACGACTTCATTTAGACCACCGTAACGAGAGAGAGAGAGAGAGAGCGAGAGAGAGCGAGCGAGCGAGCGAGCGAGAGAGAGAGAGAGAGAGAGAGAGAGAGAGAGAGAGAGAGAATTCAGTAGGAAAGAAGGAAATAGTAGAAAAATATAATAACGAGAATGAATAAAGTAAGAGGAAGGAAATACAGGCAGTGCAAGGAAAGGAACAATAAGCGGACGAAGGAGATAAAGAAAATAAGAAAGGAAGGCGGAAAAATAAATGGAAGGAGGGAGCTAAGGAAGAATGGACGTGAAGAAATATAACAGAAGGGAACAGAAAGACTGGATAGAAGAAAATTAAATAAAGGAGGAATAAGAATGGAAATGAAGGAGGAGAGGGAGGGGGAGAACAGGATAATAAAAAGAGGAAAAAAAGTGGAATAAAAATAAAGAGGAGAAAAAGAGAAAAGGGAAGAAAAAGAGACATAAGGAGAAGTTCATAGAAAGGAGAAACAGAGGTAGAGGAAAACGGGAAGAGGGAATAAAATATTTCTGTTTTCGGTTTTCCTGTCTGTAGGTCTCTCTCTCTCTCTCTCTCTCTCTCTCTCTCTCTCTCTCTCTCTCTCTCCTGATAAAAAAGACTCTCAGGAAAACTTTTTATCTAAGCGATGGATTTCCTTTCCTTCCCTCTCACTGCCACTATCAGATAAATCGTTGCTATTCATGGCCACCAGAGTTCAAAGTTTGGGTTCCCCAGCGCCGGAGGAAAAGAATTTAGGTCTTAAAATTTTCTACACGGGCCTTTGAAGCAGAGAAAAAATGTACTTCAAAGACTACCATATCGACACCGTATCATCCTTCCCTCTTTCTGCACTGTCTGAATTATTCACTGCCCCCCCCCCTCTCTCTCTCTCTCTCTCTCTCTCTCTCTCTGTGTGCCGACTTACCCTAGCAGCCTTGTCTCTGTCAAAATTCTCAGTACTCGGTTACCTGCACAGTCGGTTAGCTCACTGGATACTGAACGTAAGGTAAAAGTTTAAGGTTGTTTTTGCCATGTGTTCCTTTCATCATATCTCAAATTCGTTTTTGAGGGAAATTTCCGTGCAGAAACACGATTCAAGGGCATTAGGAATACGAGTATAAAGCTGTTGGATTCGTAATTATTATTTTTCAGATATTCATATAGTTCCCTTTCTTTTACAGTAAGTATATGAGAAACTCTTGAAAAATGATCCATCTCTGGTGTCATAAACATGGTGTTCGCGTCACATGGCGAACGTACAGTAATGCACAATCAACAAAAATATTATTGTTGTTCTCGCTCAGTTAGTACTTAAAGACATAACGCAGAATATATGTAACACTGGTATAATGTAGCTTCATTCCAGTAAGCATAATATTTGTTTGTAATTAAATGCGAAAAGCTCAGCAAAATTGTCTACGGGTACCAGTATTACACGTAATTGGATAGAAGAGTTAAGCTGAACAACAATGCTTATGGTAATAAGAATAAAAATGGAATCTCTCATGGTTATAAAATATGGTGGCAGAAACACCAGCGTACTGTAAGTACTAACAGACGTTAATTCTAACTACTGCAGTACGAGGGGTCCCTCCTAAACCGAAAACAACTTACCTGATGAGAGGGAAAATGTTTCTTAACTCTTAACCGACGGAAGAAACTAGGGTGTTATGTGCTGGAAGATGAAGAAATTGTGTATTATAGGAAAGGGTTTTCTTAGGATGTCATAGATGTCATGCTGACCGCCAGAAGGAGATTTTGCTACAGACACTGCTGAACTCAAATTACACTTCCTTACTACAACCACATGATCATGGTCCAAAAGTCTAGCGTCTTCAACTGAAACATTGAATGAATTAGGTTTCCATGTTTGTAAAAGTGTTGTGCACTCTGATTCTTTCCTAGGTATTGTTTTTTAGATGTGGATGTATCAACAGGAGCCGATCTGTCCATCTGTCATTCACTAACGATTTAGGAAGGGAAGTGCTTCGCTCCCACCGACCTGAGCGAAATAACCGAAGCCACATCACACCACGTAACGACACTAACCAAAGGTCCCTGAACCTCCCGCATCCAGTTGTTTTGTACTTGTTTACTATTACTGATTTTGGATCCTGCTAACCATAGTCATACTATTACATCCTCATTTGTGATAGTCAGGTGGGGTTCATCTGGAGGTGGGCACGCTAGCGTGTGTCAAATAACTCAAACGGTTGTACCAGCTATAACCAAACGTGATGAAATGTTTGAGGCTCTTCATGGGCTTGACATTGTCAGCAGGTCAGGCGCCGTATTCTTAACTCTGAGAGAGTGAACATATATTAAAAAAATAATAACATAACAACTGAAACCGACTCATTCGAGGACATTTCTCACCATCACCCATGGTTATCCTGCATGCCATGTTACGCAATGCATTTATTTGTACGGCAGACATTCCAAAGGAAGTGCTTCGTTCAGGAAGCTTCCTAAGTCACAGTCAGAAATTAAGGGCTTGCATAACCACTGTGTCCGATACAGTAATATGATCGTAATACTTCAGTAATGGTCATGGGTTTCTGTTTGTCCTGGGGAAAAGACAAGCCACGAATGCATGACTTTCTTACATAAAACATGAAACACTGGTTAGGTTTTTTGTTCTTCTTTGAGGGAGGAGATGCCCTGGAGCCAAGACCCGCCTGGGATAGATTACACCACATTTATAGGAATTGTTCCTGTGTTCTGGACTTCTCCTGGGAAATTTTCACTTGAGATATGAAGGTTGGAGGCGTGTTGAGGAAAACAGACAAGTAAAACAACCAAACAAACAACTCTGGACTATTCAAAACACCAGGAAAGCCACGACACAGGGAAATTAAAACCAGGAGAGGGAAAGTAAAGACCAGAAATTGGGACGAAAGACTCAGAAAACGGGAAGGAATTGCCATATACTGAAGGAAAAATAAAAGATAGTAGAAGAAATTGATCACGAGTTTTCCCAGACATTTAATAAATATTAGGGTCATTATCAGTCATCATCATCATCATCATCATCATCATCATCATCATCATCATTATTATTATTATTATTATTATTATTATTATTGTGGAAGGGTTGCAAGAGGAGGGAAAAAAGGCAGAATATAAGTGGGAAATGGAGGAGCGATTGGGTAAATATGGATTGGATCAGAAGGGGGACGAGGACGGTGTGTACAAGATATTCACAGAAGAAATCTGTGCACCATTTGAGGTGGTGTGTGAATTGTAGAGAAGACGAAAGGGTTGCAGGGAACACTATGGTGGAATGAAGAGTTGAGAGAGGCTGTGGCACAAAAGGAAGCATATAATGAGTGGATGAGAAACAGAGGCATGGAAATAGTTGAGAGACGGAATAGAGAGTTATATGCAGAGAGGAAGAAAGAGGTGAAAAGATTAGTAAGAGAGAGTAAGCAGAGAGTGGATGAGGAATCTGGAAGGAATTTGAGTGTAAATTGGAGGGAATGTCAGAAAATGTTCTGGCACGAGGTAAAGAGAGTTAGACAGGGTGCCAAAGAAGTTAGTTAGGGAGTGAAAAATAAAAACGGTAGATCACTAGTAGAGAAGGGAGAAAAAGTGAGCAGGGTTAGAGATCACTTTAAAGAATTGTTGAACCTAGAGAATGAAAGTAATGCGAGTGTAAGTGGCTGGGGAATGGCTGGGAAACTGAGGGATGTGAGAAGAGAGGTTAAAATCAGTATGATGGAAGTTGTGGAAGCAATGAAGAAAGTTAAAATGGGGAAACCCCCAGGAATTGATGGGGTGTGTGGTGAAATGCTGAAGCATGGAGGAGAGATAGTAGTAGAATGGATGTGGAAGATGTGCAGATTCGCCTGGGAAGAAGGTGGAGTCCTTGAGGATTGGAAATCAGGTATAAATATTCCCTTGTACAAAGGAAAAGGGGTAATCGTAGAGATATTTGTCTTCTTAGTGTAATAGGAAAAGTATATGGTAGGATACTTACTGACAGAGTTAGGGAAATAACAGAGGAATTAGTTGGAGACGAACAGGAAGTTTTAGGAAGGGAAGAGGTTGTGTAGATCAGATATTCATTCTTAGATCTTTAGTGGAAAAGTTTCTCGAGAAGGGAAAGAGGTTGTATGCAGCCTTCATGGATTTAGAGAAAGCATATGACAGGGTGGATAGACAAGGATTGTGGAAAGTATTAAGAATATATGGAGTAGATGGGAAGTTGTTGAATGCCGTGAAGAGTATGTATCAGGGTGCTAAGGCTGCAGTGCGTGTGGATAGTGAACTGCGTGAATTCTTCTATTTGAAGGTTGGATTGAGACAGGGATGTGTCTTGTCTCCATGGTTGTTCAGTCTGTATATGGATGGGGTTATAAAAATAGATACAAGGTAGGGCAGTGGATGTTGGAGTGGCCCTAGTGAGAGAGGGTAGTGTTTGGAAACTCCCTGCACTGTTGTTTGCAGATGATACTGTGTTGTTAAGTGAAGACAAAGGGGAGCTGCTTGGCGTGGTGGATGAGCTTGGGAAAGTGTGTAAGAAACGGAATCTAAAGATGAATGTAGGGAAGAGTAAAGTTACGGTCTTCGTGAGAAGTGCAATCAGTGAATGCACAGTCAGGTTGGATGAGGAGGAAATGGAAAATGTGAGTGTGTTTAAGTACTTGGGTAGTGTGATGAGTAAGGACGGAGGTTTAGAGGGTGAAGTGCTTGAAAGGGTACAGCAAGGAAGAAAGGTTGCTGGTTCTTTGAAAGCAGTGATAAGAAACTGGGAAGTGAGCATGGAAATGATAAAGTTACTACAAGAAAATATTGTGATACCAACTCTAACGTATGGCGGTGAAGCTTGGACTTTGTTGGAGGGACAGAAGTCAAGAGTGAGAGCAGTGGAAATGAGTTATTTGAGAGGAGCATGTGGAATCACCTGGAGAGAGAGCCTGACAAATGAAGAAGTGATGGAACGTTGTGGTGTGGATGTGGATGTGGTAGGAAGTGGTAGGAGAAACACATTGAGGTGGTTTGGTCATATGGAGAGGATAGAAAGTGAGAGACTGACGAGGAGAGTGTATGTGAGTGGGGTGGAGAGGGAGGGCAATGATAAGATGGAGGAATGGAGTGGAGAGGCACTGTATATGAGAGAGGGGAGTGTGAGCTGGGAGCAATGATGCCACTTTTGTAGGAGCCATTTCCCACATAACAGCAATTTGTCCCCACAGAATCCCACAGATTTCAAGGAAAATCCCATGAAAATTCCCACAAGATTAAAAAAACATAAATTGTTTTTTTAGCAATGTTCCACAAAAAATAATTATTACTTCTTACAAAAGAAATATTGCAGTTAATTTACAATCATATGGAAACCAAATTACTTGTATGAAATGAAAGGATAGAAGGTTTTCTCTTGATTTAGCTTATTTGTCATTACATTGATTAAACATATACAAATTAGGAAAATTAATGGAACTGCATATTCATTTTACAATTTAAAAACCGCACAGTTAAATCACTCTGTCTCAAGAGCAGTAATGTTATTTTCCTCTTCCTCTTCCCCACAACCTTTTGCATTGAAATTTCTGAGCATATCATCAGAAGGCTCAAAATCTACACATGACTGAAAGTAATGAGACAATCCATATCTAATTTGCAATAATGCCTCAACTGATCTAACGCTGAGACATTTTCTCAGTTTATAATGCACAACATTCACCTGAGAGAAATTTTTTTCTACTGAGGCATTAGAAAATGGAAGTGACAGTAATGCCAGTACAAGACTAGAAACATTTGGGAATGTTTTTTGTCGTGCAAAGTTTTTCTTTTCATTCACGTCGGCGCAAAAAGTAATTACATTACCCATGCAATTTTTGGACCATTGCTGAAGACCCATAGTACTCCTTTCATTTTCACAATCATCGAGATCCTCAAAAGTTGTCTATACCTAGCACCAGTAGTGGCAATAGAATGTTTTTTTTCTGGAATGTGGCATTACTGTAGATGGACGAAAACTTTCCAGCATTAGAAAAATGCCTACATTTTCTGGTAAAAGCATCTGAACTTGGTTTATGAGTTGTTACAAATGTTTCACACCTCTCCTTAACCCGTGGCATCCCGTCGACGTTCTTTAACGTCCACACGTTTTGTCACTGCCAATCCCGTTGACTTACATAAACGCGAATCAATTGCAAGGTCCCTAATTTGCACAATTTTCAATTTTCGCAAGTGATTTTTGGTATGTATACACGTGACACCTTCCTCTACAAGATGCCAGGCAGGGACAATGCCTTACCCAGCATGACCTCCTCCCCCCCCCTGCATGCCATTGTCTCAGCAATTCACCTGTTATCAGTGACCTGGCCAGTAAAGCCAGGTCATGCCACTGTACGAAATTCAGGGCCAGAGTGATTCCACAATCAGTGACAATGTGGAGGACAAACTTTACATAGCATTAGAGGAAGTAACAGACAGAAATGATGATCAGGTAATGTGGCAAAAAAAGGTCAGGTATGGTGATGCGTTAGTGAGTGAAACAATGCTTATAATGCCTATATTACTGCTTGAAAACCAATATACTCTCGTACTACACATAAATTCGTACCAAGTAAATAAATAAATACCGTTTATGAGTGGTGTGAAATAGTTATCCTCCCATAGAACTCGTTTTCTTTGGTGCCAGCCTGTTAGAAAGCCCAGTAAGATAAGGAGGTACTCCTACCTGTATCGACTATTTTAAACCTCAGGTGAGCGATTTCTCTATGAATTTTCGATGTTTCTTACCAAAAGCGGAGGTTTGAGCCCAAAAAAAATTTTTTCCAAAAATGGTCGGGATTGGGGGGAGTCAGTGGTGGAAAAGTGGTCGGGATGGGGCGGGTTAACATACTTGATTTGAGCTTCGTTTAAAGAAAAAGCAGCTGCATAAGTGGTGAACTCATAACCAAAGCTCACTGCATCACAAGGCAAAACATGGTCCGGGAGACAGCCGGCAGAGCGGCTTGGGCCTGAGTAGAGGTACGGCTGTACGAGACTAAAACATTTACCATACGGATCAAATCTTTCACAAGGATGGGAAGCTCCAATTCAGACTTGACTCATTTAACACCATCTGATTAATCATTTCCAAAATATTACCCAAATTCTCCTTTTTACAGTTAGTTTCTGGCAAACTTCGTAGATTCCATAGAATTTCCCACAAACTTTACGAATTCCCATGACACTTCCCACAGATTAAGTGCGAAATTTGCTCCCCCACAAACAGTCCCACGGCAGGCCATTTGTCCCACAGATTTGTGGGAAATTCCCACGAAGTGGCAACACTGGCTGGGAGCAGGGCAGTGAAATGGTGGGGGACAGGGCGACATGGAGGCGATTTGTTTGTGGCCACCCCTTACGGGACTAAGGCGTCTGGCAATAGATAGATAGATAATTTTTATTATACTATTCCAACCATTTACAGGGATGTTTAGAATTCAAAAGTATGAAATAAGAACGCAGTGTAGGAGACCAGTAATTAAGCTTAGTGACCAGCGAAAATGAACTACACCTCCAAGCACTCATCTTTCATGCCAGTGGAAATCTAGGGACCATTTAACAGACGAAACCATTCGTAGTAACCCCTCAACACGTTTAACACACAATGCATTTCACTGACTGTCTAACTAAAAATGGAGTGCACCCCATATCAAGTGCATTGACTTTTACCCTGTTTCATGGCAGAAAAAATTCACAATATTTCAGAAATGAAAAATGAATGTAGGAGTAAGGACTGAATGAAGTACAATACATTACACAGCGCCCTCCTTACAGCCTCAGCAGAAGTGAGCCTCAGCGCAAATTCTGACGCGGGAAGGGTGGAGGAGTGCCGCAGCCATACTAGCTGTCAACACATATACCTCGACAGTGATGAAAAACAAGTTACTTGATCAAAAACCTAATGTTTGAGTTTGGGTCTGTGTTACATTATTGATATATGTTTTTGTGTTATGAAGAGCTAAATCATTATCTTATTAAGACTGAAAAGTGCTATAATATATTTAAAAATAATTTATTCGAAAACATTTCACCAATTCTACGAAACAACACAGCTCTACCTGAAAAGTAGGAATAACCCATTATAAGAATTACTTTATTACTTTAGATGTAGCAGATTGAAAAAATCCTGTTCGATATTTCCAAAGGTTAAACATTATTATCATCGTCATCATTATCACCATCTTGTATTTTACTCATTTCATGATTGGGTCTGGTTGCCTGCCGAAAACAAGGGAATAGAAGGCATGCAAGTGAGAGACCTATCAACAGCATGTGAAGTGTTATGAGAATATTTTTTTTATAGATGAACTTCACATTCACATTTCCTAGTAGATGGAGTCAGTCTGTAATATGTCAGTTTAATAAAGCGATGTCATATCCTTGCCGTGTGCTCCTTAACATATTCCAGCCAAACATCTCCATTCCCTATCAGTTGCCAAACATCGTCAGCTTCAGTCGTTGCTTTTGTCTACAATCATTTACTACAACCCTCCACTTCTGCCTGGCCTGCCACAACTCCTCCCATGTCTGATCTTATACAGGTAACCTTTGCACTACACTGTCGACAGTAACTCTTTTCATATAACACTACTCTCTGAGTACATTTTTTTTACGATTTCCTAAGCCAGGGTTCTCAAATGAGAGGAATTCCTCTTACGGTGGATTTCAACATTAAGGTTGGTGACGATAAAGAGAAAGCAAAATGGCCAAAGTAGCTCTTCTGCTGTATTGCTGGTTGTAGATTTGATACATTTTATCGCAAAATCTTTTTGGGTTCTAATTTGTGTTTTTTTAAGTGTAAAATCAGACTTCTGGTCCTCGGATAATTACCGTGTCAGTTAAAGTGATAAGTCCCTAAAATATTCATAAAACTTTATAAAAAGTTTCCATAACAAAACTTGGTATAACTTTAGAAGTAACCAACGTTACCAATTTTCATTATATTACGTCCCTGAACTATTCTAACTAAGACTTACCCTTTAAGCCTAGTTTCAGTTGGGGGAGCAAATTTTGTAGGGATAGTGATATAGTGACTTAGGTTAGGCTGTCGCTCAGTAACGGATGAATGTTGCGCCATATTGGCTGGTGCAGGCGTGTGCATTCGGTCTATGTCTGGCCCTAGATCAGGCCTAGGTTAGGTTAGGTTAGGTTAGTTTGGGTTAGTTTAATGCAAAATAGTGTGTTTTTAATTAATCTTGATCTTGATTTTGGGGGATAAACCCACTTTTGGAAATCTTACTCAAAATTCCAAAAGGGGGATTTTCCCCCCAAAATGAGGGTCAAAACTAATTAAAGCACAGTATTTTGCATTGGAAACCATAAAAATAATAATAAAAGAGAACGTTGGTTACTTCTAAAAATTTACCCAAAACTTGTATTTTTTTTTCTGTTATACATTAACAAGCACCGCCAGGGAGAGTCAGTGAGGTAAACTCCCTGATTTGTGAGTTGGGGGAGGGAGGAGACCATCAAAGATTTTCCGTCAAAGTGGGGAATGAAGAGGAATGCTTTAGGAACCTCTGTTCTACGTTGTTATTAACAAACATCCTTATTCTAATGCTTTCGTGGACCACAGTATGTTTTAACCTATCACCTCCAAACAGTACAGAAATTATGCCTCAATAATCCCACTTATACTGCTGTTTCGCCTCTTTACTCTCATGTTAACCAGTCTCAAACGAATAGGGTATAATGAACACTATAGCACATTCATGCAATCCGCTTGAAGCCTCCGTACTGTACTCAGATCTCTGTTTAGTATCAAGGCCATCATATCTTTGGTGATCTTCCTTACCTATGACACTAAATTATTTCTTCTCTTTTCTGTTATTGTTCCGAGGAACTTCAATTCCCTTCATTAATTTCTGTCTCTCACATTTCGCCATCACATCATCTTGAGAGTTACTTTTTCTTAACTATCCATCACTTAACTTGTATCCATATTTCTTTCAAACACGACTTTCACCGACATTCACAAAAATCTACAGTGGTCTTCAAAGCTCCTGTTCACTACCATAAAGCAACATTGCAGTATGGGTGTGTATCAGTACTGAGGTACTTCAATTTTCACGGTAAGTACCAGCCAAATCCCTTTTTCAATAGCTTGAAGGAATTGTGTCTCTCTCATAACCCGATCCATACACAGTATGAGTATATGCTGAATAGCCCCGAGGACATCAGACACCTATATAGCACGCCATTATTGATACTAAAACAAATGAATTTGACATCCACTTAATACATTCTCACACACACTTCACTATCATCAGAAATGTCTTTACAGTAATTATACTCCATCCACCGTGCGGCCTCGAATAATAACACGGTGCCTGGCTCCTATCTAGGAGACCAGGGCATGATTTCCGGCTAGAGCATTAAAAACTTTGTACACCCATATATATATATATATATATATATATATATATATATATATATATATATATATATATACTGTATATTCATCAGCCGTTGAGGTCCACTGCAGGACCTGCCTATCCCTACCGAAGCAGGGACGATACAGCCAATGTATCTCTACCCAGTGGCTTAGGCTGTCTGGTAGAGACTGTATGTAGGGTGAGAAGTGCTTGTGAGTGTGACTGTAGTGTTGTAGTGGCTTTCGATGTGTGTGTAGTCTGTGAACCAAGTGTAATCGGCTCGCCTTAAGCCGACTGGGTGCAAGCATACTAGTATGCGACACTGGTTCAACCACAGCACCCCTTATGTCTGCCAAAGTGGTCAGTGGCTCAGTGAACGCTTGGAAGCGTTTTTACAACTCTGGCTGGAGGCGAACCCGCGCCCACCAGCGTGCGAGATGTACACGCTACCACTGTACTACAGAGGCTTTTATATATATATATATATATATATATATATATATATATATATATATATATATATATATATATATATATATATATATATATATATTCCATTGGATCCCAGGGGAGCTGGGCAAGGCATGGCACTGGGCGGGTACTAAATGTACCGCCTCCGCCTGTCGGCTCATAGTCGCGAAGTTCATAGGTCCCTACCCGGGGGTTCCCTACTATATAAAGACTTGAAAAATCCCAGTTCTGTCCAATATTCCGGACACGGGGTTCCAATGGGTAAAATATATATATATATATATATATATATATATATATATATATATATATATATATATATATATATATATATATATATATATATATATATATATATATATATATATGTATATATATATATATATATATATATATATATATATATATATATATATATATATATATATATACTAAATAAATAATCAGTCTATTAATCTGTATATCTATCTATCTGTCTGTCTGTCTGTCTCTCTGTCTGTCTGTCTGTCTCTCTCTCTCTCTCTCTCTCTCTCTCTCTCTCTCTCTCTCTCTATTGCGCGAGCGCGTGGGGGGGGGAGAGAAGTTCAGCACAATAATATATAATATATATTTTTTAGCGGCTACATAATCCCGTGTTTGAACATCTCGTCTGGTAATTAGATAAATGCTCATTAATTATCAGGGTAAACTTGCGTAAGTTACCATGGCTGAGAATATTCCTCTATACACTGGTTAGTAGGACAGGGTTCATAGTACAGTGGATGCACTTGACAAGGATAAAGTCTCCAGTGTAAGACCCCCTTTCCAAAGCCGTATAAAATCCCATTGTGGTAGGAAAGAAATTAATAAAAATAACAGTAATTGTTGTGAAGGTGTTCATTGTGATACTGCATCACATCACATGACTGTAGGACCATTTCTTCTGATGTAAGCTGAATACTGTCGCCTGACGGTTGCATTAACCCCTCTAGACTAAATGATTAATGGACACACACTGTTAGAGATTATATGGGGACCTGTACTGTGGGCAGTGAGTATTCCCTAAGCTGAATAAAACTGTCCGGCTTTATCAAGAACAAAATGTTTAACATGTCTTATAACGAAATGCTTACGGGTGACCGCCTTTAACTTTCGTTACGAAGGAATTTATGGGCCTTCCACAGTCGCCTAATTTTGGTAAACAACAGACAATGAAACCTTCAGTCTTTTATTTCTGCTTCCAGTCATTTTTGGCAGTGATGTTTCCAAACACACGAACCATTAATATGAGTGCTGCTGGAATAGTTGCCATGAAATCCTTAGTGAGCTTTAAACACCCTGTCCCAGCGATGCTTTACAATGTTAACTAACGGTTTTATTCAGATATAAAGAGATCAATAATGGAAGCCGTCCTTTATCATAACACAGATTTAGTTAGGTTTCAAAGCGTCACAGGTATCTTGTCGTTTTAGGAGGCTCCTTCCAGTTCTTGACCTGTTTATTTTTGAGTATAGAAGTGCGTAGGGTTTGGGGCAGAATTCGATCGTTTTTCGTGAGCAAATGTGAAAAAGAAATCTCGCCATCGCTGTTAACGCAGTCTTGGTGTCTCATACTTAATCCATTCAGTCACTCAGGTCATCTATAGACTGATAAAATTATTAGAAAGTTCCCATGATAAGCAAAAACACATGATAGTGGAGCTAATAATGTTCTCTAGTCTCCAAATGTTTTTCATTATTTAAGAATCTCACCTTAAACTGGAAATATAGTTTCTAACCACTGCATGATGACATTTTACAGTCGTTCCAAGAAGTGTTGGTTAAGTTTCAGAATGCTTCGGTCACTCTGTACTGTATGTGCATTATCGCTGATGGAAAATTTTTGGATACTCTGCCACCACTTCTTGGGGTGACTGTACAATGAAATGAACAAAATCGTCTAGAGATATTTAGGATAAAAACAGACTAAAATGGCATCATAACAATGAGAAAAGGATGATTTAGGAAAATTATGTAACATAGGTGGAAGGGATAAGAAACAATCTATACACAGCACAATATGCTTAAAGGATTAACCCATTAATGCCCAATTTTTTATAATACAATTCCATGAAAACATAAACACTTTATTGCATATACTACATTATATTGTAAAAATTGTCCATTGCAGCAATATTTTACAATTTTCGGTCATTTAAATGCTGCTTCTTTTTTAAGGATCGCGGGCGTCTGGATGGCGATATGACCCACTTCCACCATACTGCGGTCTTTTATAACATAAAATCTTTAACAATTTCAACTGTTTTTATCCTTTCTAATTAAATAAAATTATATGACATGTGTAATGCTGAAAATGAAAGGTTCCTTTATATTTTGAGCTTGGACATAAATATTTCTCTTGATATGATTCAGTTCGTTTATCTATTTGTATGCCACTGTAACTCACAGTCGCCCATATGGAGATCAACATTGCACTTGGTGCACTGCTTACTCACTCTTTTCTTGCACTGTATGCATTTCCTTTGCTTCCCATCTTCAGTTCTTTTAAGTCTGTGTCCTGTAGGATCAAGTTTTATGTCTTGAAGTACTCTTCCATGCATCTTCTTGGGACGTCCTGGTGTAGAAGGTAATGAAACATTTAATACACTGCAAGAGAGTGCTTGAAGCTCAGTAGTGGTGCATGTGTTCCTGAAACTATGGTACTTAGTATCCAGGCATTCACCACCGCGATGTCAAAGTAGTTCGTGAAAAGACTTGCGTATCATTTCCTTCCTCTGACACCAGCGCGGTATTTCTGAGTCAGCCTATCGAGACGGTCTACTTTCCCCATATACTTATTATATTTGCTAATCAAATTTGGCTGTGGGATATGTATGAGCCTGTTTTCTTTGCTGCAACAACGTTTGGCAGAGCCAAGTGGTGAGATACCCTGAAGATTACTTCCAGTTATTACAAGGCTGTTGTCTTGTCACTTCACAAACAAGATTTCATTTTTTCATCGTTCAGTAGTCATATAATCTGTGTTCTCTGATTTTTATGTCTGCGTCGCTCGGCGAATTTGGCACTCAGCTGCCCATTGTCCTTTTTTTAGGACCAACATTCTAAATGACATAACTATGAAATCAGTGAAGTTTCACTGTATGGTGGTAAGAAACCATTGCCAATGATCAAAAATTTGTATACGTTTCATTTCAAGCATAATAATATTTACACTTGAAATATAATTCCAAGTTGAGCAAAAAAAAAAAAAATCTCATTTCCTTAGAGAAAAGACTCTTTGTGTTTACATATCTTGGGGAAGGATCACAAATCTAAATTATTTTTTCTTCTGGAATGTAAAAGATAATTGTTTTCATTGAATCAAAGGTTATATTAAAAAAAAAAAAAAAACAGCTTTTCACAAAATAGTACAACAAATCCATGGTCCTAGGAAAAGGCTCATGGACTATAATCTCAGTTGTGTACAAATAAAAAAGTCTCAGCATTCCCTTCCTTAGAGTGCAGATTTGGCGAGATGAAGTTGTTAGCACAAGTCAGCTCATTCAGGCAGCGCCTGATTTTTGAAAACTCGACAATAAACCTCCAGTCACTTACAATCATGTGTTTCCTTTATTCCTGTTTCTTCAGCCTTTTCACTCCATTTAATCGTGGGAATAGGGTTGGTATGAAGATAATTATTTTGGGGGAGGGTGATCTCACCTAAGGCTTGACAGAAAAGAAGTGAAGGGCATGGTCTGAGCAAAACACTTTCTCCTTATAAATACTAGATTCAACATATGCAAGAGTCGTTTTCATTTCATATTTCTGCCATACATTTATACTGTGCTCTGCTGAGAGCTTTGATGGATTAATGTGTATGAGGGGGGAGGGGTATATAAAGTCGTTAGCTCATTTAATGTCTGCGACCCTTCCAAGACAAAGTTTCTTGATGCTAACAACAATCCCTCTCCCTCTCCAGAAAGAAGTCATAGTGACAAATGGTTAATTAGAGATTGCTTAGAAATGTTTCACGACTTCACGTCTTTCGTGAGTTGAATTCAGCTCTATGGAGTTCGTTAGAAGCAATAAAATAAGAGTAGAGTTCCTCTGGGACCTGCGGCGAGGCTTGAGTTTCTGTTTGCTTAAAAAAGTAACTAACCTTAACAGAGAGATCTGCTACCAGGATTCTTTCTCATTGGGCTTAAATGAAGAACATTTACTCAAGTTGCTTCTAGATGGCACCATCACTGGTGACAGCTGACAGCCAATTTGGATTATCCATGTCAAATAACTTTATGTGGGACCACGTTCATGTTTCAAAAGGCTTAAAGTATTTACTTTTACTAACGTCGACGCTACTTGGCGCCACCACAGGTGTCAGCTGATGGCAGATTTGGATCCACTATGTGAAAATACCAAATATGGTACTACTTCTAGGTCTCCAAAGGTCTCCTTTTAACAAATCCGCCCGAAGAAGAAGATAAAGATGATGATGATGATGATGAAGAAGAAGAAGAAAAAAAAAATACTGGCTACTCATTGACCTGTTGGCTATCGCCGCAGGTAATAAAGACGTCATGGTACACAGTGGATAGAGTTATTGAGTCTACAATATTATCAAGATTTCTTTCCCAACCAGTATATAAATGAACGACGTGTATAAGTTAAAACAGACCAGTGTACTATAATTCAGTACATGCATATGTTCGTCCATCAAAAAAATACTTCGGTTTGGTGGATGAGCCGTATTAATTATTTTTATAGCTTGCGCCATTCGGAAGAAAAACTTTTCAGCATTCTATGCACTGTTTATATATTAATTTGTTATGTTCCTGATAGTATTTTCTAGAGATCAGTGAACTCATAGATTAGACCTTATTACAGGTTACGTTTGCCAAGTGGCAGCGGGACCTAAGAAGATATCGTAATGAAGAGAATAAGAGTAACTAAGAGTTAGATCAGTGTCCAGTACCACTTTAAATATAACAACTACATGAAAGTCGCAGCAAGAGGCGGAAACCCTGTGACACAAATTCCAATCCCTGATACGAGAGAATCTGGTCTGAGCGGAGAACGGAAGGGTTGCTGACTTTCTACTTGAGGGCAGGAGGTGGTTCTTACCCTTGGACCATAGGACTTCGTTTTATATCTTACTCGGTTCTTAGCAGACTTCTCTCAGTAAAAGTCTTATGACGGGGTTTGTATCTAATTCTTTCACTACCAGACGTCACTCCTGAGCTTGGAAGAACAATCTCGCAACTGCAAATATATATAAAAAAAAAATAATAATACGTGATCCGGTAGAAGGAATTGGGACTCTAGAGAGGAAGGACAGGTTTCTATGACTTATAGAGGGATGGGAAGATTTATATGGGGCAATGAGAAAAGAAGAGTGAGTTCAAAAGTGCAATGACAAGAGAAAGGCGAAATTTTGTGGGGCGAGGGGAACAGAGAGGATATCGAAGGGACAAGACTAAGTGAAATTTACAAGGCAAGGGGAAGAGGGAGAGCTGTATGGAGAAAAGGAAAGAGAGAAAGGACTTAATAAGCGGCGAGGGCAAGAATGCGGGAAATTCTGGGGGCAAGGGGAGGAGAGGGGAAGAGTTTTAAGGGCAAGGGGAAGAGAGGGGAGGATTAGGGGGCCAACGGGAAGAGAGGGAAATTTTTAAGAGCAAGGGGAAGAAAGGGGAGTTTTAAGGGGCAAGGGGATGGGAAAAGAGAATTTTTAGGGCAAGGGAAAGAGAGAAGGGGTTTTTAAGGGCAATGGGAAGACAGGGGGAGGAATTTTAAGGGCAATGGAAAGAGAGGTGAGAGTTTTAAGGGGCAAGGGAAAGAGAAGGGAAACTTTTAAGGGACGAGGGGAAGGGAGGTTGGATTGTAAGAGGCTAGGGAAGGAAAGAGTGGAATTCTACTGGGCAACATGAAGGCAGCGGTGACTTCTAACGAGCGAGATGAGGGATGGGATTATAAGTGTGAAGGGGAGAGATTCTAAGGGGTGAGAATAGATTCAAAAGAGCTGAGGAAAAAAAAAAGAGGATAGACTTAAAGGAGGAAAGTGAAAACGGAAACTATTTTAACGGCAGGAAGAAAAGCAGAGGGAGTTTGAAATAAATGGGGCAGAGAGAAGGACAGTTTGTAAGGGACGCAGGGGAAAAGGGTGAAGGAAGGAGGGGAAGGATTCTAAGGAAATTAAGGAGAAGAAGGAGGGAAAGGTAGATTAGGACTATGCGGTGCTGAAAGAAAAAAAGTTATTTATGGAGCGAATGGAGAAATTCATTGGTTGTGAAGACGTGGGTTCTGTTTAGGTTGATGGAAGGAGAACGTTTCTGGAGTCACGTAATAAGGAAAGAATAGAGGACGAGGTGTCTGTGGTCTGTGGAGACGAGAATGTTGTAAGGAGCTAGGACACAGGACAAAACATTTCTGTGGTGCTTGAATTTAGAAATTGGAGTTTTCATTGCTATTAAGAGGAAGGACACATGTTTTATAGAACGAGGGGAGAAGGAAAAAAGTGAAGAAGAAGATCATCGTCGTCTGATCATTTTTGTTACTTATGCATCTCTTTTGTAATATCAAATCCGTTAACAAAATTAACAAACAAGAGAACACTAACATGTCATATATTTGGAAGGAATGATGTTCGCAGCATTCCAGCATTGGACTCCTGTTGCGCCAACCTGTTTCTGCCTCCATTAGTTGCATTATTACAAATCTCTGTGCTGGCGAGCTATTACTAACGTAAACTGCTTATTTTCCATATTGGGCTGTGGTGGCGGTGGGAGTCAGGGTGGGCGGGGGTGCACTTTGTGGGTTCAAGGCTGTCTGTATTATCTGTCAGTGCTTGGGTACATGTAATACTCATAGATTTCATCATCTCCGTTATTAGGTTATCATTAATACTAATTACTATCATTAACTTATCGCCATCCTGCCATCATTATCATCATTATCCCCATTATTATTATTATCATCATTATTATCCTAATCCTCCAACCCTGCAACTACTGTACTATTAATCGGCTTTGTAGGACCATAAAACGGAAAAAGGAAAAGGTAAATGTTGACCTATCATCAGTGTCCAGAGAAAATGAACCACACCTCTGTTCACCCACCATATGAGCCATAGATATTTTTGACTCATAAAGGTAACTGCGGACTTGTTCATGACCAAGTAATCGATGAAAAATGAGTAACTGTTTGCCGGGAGGGACCAGAGCCCACTGTATTTCCATACATGCAGTACACACAATAAACACTGTTACTTCTCATAATGGTGTGGATGGTTCATAGAATCAAATGACAACTGTTGTGGTGAAGGTCATGTGCCTTGTACGTGGCAGGCGGCTGGATGTCCTTGATCATGCAATGCCATCAAGATTGTTGGCCGGTTACCTGCCCTTAAGTATTGTAGACTACGGGAGCCTAGCCTCGTGATCCTACACAAAGTGAAACATTAAATATTACTTCTCAGACTCTGCCTGATACATCAAGAGCATTCACGGGCTGTACCTTAATTACTTATGAGTAGTTCATATATTTTAGGTAGAAAAGTGGAAAGTATTAAGAATAGGAGTAGATGGGAAGTTGCTGAATGCAGTGAAGAGTATGTATGAGGGGGCTAAGGCTGCCGTGCGTGTGGATAGTGAACTGAGTGAATTTTTCTATTTGAAGGTTGGGTTGAAACAGGGATGTGTCATGTCTCCATGGTTGTTCAGTCAGTATATGGATGGGGTTATAAAAGAGACACAAGGTAGGGAAGTGGATGTTGGAGTGGCCCTAATGAGTGAGGGCAGTGTTTGGAATCTCCCTGTTCTGTTGTTTGCAGATGATACTGTGTTGTTAAGTGAAGATGAAAGGGAGCTGCAAGGCTTGGTGGATGAGCTTGGGAAAGTGTGTAAGAAACGGAATCTAAAGATGAATGTAGGGAAGAATAAAGTAATGGTCTTCGAGAGAAGCGAATTCAGTGAATGTACAGTAAGGTTGGATGGGGAGGAAATGGAAAATGTGAGTACATTTAAGTACTTTCCTAGTGTGATGAGTAAGGATGGAAGTTTGGAGGGAGAAATGCTTGAAAGGGTACAACAAGGAAGAAAGGTTGCTGGTTCCTTGAAAGCAGTGATAAGAAACAGGGAAGTGAACATGGGAGTGAAAAAGTTACTACATGACAGTATTGTGATACCAACTCTAACTTATGGAAGTAAAGCTTGGACCTTGTTGGAGAGATACAAGTCAAGAGTGAGAGTAGTGAAACTAGTGATTTAAGAGGGGCATGTGGAGTCACATGGAGAGACAGACTGACAAAGGATGTGAAGGAGCGTTGTGGTGTGGATGTGATAGAAAGCATTAGGAGAAACACATTGAAGTAGTTTGGCCATGTCGAGAGGATGGAGAGTGAGAGACTGACGAGAAGAGTGTATGTGAGTAAGGTGGAGGGGGAGAGAGGGAGGGGGAGGCCAAGGTTGAGATGGAGGGATGGAGTAGAGAGGTATATGAGGGAGGGAGGTGTGAGCTGGGAGCAGGGCAGTGAAATGGAGGGGGACAGGACGATATGGAGGCGATTTGTTTATGGTCACCCCATATGGGATTAAGGCGTCTGGCAATAGATAGGTAGATAGAAAAGTGGCCTGCAGTTCTAATAGACCCAGATTTGAATCTTGGCCAGGGAAGGGAACAGGTTAATGATATGAAAATCCTTAAAACAGCCTATACTGATCCACCAAAAGACTCACCGACATGTCATGAAAATATCCTCAGTAATAGGCTACCCATACTTAGTCCTGCATGAGACAACCCTAGCATGTATTCAGTATGGGAGGTGGATGTTAGGGCCGAACTGGTGACATGTGGATTTGTATGGGATGTGGAAGGACTGCTGGGCCTTGTGAACAAGCTGTGAAACCTATGCCCAGAGTCGGACACATAAAAACAAGCGGGGAACTCAGTGGAGCACAATCATCTGTCAAGGGCAACGTCATTTGCAAACCACTCTTCATAATGGGTTAGGTTTTCTCATCATTTGATTGGGTTTCGCAAAAAGTGTTTTCCGGATCCAGAATCTGCAGTGCGATCAGGATCGGTCCCAAAAGCTAATCGATTTTTCCCTGAGACATGGGCTATCTACCCACCAAATTTGGTCCAAATCTCTCTTGTAGTTTCTGAATAATCCTGCTAACAGACAATTAAACTAACAAACATCGGTCCCAGAAGTTAATCGATTGTTCCCTGGGACATGGGCAACCCACTATTAAAATTTGGTCCAAATCTCTGTTTTAGTTCTTGAGTAATCCTGCCAGTAGACAAACTGACCAACAAACAAACAAATGAACTGATTTAGGCAGAGCACTTGCCGGACTACCGAAACTTTGGGGTAGTGAAAATATGGATTTTTTCTTAGCGTGATGTTTTTTCACTCCTCTTCTTAGTTTTCACCGGTGTGTAGAGTCATTTAGCGAAATTTTTCGCTGATGAATTTAAAAGTTACTGACCATAGAAATTAGATTAATCAGTAAGTGTGGTAAAATATTGTGGTATAACAATACTGTCAGAGAATATGGTAAGGAAAGGTGGTGCTTCATTACAGCATCATTATCCTGTATTCTCATTACAGAGACTGACCTACCGTTACATAGAAGTCAGCTGTGTGTGTATTTGCCATGATATGTTACTGCAGTATATCAGGGTAAATGATGCGTGTGATGATATGATGGTGTATTGTTTTGCAACAGATGATTAATATTTGCCTGGGATGGTGCTTACTTGTTAAGGCGGAAGGCAAGAAAACTTGGAGTGTTGCTGATTTACTTAGAAACTTATGCAAAGTGATGATTACTGACATGTTATTTAGTACTACGAGGAACTAATAAGTGATTAATCATAAAGTATTCAGTAAGTTTCTGATTGACACAGTTTGCTTCGTATGTAAATTTGTTTTTTACCTCCGCCAAGGAGGTTATGCTTTTACCCACGTTGGTGTCTTTGTATGATTATCTGTCTGTCTGTTAGCAGGATTACTCAAAAAGTTATGAGCGGATTTTGCTGAAAAATATTTGGAGGGGTAGGGTATGGCCCAAGGACCATCCCATTAGATTTTGTCTGTGAACTGGATCATCTTCTGGATCCAGGATTTTTTTCTCACACTATATCTCCAGAAGTCATCAATGAATTTCAAGGGAAGGGTGGGTCATGGGTCAAGAAAGAATTTATTAAATTTGAGGGAGGATCCGAATCCGGATCAGGATCCTGCAATGGCATTGGCAGAAGTATGCACTCTCTGAGTGCTTTCTAGTTGATGCATAGGTTGAAGGCACAAGGGAGGAAAATGTATATCAAGGAAACTTAATGAGAGCCAATGCACAGATCGTTATTCGTGCATCGGCTTGGCGAGTGCCATCCTGCAGTTTATGCAAGCTGGGAAAAGTAAACATGACAAGAGTAACGAGAAGCTGTACAGATTTTAATGTGGAGATCATCGTTTAATTCTCTCCGACAAGGAGAGTATGTTCTCACCCCTGTTTGTTTGTTTGTTCGATACTTTGTTAGCAGAAATACTGAAAAACTAAAAGGGAGATTTGTACCAAATTTGGTGGGTTGATAGCCCATGTCCCAGGAAACAATCGATTAACTTTTGGGGTCGATGTTTATTAGTTTGTCTGTCTTGTAGCAGGATTACTCAAAATGGAGAAGAGAGATTTGTACCAAATTTGGTGGGTAGATAGCTCATGTCCCAGGAAACAACCTATTAACTTTTGGGACTGATACAGATGTTATTACAGATTCTGGATTCGGCAAACACTTTTTGCACAAAAAAAAAAAATCACTGATGAGAAAACCTAACCCTTTATGAAGGTGGCTTTGAAATTACTTTGCCCTTGTCAGAGACATGCCCTCCGCTGAGTGCCCCTCTAGTTTGTTTGTTAGTTGTATTATTGGAGGGTTTGTTCGCATTTTATTATTAGTAATTCAATATAAGCATTGTTTGTCCTTGTTCCTCGCTCGGCATTTTGTTCGACTGAGTTCACTGCCTAAGCTTTTCCAAAAGTTTTAATGAATCGGGTCTTTCCCCATCTAATCCTCTCTCCTCCGACTTCATCACCATCACCCCCACTAAATCCACCACTTAACACCATTTCTTTAAGTGATGCAAAACTCTTGGAACCAATTATTCTCCAAACTTTTGCGGTAAAGTTTAGACACGCGACGAGAAAAATGGTAATGGAAGTGAACTGCTGCCAGAGTGTTGATCCATTGTGATCTGAATTAACTTTTATGTTCCTGAGGCATTAAGTTCGATGGCAGGTATCGTAGGTTCCTAGGCTGAAGTGACTAACATAAGTACCGAATTTGCTGATTAATCTGTACCTTGTATTTGTCTACACACAGGAGTGCTGGTGAAATGGGTAGTTAATCCACTGTGATTCCGATTTTTGAATCTCTTGTTGGAAAGCTAGTTATGTAGGAAGTGACCTAAATTTTTGAACGATGACAGCGTTCTAAATTTTACTTCTGTTACCGCCATGCTTTTATACTCTACGAAAGCTTTTCTTGGTGAGGAGTTCGTTACCTCCGCCAAAGAAGCTAGAGAAGAGTGTGGGTTGTTTGTGGACGAGATATATCAAAGACCAATTAACGATTTTAAGTTATGGCAGGTGAATACGAGTAAATGGCCAATAGATCGAGGAAGAGTTTATTAGATTGTGAGGTGGATGTAGTTTCACATGCATGAATAAATCACCAATCTGATTTACGTCAGCGAAAGTATGCCTTCTCTGAGACTGTGTAGACAGTAGAATTAATTACCTCCGCCAACGACGTTGGACGGAGGTTTGTTTGTAAATTGCATCGGTGATAGAAGAGGCATGTACTTTGCAAGTGCTTTCTGGATGGATATTGTTCCTGGTCTTTTCACAACGAGAGGTCTCTAAGAAGTCGAACAACGTAGTTCCACAGTGGCAAAAAGAAACTGCAGAAGAAGTCTTGAAACCAATCGTAGTTAAGATCACCTCCAGGAGATCCAGGTTCTTCTTTGATTTGCATGTAGCAATAATTGATCCGTCTGTCCATTTAACTTTGGTAAACAGTATCCTGTTCGGTTGCCAACACTTTGCATATGACAGTGGTGCTTCTGGTGCTCGTGGTGATGGTGACAGCAGTGAGGAGAACACTGATATCATGTTAGTGGCGAGCGTTTGATTTCCCAAGATTCACTGTCACACAGAGCACAAACAACTCGCATATGATTACATAGCCAACTAACTGCTGCTGCCACGCTATTTGAGACTGAGCAGGGTGCTCAGCCATGAGTGTGTACAGAAGCCACCATCTTTCCTCTTCCTACGAAATGCCTTTTGGTTCACTGCTTTAAACACTGAAATCTTAAGGGTCACGAAGACAAAGGCTTCGATAACTCTGACATTTACATCGGAGTCTGTGTTATGGGATGATCTCAAGGTTTCCAGCCACTCTGTTAAACGATGCAGGTAACTAGGTACAGTCTCCAGCAAAAATCGAGCGACCAGCTTGACGAACAGGTTGGTATATGTGGCCCCGCCACACCCCTAGTCCCCCCCCCCTCCCTCATTCCCATTCATTCGTCTACCCTCCAACACAGGCCTCAATACTAATAAGGCATATGGGCCTGATGGAGTCTCTTCTGTTGTTCTCAAGAACTGTGCTTCTGTGCTCACACGCTGCCTAGGCAAACTCTTTCGTCTTTGTCTATCAACTTGTACCTTTCCTTCTTGCTGGAAGTTTGCTCTCATTCAGCCAGTCCCAAAGAAAGGTGACCATTCCCAACCCTCTAACTATCGTCCAATTGCTTTAACATCCTGTACCTCAAAAGTTTTCGAGTGTATTCTTAATAGAAAAATTTTAAAGCATCTTTCCTATCACAACCTTCTTTCTGACCGTCAGTATGGGTTCCGTCAGGGACGCTCCACAGGCGATCTTTTCCCCTGCCATTCAGACTCCTGGTCATCCTCCTTTCTGGACTTTGGCGAAAGCTTTGCCATTGCACTTGACATCTCAAAGGCTTTCGATCGAGTCTGGCATAAATCTTTAATTTCCAAACTCCCCTCTTACGGTTTTTATCCCTCTGTCTGTGCCTTCATCTCTAGCTTCCTTTCTAGTCGTTCTATAGCTGCTGTTGTAGACGGCCATCGTTCGTCTCCTAGATCTATAAACAGTTGTGTTCCTCAGGGCTCTGTCCTATCACCAACTCTCTTCCTTTTATTCATCAATGACCTTCTAAGCTGTACATCTAACCCTATCCACTCATATGCTGATGACTCTACCCTTCATCTTTCCATTCGATTCCCACAACGTCCATCTCAGCAGTTACTTCAACAAACAAGAGATGAGGCTATGACACACCTAATGTCTGACTTGGTTCGTATCTCTGACTGGGGTAATAATAATCTGGTTGTTTTTAATGCATCAAAGACTGAGTTTTTGCATCTATCAACATGACAAAATCTTCCACAGGTATACTCACTAATGTTTAATAATATTCAGCTTAATCCTGCATCATCCTTAAACACGCCTGGGGTTTCATTTACTAGGGACTTATCTTGGAAAGATCATATTACATCTCTTGTAAAATCTACTTCCAAGAGATTCGGTGTGCTAAGCCGACTCCATTCTTTCGTTACCCCTGCACAACTGTTGACTCTATACAGTGGTTTTATCCACCCCTGCTTGGAGTACAACTCTCATTTGTGGGGACGCTCCCCACATACAGCTCTTCTCAATAAGGTGGAGTCAAAGGCTTTTCGTCTCACTGACTCTCCTCCTCTTACTGATTCCCTTCAACCTCTGTCTCTTCACCACACTGTTGTATCTTTATCTCTTTTCTATCGCTGCTTCAATGGTCACTTCTCCTCTGAACTGTCTGCATGCATTCCTCCACCTCTACGATGGGCGCATAGCATCCGTCTAGCAGCAAACTCACCAACCTTTTCTGTCCAACTCTCTAATGCAAGAGTTAACCGTTACTCCCAGTTCTTCATTTATGCAACAGGTCAGCTCTGGAACTGTCTCCCTCTGTCTGTATTTCCTGCTTCCTATGATCTCCAGTCTTTCAAATGCTATGTGTCCAGGCATCTCGAAAAGATCGGATCTTGAGTTTGGCTCTCTCTTGTATTTTGATTTTTTCTTGGAAGGAACAGTTTTGTGGGCTTGTTGCCTTTGGTTCCTTCTTCCTCACATAAAAAAAAAAAATCCTCCCCACATCGAAGTGCAAGACTCTCTTTGTCTCAACCACTCTTCCATCATCCATTTGTCTTGGGAAATAATGGTTTTGTTATGATAACGAATAAAGACACATTACACAGTGCTTTAATCCATAGTATAGTTATACACGACGATCTGAACATAGAGTGATATGCTGTAGTATATTTGTATGCTAGTGAAGTTTTTAATCAATAAATTTATAATTTTGACGGTTATATCCAGTCAGTGTATAACAATAAACAGTCGGAAGCTATAAGCAGATGTTTGTAGTGGTCGGTGGCGTGTCCCTTCCCTTACAAGAGGTAATCACTGTTACCTTACAAACTCTATTATAGGTCATTACCACTAGTTACTACTAATACCCGATGTGTGATAATAGCAAAGTGTTGCTGATAAGTACAACACATGATCAATATTATCTTGTTATTGATGTCTTAATACTCGTACATGATATCGGATAACGATGGGCATCAGGAACATGATGACAGCTTGTCTGGTGGCCGAGGCCATGACGTGGTTTCTGGCATTACAAAAGATCAGTCAATGTTTAGACGCTGTTCATTGCTGCTGACAGTATTATAAGCATCAAGGTCAATTTTATACACAGGACAGCCAACAGTTGAGTGAGACGCATGGTGTGCTGACCCCGCGCACACCATACAACCAGGGCCGGATTACCAAGTATAGGCAAAATGGGCAACTGCCTGCCAGGCCATAGCCTGCCACAGGCCATCCAGACTTCCAGAGAGAATTAAATATACGCTTTGGCCGTCCAAATAAGAGCCATCACCCATCAGGCCATCAAAAAGGGCCATTATAGGTCAAGCCAACATTGCACTGGAAATAACAGAAAAAAGAGATCTATATGTTGCAGGCCAACCGTCTGCCTTGCCTACCAGGCAACAGCAGGGTTAATCCGGCGCTGCATACAACCAACCCCCTCCACACCTTGCCTCAGCCACTTATCGCCACTCACTCCAGCAAGAGACCCGCCACCACCTGATAACAGTATCAGGAATATAACCTTGCCTTATATAGTTATAACTGCAATTTGGTGTAATTTGAGATTCACACGATTATAACACCATGTATTTCGAAAAAGGTAACCAATAACTAAATTGGCCGAATGGATGATCTGCATAGTAACCAAACAAACTTGTCTTGATTGCAGCTTACGCTAATCAACATTATCGTGCCATACAACAGATAATTCAGTTTATTCGTTTTAAATGAGAACGTTTCCAACAAAGGCGTGACGGGTTACAGTTCACACTGGTCACTGTTACTTATAGCAATGTAATAGACGTAGCGGTCAGGTTAACCTTATGATTATTTGTTCTTCAACTTGTGTCCCATCTCTGTTACTACTTTCCTCTATCTCTGTGTGGCCATGGTTTTTCCCATTAACTATTATCAGCCAAAACTTCAGTTGCCACAGAGAGGGAAGGATGTTAAAATGGACAAACTTTTTTGGTTACGCAAATATTTAATAAGGAAGACTATTTGACTACCGGTATATTTAAGAACGCATTTTAAAACGATATGAAACAATGGGTCAGACATTGGATTTATATGATACTGGAATGTTGTGGGTAACTGGGGGAGTGATAAGGTAACCCTGTCAACACCGAGTAGGACCACCCACCACTTTTGCTATGGTCCTGTTTCAGTTGCCCTACAATAACATGTGGTATAGTGACAATAGTGAATGTTTTACCAGAGATCTGGTGTTTTAACCTGACTTACCCTGCAGAGTTAAAGGCTACGTTCAAACCAATGTATTATAATCTGCTATTGCACTGCATATCTGATTGAATGACATTTAGAAAATAAGGTCTTACTGTTTACTGATCATTAAATGCGTATTTGCCATATCGTTACACTATAAATATCACTATTATATGGCGCAGTAGACAATACTGTAATGCTCACTTCATGGTGATAATAACGACGTGTTTATGAGGACTGGTGGAAAACACACACATACACACACACACACATTATCCACTCCGGCAGAGCCATCGACCCCAGGCCCATCTCCACATGCCCCCACCACAACGTGTGACGGCCAGCTTCCTCCCACACACCACCGACCACTACAAACATCTACCTACAGCTTCCGACTGTTTAATATTACACACTGACTGGATACAACCGTCAAAATGATAAATTGTATGATTAAAGACCTCACTATCATACGAATATACTACAGTATATCACCCTATGTTCAGACCGTGGTGTATAAATAACTATACTATGGATTAAAGCACTGTGTAATGTGTCTTTATTCGTTATCATAACAAAACCATTATTTCCTAAGACAAATGGATGATGGAAGAGTGGCTGAGACAAATTGAGTCTTGCACTTGGATGTGGGGAGGGTGGAGGGTAGACGAATGAATGGGAACGAGGGAGGGGGGGGGGAACTGGAGGTGCGGTGGTTCCACACATACGAATCTGCTCGTCGAGCCGGTGGCTCTATTTTTGCTGGAGACTGTACCTACCGACTTATATACATACCTCCCAGCATACCTCTCTGCCTAATTCTCTACCTACCTCCCTGTTTACATTCCTTTCTGCGTACCTGCCTACATACTCACCCACCTACCTTCTCAACCGACTCCCTACCCGTTTCTCTGTTTAGCTACCACTCTGTTAACCTCCCTATCTTCCTTCCTTCCGACCCCCCCCCCTCTCTCTCTCTCTCTCTCTCTCTCTCTCTCTCTCTCTCTCTCTCTCTCTCTCTCACCCACCTTCTAATTTACCCACCTGCCGATCTGCCTCCATCTCTACTTACCACCCCGCCTGCTTCCACCTTTTAATGAGGTAAAAACACGGATGAATATTTATTTATTTCTGTATTTATATAGGTATTTCCAGTTTTCTAGTTTCCAGCTGATTGTACCAATATTGTGCTGACAATAACAGCCACCGCATTTTAAACATCATTTCCAGTGGTACCAGTGTAAAGCAAATGCTCTTGTAAACATTTTTTTTTTTTTTTTTTTTTTTTGACCACTCCGACATGTGGAGAGGATTAATATGACACTTCACTCGTCAACATCGATCCACAGGGAGCACAAACGAATGAACGAACTAAGGGAAAACTACGTTCCCAGCTCAGACCCAGAAAAGGCATCGACCTCGTCTTCGGAATTATAGATGCGGTCTGTGTGTGTGTGTGTGTGTGTGTGTGTGTGTGTGTGTGTGTGTGTGTGTGTGTGTGAAAGGAGTTAGAAATCAAGGTCAGAGAGCAAGGTCAATGTTCGACCCACGTGGTTGTGCGTGTCCACAAAATAACTGAAGGTGTTTTGACCTGGTGTAGACGAAGTTCTGTGGAAGGATGGGGGTCAGTCAGAGGGATGACCTATAGCTTTTGAGAATATGTCAAAGACCAAGGACACATGAGACGACTAGTACAAACATCTTTTAATGAAATTTAGACCAATCTGTGTAGAAGGGTTTACATGAGACAAGGACGACAGGAATCAAGTTTCATATCAATCAATCGGAAAGGAAGGTCACTGGAAAAAGTCGTTGATCAAGGGCACAAGGCAATGCCAAGCTAAACAGTTTTTATCTGTTATAAATCATTCTTGATCGTATGACTGAGGGTAAGGTAAGGACCACTGCATTTGATATTTAAAGCAATCAGACAACGGTTTAGGTCACACGGCGAGGAAAAAATTAGACCCTTGAGACTTGGTGTGAAATATAAATACCTGCAACTGATGGCTAGATTAGTATTCAGCCATGACGCTGACCTGCTGAACTCTGTTACAAAAAACGGATATGAGTTCAAGGTCATAAGAAGACATACTCTACGTTATCTCTTCTTGTTATACACACACACACACACACACACACACACACATATATATATATATATATATATATATATATATATATATATATATATATATATATATATATATATATATATATATATATATATATATATATGTATTTGTATATACTGTATATATATATATATATATATATATATATATATATATATATATATATATATATATATATATATATATATATATATATATATATATATATATATTCATATATATTGTGGTAGGTGATGGCGACCATCATCCACTCACTTGATGTAGTGCTGCCTACTTCTCCCTTAGTCCTTATCATTCTTTTTCTTGCCTGCCCTCCGCTCTTCCAATTTCTCCCATGTTTCCAGTCACTTCTTATTGCTTTTCTTTCCTTTGCAGGTGGCTTTACACTGAGTGACAAGCCAAATGGTTTCCTGTAAGCCAAGAAACCATTTACAGCGCTGGGTGGTAACCATATAACCAAATCATACGTACTCCCCACGTGTCAACAAGTGGGTTGGTGGAGGGTTAGTGCCCCTTCCCGTATAACAAATAACTCAAAGTCAAATGGCCACTCCTTATGTGATTATGGCGTCTGGCAATATATATATATATATATATATATATATATATATATATATATATATATATATATATATATATATAGAGAGAGAGAGAGAGAGAGAGAGAGAGAGAGAGAGAGAGAGAGAGATAGATAGATAGATAGATAGATAGATAGAGATAGATAGATAGATAGATAGATAGACAGATAGATAGATATTATAAGCTATATAAATGTGTGTGTGTGTGTGTGTGTGAGAGAGAGAGAGAGAGAGAGAGAGAGAGAGAGAGAGAGAGAGAGAGAGAGTACAATGAAGAAAAATAGACAAAAAAGTTCCACGAGTATACGAGCAAGCAGTCAGTCGGAAGAAGTAAGAGGAACGAGCTGTTTTAGTGATATGCATGGAGAGTGTGCCGGCAAGAGAATGGGAGAAATGAAGAGAAAGGGGGAAAATAACAGAAGAAAAGGAAAGAGAGGAGAGTAGAAAAAGATACCAGAGAGAATTAAAAGTATGCACACCCACTGACAAGGAAGATGAAAGAAAAGAGGAGAATGGAAGACCTGAGAAATGAAAGGGAGAGCAATGAAGAAAACGAAAGACAAGAGAAGGTAACAACAGAGTGGAAATGAGAAGTGGAGAGAGGATAAGTCAAGTAACTGAAAAGAAAATGAACGGGAACGAAAACAGACAATAGGTGTAACATATGAGGAATAAATATTGCAGTGAGGTGAAAATGACTGAACTGGATGCCATGGATGAGAAGAGACGATGCATATAAAGGAAGGCAGCAGAGAGATGAGAAATGTGGAGGAAGTAGAAAATAGGAGAAAAAAATGGGCAGAAGAGAAAGGGCGGATGAGATGGATGTTTTTATGGATTTTCTGCTATGTGCAACGATGAGAGAGAACTGAGATGTAGTGAGACGCTGATCATAATAACACACGATTCTGTATTATGACTAAAAAGATAGAATATGAGAGAGAGGGTGGGGGGGAGGGAAACGACATCAGTAATGGGTGTTCATCGTCATCATCAATATGAACATCAGCAACAACACCATCAGTATCAACAATCATCATCATCATTCACCATCATCTTAGCCTGTTCTCACTTCTAAGAATACTGTGGGTAGGATCCAGTGACGATAATGAAGCGTAGCAAAAAGTAAGGTCATTATCATTTGAGAGCGTAAGCATCATTAGAAAGGGTTAAGGCAGTCAGCCATACATTCATGTCAAGTCTGCAGAATTCTTGAATTCGTCAAACACGAGAAGTTATCTGAACTGACATGTTTCGTCTGACAACTTGACGATTACCATAAACACTGAAAGCTGGAATAAAAGTAAGCATTGAGAAAACGTATTAAGTGTACAAACGTAAAGTTGAACCCTAAAAACAGTCCAGCATATCGCTTGGTAAGTCAGAGTTAAGCAAATTATACTACGGTACCGCATCTCTCATAAACACTAAACACTGATACACCATTCACTAAAACAACATCTACAACCTCTCCCTGCTACACCACAAACTAGCACATCTCTTAAACACTTCACACCTATACATCACACACTACCACGCCTCATACACACCTCCCACTGGTACAGCACACACTACTACACCTCATAAACACTTCACACTGATACACCATACACTACCACACCTCATACACACCTCTCACTGGTACACCACACACATTACCGTACTTCATACAAACCTCTCATTCCTACACCACACACTACCACACCTCGTAAACGCTTCACACTGCTACAACAAACACTTCCACACCCCATACACAACTCTCACAGCTACACCACACATTACCACACCTCATCCACACCTCTCAAAGCTACATAACACACTACCACACTTCAAACAAACCTCTCACTGCCACGCCAAACACAACTATAAGCATTAATAGCACAATATGTAATAGTTATAAGAATTTAATAATTGTAGTACAATATGTAACACTAGTAAAGTATGTAATGTTTGGTGCATCAGGAAGAGAAGACATATACATCACGTGCTTTAGACTGCCAAGAATGAATGATGTACAGTATGTCAGCACACGATCAGCTCACGTGTCGGAGGCGTGCTAGACGTCATACACACACACATACGCAAACAAGCCAGGGAACTGGAAGCCAGTCGGTAATATATACATAGTATCAGTTGTAGAGATGGGCAGAAGGAATAGAGAAGGAGAAGGAGGCAGAAGGAAATTGGGAGGCATTAGAGAAGGAGAAGGAGGCAGAAGGAAATTGGGAGGCATTAGAGAAGGAGATGGAGTAGAGAAGAAGTAGGAGACATGGAGAGTAGGATTAGTTGTCCGTCTGGCAGTCCTGGTCACGTCACTCTGTCCATCACATGAACAGTACAACTGTCACAATATAAATGTGTCACAATAAAACCCCTTAACCCCAGAGTGACTCTACCTCACCTTCGTTTACGATACAATGTCCACGCTATCCAACACCTTACAACTTATATTGGTAGCATCCCACATTACTGGCGACAGAGCTGCCCCACCAATCTACAGCCACAATCCCAACTCCTAAGCTACGACTATTATCTACTTTCACAGCAGCAGTAATCTACGATCCTCTATGATACCGGACAATGGTGGCAACGATTCTCTACAATATCCACATTATCGACACTGGTGTCACCTGCCTACCTCGCTACTATCTACCTCCCTATCTACCTCTCGACGCTACCACACCTCTTACACACCTCTCACTGCCACACCACACAGTACCACACCTCATGTACACCTCTCACTGCTTCATCTCGCACTACCACAGCTCATACACACCTCACACTCCAACACCACTCACTCCCACACCTCATACACAGTTCTCACAGCAACACAACACACCACCATACCACAAACGCACCTTTCACTGCAATACCACACACTCCCACACCTCATACATAGCTCTCACTGTGTGAGAGCTTCTCCCTGTAGCACCTCACACTACCATACTTCATACACACCTCACCTGTTATACCACACACTTTCACACCTAACATTACCAAAACTCACTCAGCCACACATCTCAGTACCTCACCACACGTGCAATATCTTCCTGTTGACTATTCCACAGCGACTTCTCCGACTTCCTACTTAAGATGGAGAAATCCATCCATCCATCCATCATCCAATCCTACGTTGCCCCACGAGAAGAGTAGGAGCCCGGGGCTAGGCAAATTGGTTCTGGCATTTAAGATGATAATGACCAGCCTCACTCATCCCTGAGTGGCATTACGCGAGCAATAAACCCCATCCACCCCTTGGATATAAACCTTCACCGGCTCAATCCGATTGGAGCGCCGCAATTACCCACTAAACCACCAGACGCCATAATTTGGTTATATGGTTACCACCCGGCAAAGTAAATGGTTTCCTGGTGTACAGGAAACCATTTGGCTTGCCACTCAATGTAGAGTCACCCATAGCCAGAAGGAGGAGGAAAGAATGAAGGAAAAAAAGACAAAAAAGGGAGTGTAAAGTCACCTGTGAGCAGAAGGACGAGGAAAGAATGAAGTAAAGACAGAAGAGGAAGAAAGGAAGGAGAGAGGAGAGGAAAGGGCAGACACCCGAGAGCGGCACTACATCGAGTGAGCTGGAGAAATGCTTTTGTCAAAATATTCTAAGCTTCTTTTGCAGCATTGCATCAAATATATTTCGAAACTCATCCAGCAAAGGTTTCTTTTGCAAATGAAAGCTGGATCATTTGTTTTTTACCATCGAAAGATATTTTTCTAGCATGTAGTTTTAATTTTTGCTCATGCGGCTCTTGCCCAACTAATTTATATGACTGAGAAAAAAAGGTTAGGATGACGACGGTGCAACTTATGATAGTTCGTCTTCGTTGCGTGACTTCCTTTCACTAATTCTGGACATGTGTTACCACCGCCATCATCCTCACCCAACGACTACCTTTTAATACTTGTATGTTTCGTTAGTTCAAGGTCTAAAAATAAGAAAGAGGAAGCCAGAGAAAAATAGACTTATTCCAAATTTCGTATTATAGGTTTAAAAAGTGAATATTGACTGTAGAATAAATAATTATGGCACAATTACATCTGTATATTCCCATTTTTATTCCTGTTTATACATTTTGTTAAACCCTGTCTACGACAACTAGATGAAGAATTATGATGATGATGATGATGATGCCGGAAAAGAGAAGAGGAGACAACCATGCACAACTAGGAACCAAAAAACGGGCACAGAAAAACGAGTATTATCTCAGTCGCGTTTGTCATATAATGTTCAATATGAAGGTGGTTGTCATGAGGACGTGCAGGAGGTGAGTAACAATTATGATTACAATATATCTTTTCACTCTGCCTCCCTGTGATTTTTATTCTAACTTCCTGGCCCGCCTAATTATCTCGTATCTCATTACTTCACTGCATACCATGAGTTAAAATTAGAGATTTGAAGGGAGAGAGAGAGAGAGAGAGAGAACAAGAAGAAGAAGAATTTAATAGTGTGCACGTGAAGAGAGGTGTCAGGTGAGTAGTGACGTGATGTGAAAGTATGAACATGTAATAAAGGAAGATATTAAGTCAGTATTGTGGTGGGGATGAGGTCAGACATTGTTGTAGATATCAGGTCAGTATTGTGGTGGAGATGAGGTCAAGTATTATGGTGGATGACCGTATTAAGGTGAAAATCAGGTTAGTAATGTCAGCAGTTTGGAAATCATGTTAGGTATATGTTGAAAATCAGGTGAGAGAGCGTATCTGAAGTTATGGCAGGTAATATCATGAAAACCACGTCAGGCACTGTTATGTAAATAAAGTTAATGGGATGGAAAAACGTCTGGAGAAATGAAGGAAACTGACTCATGTACTGTAGTGGAAATAAGGACAGGTATTGTGCAGTTTCTTTATTTTTTTTTTAATGCTAGGAAGAAGAAACCAAAGGCCACGTGCCCGCAATAACTGATCCTTCCAAGAGAAAAACAAAATACAAGAAAGAGCCAAATTCAATACCCGATCATTTCGAGATGCCTGGACACACTGCGTTTGAAAGACTGGAGATCATAGGTAGCAGGAAATACAGACAGAGGGAGACAGTTCCAGAGCTGACCTGTTGCATAGATGAAGAGCTGGGAGTAACGGTTAACTCTTGCATTAGAGAGTTGGACAGAAAAGGGATGAGAGTTTGTTGCTAGACGAGTGCTACGCACCCGTCGTAGAGGTGCAGGAATGCAAGCAGACAGTTCAGAGGAGCAGTGACCATTGAAGAAGCAATAGAAAAGAGATAAAGATGCAACAGTGCGACGAAGAGACAGAGGTTGAAGGAAGCCAGTAAGAGGACGAGAGTTAATGAGATGAAGAGCCTTTGACTCCACCCTATTGAGACGAGCTGTATGTGGGGAGACTCCTCACACATGAGAGTTGTACTCAACACAAGGGCCGATAAAACCCGTGTATACGGTCAACAATTGTGCGGGGGTAAGGAAGGAACGGAGTCGGCTTAGCACACCTAATCTTTTGGAAGCAGATCTTACAAGAGATGCAATATGATCTTTCCAAGATAAGACCCGAGTGAATGAAACCCCAAGCATGTTAGTGGATGATGCAGGATTAAACTGAATATTATCAAACATTAGTGGGTACACCTGTGGAAGATTTTGTCGGGTTGATAGGTGTAAGAATTGAGTATCTGATGCATTAAAAACAACCAGATTGTTTTTACCCCAGTCAGAGATACGAGCCAAGTCAGACACTAGGCCTATGTTCGCCATAGCCTCATCCCTTGTTTGCTGAAGTAACTGCTGAGATGGACGTTGTGGGAACCGAATAGCAAGGTGAAAAGTGGAATGTTCGGCGTACGGGTGGATAGGGTTAGATGTACAGCTTAGAAGGTCATTGATGAATAAAGTGAAGAGAGATGGTGATAGGACAGAGCACTGAGGAACACCGCTGTTGATAGATCTAGGAGAAGAACGATGGCCGTCTACAACAGCGGCTATTGAACGACCAGAAAGGAAGCTAGAGATGAAGGCAAAGATAGAAGGATAGAAACCATAAGAGGGCAGTTTGGAAATTAAAGATTTATGCCAGACTCGATCGAAAGCCTTTGAGATGTCAAGTGCAATGGCAAAGCTTTCGCCAAAGTCCCGAAAGGAGGATGACCAGGAGTCTGAAAGGTAGGTGAGAAGATCGCCAGTGGAGCGTCCCTGACGGAACCCATACTGACGATCAGAAAGAAGGTTGTGATATGAAAGATGCTTTAAAATATTTATATTAAGAAATGACTCGAAATCTTTTGAGATACAAGATATTAAAGCAATTGGACGATAGTTAGAGGGTTGGAAATGGTCACCCTTCTTTGGGACTGGCTGAATGAGACCAAACTTCCAGCAAGAAGGAAAGGTGCAAGTTGATAGACAAAGGCGAAAGAGTTTACCTAGGCAGTGTGTAAGCACCGAAGCACAGTTCTTGAGGACAACATGAGGGACTCCATCAGGCCCATATGCCTTGTTAGTATTGAGGCCAGTGATGACAGAAAATACATCAGCTGAAGAAATTTTAAAGTCGGCCATGAGGAAGTCAGAGGAGGGGAAGTGATGGAGGAACAGCACCGGAATCGTCTACAGTAAGGTGGAATTGGAGGAGAAAGTCTGAGCAAAGAGACCTACTTTATCAGTGAAAGAAATAGCTACAGAACCATCAGAGAAGAAAAGAGGAGGGAAGGATGATGAGGTAAAGTTGTTAGAAAGGTTTTTGGCAAGGTGCCAGAAGAAGCGGGAAGAATTCGAGTTGGAGAATTGAGAGCATTTATTATGGATGAAATTATTTTTAGCAGAGTGAAGAACAGACTTAGCACGATTCTGGGCAGAAACATAAAAAAGATGTGATTCAGGGGTGGGTTGGCTCCGGTACCTTTTATTGGCCCTCTCCTTGTTGCGGATAGCATTAGAAGAAGCGTGATTAAACCAAGGCTTACTTGCATTAGTCAAAGAATATGAGAAAGGAATATGTGTTTCCATGTCCGAGAGAATAACCTCCGTAATGCGCAAGGCACACTCAAATGGCTCCCGGCCATGGAAGCAATCATTATTCCAGGGAAAATCAAAGAATTACTGCATGAGGACCTCCCAGTCTGCAGCCACAAAGTGCCACAGATGACATTTCTTTGGAGGGTCCAAAGGCTGTACCAGAGCGATAGGAGTGGTTAAGGTAATAAGGTTGTGACTGGAGGAGCCCAACGGAAAGAAAAGATTAACAGTGTAAGCCGAAGGATTAGTTATAAGGACGAGGTCAAGTATGTTGGAGCTCTCTCCAATGTGGTCAGGGTTACGGGTAGGGTGCTGCACAAGTTGCTCTGTCATTAAGAATAGAAGATATAGGATTGTTCACTAGGTGGATCAATGAAATGAGAGGAGAACCAAAGGTGGTGGTGAACATTGAAATCTCCTAGAATGGAGATTTCAGAGAAAGGAGAAATGGATAGAATGTGTTCCATTGCAGATGTAAGATAGTCGAAAAACTTTTGATAGTCAGTAGAATTAGGGGATAAGTAAACAGTGCAGATATATTTAGTCAGAGAATGACATGAAAGCCGAAGCCAGGGTGCAGAGAATTCAGAAGAATCGAGTTCAGGAACACGAGAGCAAAATAAGTCGTTGCATACATATACACAACAGCCACCTTTGGCTTTGAAATGAGTAAAGAGAAAGTAGGTGGATTCAGAAAAGAGTTTGGTATCAGTGGCCTCAGACAGCTGAATCTCAGTTAGGAGAAGAAGGTGAGGCTTAGAGGAGGAGAGTTAGTGCTCAACAGAGCGAAAGTTAGAGGAAAGGCTGCGAATGTTGCAGAAATGAAGAAGACGTGAGTCAGACAGTGGTTCCAGGCAGCTCAAGTCGTCACCGGGAGAGGGGTGGAAGGTGGGGGCATTTATGGCCCCCCCCCCTTGGGGACTCCGAGGCTATGCGTTGAGAAGCCATAATTTGATACTGAATTTGGGAAAAGGAAGCGTAATGTATACTGTGCATGTACTCTGGTGTTGATAGAGAAACTTGTATAGGAGAGAATGCTGGCCTACTCTCTGTGTTACTGAGACACTGAAAAAGTTCAGCAAAGGGTGATGGTCAGGAACCGGTCCCGAGGGCTGATGTAACGGGAGCTCAGGCTGTCCCTGTCATCAGCTTTCCATCCACCTTGGGAGTACTGCCCTGCTCGACTGGTGCTACAATCTAGTCTTCTGAAGCTAATACTGTGGAAATAACGTTAATGTTGTGCAAACTGTCAGGTATTGTAGGTGACTGAAGGTCTCATATTATTAATGAATATTAGGTCAGTAACGTGGCGAAATCTACTATCCATTTCATGGACCGTGTATCATGGTTTTTCTCAAATATCTTTCAAACTAATCAATTGATCGGTATGATACTTTGACACAGTGTACATGACACCTCCCGCTAATTTTTGGTAACATACGGCATTGCCAAGTGGTGTTACTGAAGGCGTTTACTCTTGACGTTTAAAGGCAAAGTCGCGTGAGTCGCCAGACTAATCAACACAATCGAACGTCCGCTACCCCCCATCCCCTTCCTCTCCCTCCCTACCTCCCTCCCTCTCCCTTCCCCCTCCTCATTTCCCCCCTCCCCCTCCTCACTTCCCCCCTCAACCCTCATTCCTGCTGGCCTTCCCGTGCCCCCCCCCCCCCCGTCCACTCTATCATGTTATAATGATTAGTATCGGGTATCATAAATACAGTATGTTGTTGTTTGTGGAGTCTGTGTTCATTTAATCATTGTTATTGTATGTCCTGAAGTTATATAAACGGGAGTTGACTAAAGAGCGTATGACCGTCACCTTATTCACCCAATATAATGTGCCTACTATCACGATCTCTTAATTCCTTTACCCCCCATATCGACGTGTTTACTACGAGCAGGTAAGATAAGGTATCCAGAATTAAATCACACAGTTTAACTTACAAACCAGTACGGTACGGTATATAATCAACACAACATAATAGGGCCGTAATGGATTTATGAAATTCTCTCTCTCTCTCTCTCTCTCTCTCTCTCTCTCTCTCTCTCTCTCTCTCTCTCTCTCTCTCTCTCTCTCTCTCTCTCATAATAAATATCATAATAGGTAGAAAAGTGATGCAAACAACTGAGCATATTACAGAAAGTTTATTCACAGTCTTCGTCACTATCAAGGAACAAATCATCCTCGGAATCACTCTCGATGTTGATAATTACGGGATCTACACGCTTATGGATGTTATCCGAGCACCAGTACTATATCCTTTTCAATAAGAATTTTCCAGTTATCTGCTACTACTGAATAATATAATGGTAAACGGTATTTTATTGCATATTGTATGTTACATACAGGTATTGGGGAGAATGCTGAGAGAGAGAGAGTGAAACAGTGAGACAGAGGGAGGGAGGGAGAGAGGGAGGGAGAGGAAGGAGATGGGGGGTAGCGGACGTTCGTTTGTGTAGATTTGCCCTGCAGGACTCACGCGACTTTGCCTTTAAACGTCAAGAGTAAACGCCTTCAGTAACACCACTTGGCAATGCCGTATATTACCAAAAATTAGCGGGAGGTGTCATGTATACTGTGTCAAAGTATCATACCGATCAATTGATTAGTTTGAAAGATATTTGAGAAAAACCATGATACACGGTCCATGAAATGGATAGTAGTCAGGTATGGGAATGGAAAGAAGTCAGACAATATGATACACAGAACGTCAGTTAAAGTGGTGAAAATCAGACCGAGTGTTATGGGGGAAATGAGGTGTGGTAAAGGTAATGGAAATCAGAGTAGGTGTAATGATGAAAATAAGGTAAGTAATTTTGTAGAGATAAGGCCTGTAATGTTATAAAACCGGGTCAGAAACTTTGGTGGCAATAAGATCAGTTATCTCGTAAGCCCTCGGCAGATAATCCTCAATACATTTTTCCCCATAGTCAACAATGACCCATCTTCCCACGACACACTACCTTACTCCCGTACATACTCCCACATACTCCCACACTTTGTTTACATTTCTACCGGGCTCGTGATCTCGCTATCCTCCTTCTAATCACTTTACCGAAGGCTGTATTGTCGTTTTGTTGTGTATTATTACCTTGATACCGTCAGGCGATTTTATTCACCTGCATAAAAACATATCGTAGTTTTTTTTTTTTTTTAATGCGAGGAAGAAGGAACCAAAGGCCATGAGCCAGCAGTAACAGTTCCCTCCAAGAGAAAAACAAAATACAATAGAGAGCCAACTCCAAGATCCGATCATTTTGAGATGCCTGGACACACTGCGTTTGAAAGACTGGGGATCATAGGCAGCAGGAAATACAGACAGAGGGAGACAGTTCCAGAGATGACCTGTTGCATAAATGAAAGACTGGGAGTAACGGTTAACTCTTGCATTAGAGAGTTGGACAGAAAAGGGATGAGAGTTTGCTGCCAGACGGGTGCTACGCGCCCGTCGTAGAGGTGGAGGAATGCAAGCAGACAGTTCAGAGGAGCAGTGACCATTAAAGTAGCGATAGAAAAGAGATAAAGATGCAACAGTGCGGCGAAGAGACAGAGGTTGAAGGGAGTCAGTAAGAGGAGGAGAGTTAATGAGATGAAAAGGGTTGAAACCACTTATTCTGGCCTCTTCAGTGTAAGATATTATTCATTTGCTATAAAAGAATCGTCTGTCTGTACGGGAATATCTTTTAAATGACGTCAGCGTGTTGAAAGGGTTAAGTCTGTTCTTGCTCCACAGATTATGTATGTGCCAAACACCCCTCAGATACTTCTTATTCTTCTATCCCTTTATCTTGAAATCATGATATTGGCGTCTTTTGTTCTGAATTGTTATCTAGTGTGTTAAATGTTTTTGCTTAGCCCATTTATTCGGGGACTGTATTTTTTATTCCATTACTGCTATTACCACACAGTCCTATTCACCGTACAAACACATTATTAAACAGGAAAGGTTAGACACAACTATTCACAATTTCATTATGAAAATGTCTTTTCTAAGTTGAGTAAAAATGTTTAGTGTTTGTCTAACTGCTGCTTTAAATCCGGAGACGTATATTTAATTAACATTCTTTCAAATTAGTTCAGATTGTTTAGGAAGATTTCGAATTTCATGGGTTATACATTGTCTTCCAAAACTCCCTCACGGACAAATGCCTTCCTTAAGCTGATTCAAAATGTCTGAAAGAAGCAGAAATAACTGAAATTCGGGTTCACGTCTTTGTAGTGCAAGGGTTCACAACAGAAACGTACGTCAACATTCCTGCGACTACTGCCTAACTTCTACGTTGTATCGAGTTTGGGTAATTTGATATTGAAGGTTTACAGCAAATCTGTTCCATAGCGTGAACTTCCGCATCTACTCCATTCACTACAGTCACGTACTTCTAATTACTGCTATCACTGGCTGCTTATACTCAGCTTAGGAGAGACCATTTGAGCGAAAATTCGTAATACTATGCGAATACAAGCAGTTTGTGCGTGTGTGTGTGTGTGTGTGTGTGTGTGTGTGTGTGTGTGTGTGTGTGTGTGTGTGTGTGTGTGTGTGTGTGTGTGTGTGTGTGTGTGTGTATGTGTGTGTGTGTGTGTGTGTGTGTGTGTCCATATTTGACCTCCCTCTGATTTCAACGTGCCATACATCAAAAGACACGGAACGACGAGCTGACAAGATTGTGTAAATTATAACCGTGTAAGGTCAGTTGCACATGAGCCACGTGCACATTTGTGTCCAATTTTTCGGTAGACATTGAAAACCCCCTACATACCATATCGCTGGGTGTAATGAGTTGCTATTTGGCAAAGGCCTGCCCAGTATGTCAGTGCAGGTCCATTGCAAGTTTGGTGTCACCGGATGTCTCGGGAGCCGCGTGGCATGTAGTGCTGTCTAACCTATCTCTTTTCTTAAAGTTAGTCGTCCAGAATGACATGCACGATAATTAAAATTTCCATATCGAGATAAACGAACGTTGTTGTAGCAACTCGGAGTCACTCGACTGTACTGGCCAAACAACTCACCAATATCAGAGTGGTAAATATCTTGGATTCTTTTCTGCTTTTCACTTGTGTTTTGCCCACAATAACAGATGCATTTCTGAGCAGTTACTGCTCACTAAAATACAGTATTTTATTAATGATCCCTACTGGATTCCTCAATGAACTATTTTTTTCAGTTCCGCCTCACCTTCATTATCTTATCGTGCGAACATACATGATAACTATTCAAAAATTAAAATCGAGGGTGAACCCCGAGTGTTCTCGGCAGAAGCATGTGTTTAACGGCCCATCTTCATAATCCCCTTCCCTACTAGAGTTAAGTCCTTAGCTGAGGAGAATCATCTGGTGGCAGTAAGAACAAAAAATAATATAGACAAGTATGTCACTGGATTAAAGGGGTAGGTGTTATCACAGCTGAAAAATGTTTTACATCTGAGTTCAGCATTAACATTTTTATGCCGAAATTTTAGTTTGGAGTTGCTCCTATAGGATGATGAAAACCCTTGCTTGGTGTCTACCTGTCTGTCCATCTATCTGGAATGCCATATGTTAGGTCATGTGCGAGATGGCCTCCACAGAAAGAACCTCCAGTTCCATTATTATTTTTCAGTAAAGGTTTATCAGCATTCCTACAGCTGTTTCTGAATAACAGCACTGGTGTCTCCTAATCGGCGTTTATTCTGAGGCTAAATATGAAACCCAAGCGATGTTGGGCATTAAAAGTGGATGCTGGTATCATGTCTTTTATTATGTCAACTACTTTTCACACCCTGTCAGTTCAAACAATGACATACTGGTATACAGATTTTAACTCACACGGCTATAACACTGCTGCCCGTTTAGTTTCACTATATATTCGTCCACGCCGTCCTGATTAGTTGTGGCATCTCCTGGTAAGGATATATTCTGGGTGTCACTCTCCTTTGAGGCGGGTCAGAAGCATAGTGAACTTTGAGCAGACTGATGCAGATGCATGTCTTCTGGATTCCTCACCCGAAGCTGAAGACATGAGCTTGGCACATAGCAAAGAAGACAGCATAGGTTAGTACATATGGACTGCACGGGTCACTAAGGCAACTTGGGTTAGAGTATATCGACTGCACGGGTCATTAAGGTAGCTTAGCTTAGTGCATATCTACTGCACGGGTCATTAAAGTAGCTTAGACTAGAGCATATCGACTGTACGGGTCATTAATGCAGAAAGTAAATTTTTGCTGTATATCACAGTTCCACAAAAACACAACCCAAAACAGTTGTAGCTTCGTTTATGTCTCTAATTGTTCCCTGTGCTACAGAATGCCTGTCTTACAGAACATACGACAGTGGTTTGGGTGATTTAGTAATTATTTCTTTTCAATTTCAGAAATTTTCACAAAAATATTCTGTCTGTCTCTCTGTTGCTAGACGCCTTAATCCCGTAAGGGGTGGCCACAAACGAATACCCTTCATGTCACACTGACCCCTGCAATTTCACTGCCCTTCCCCACACTTACGCACCCCTGTCTTATATATCTCTTCAGTCCATCACTCCATCTCATCCTGGGCCTTCCCCTCCCTCTTCCCCCTCATCCACCTCACTCACATAAATCGTCCTCGTCAGTCTCTCTATCTCCATCCTCTCCACATGGCCAAACCACCTCAGTGTATTTTACCTAATGCTTTTTATCATACCCACATCAACACCGCAACGTTCCTTCACTTCCCCATTTGTCAGCCAGTCTCTCCATGTAACTCCACATGCACCTCTCAAATAACTCATTTCCACTGCTCTCACTCTCAACTTGTTTCCTTCCAACAAGGTCCAAGCTTCACTTCCATACTTTGGACGGCTGAAGAGTCACACTATCGTGACCATGAAATAGGATACAAAAACCCACCACTCTTGGTCTGTAGATCCACTGAAGAGGGCGACAGCTGTCGCTGAAACTGTTTGAAATACATATTTTTTCGTCTGCCAGTGTGGGTTTTTTTTATCCATACTTTGGGGTTGATGCTACAATACGGTATTACCATGCAGCGACATTTTACTTCCATGCTCACTCCCATATTTTGTATCACAGCTTTCAAAGCACCAGCAACCTTTCTTCCTTGTTGTACCCTTTCAAGCACTTCATTTTCCAAACTACCATCCTTACTCATCACACACACCAAGTACTTAACCCGCCCCGTCCCGTCGACGCATGGGTACGTTGCAACGATTTGCATTTGCCAGTCCCGGCGATGTACCGGTACGTCGTGCAATTGCAAGGTCCCTAATTTGCACAATTTTCAATTTTCGCGTGTGATTTTTCGTATGTATACACGGGACACCTTCCTCTATTCCTCTACAAGATGCCAAGCAGGGACAATGCCTTACACCGCATAACCTCCCCCCTTCCCCTCTCACGCCATTGTCTCGGCAATTCACCTGTTACCAGTGACCTGGTCAATAAAGACATTCAGGGCCAGAGTGATTCCTCAATCGATGACAATGTGGAGGACAAGGTTTACATAGCATTAGAGGAAGAAACAGTCAGAAATGATGATCAGGTAATGTGGGAAAAAAAGGTCATGAATGGTGATTAGTTAGCGAGTGAAACAATGCTTATAATGCCTATATTACTGCTTGAAAACCAATATACTCTCATACTACATATAAATTCGTACCAAGTATTTAAATAAATACCGTTTATGAGTGGATAAAATAGTTACCCTCCTATAGAACTCGTTTTCTTTGGTGCCAGCATGTTAGAAAACCCAGTCAGGTAAGGAGGAACTCCTACCTGGATTGAGTATTTTAAACCTCAGGTGAGCGATTACTCTATGAATTTTCGATGTTTCTCACCAAAAGCAGAGGTTTTAGCCAAAAAAAAAAAAAATCGAAAATACCTCAGGACTGGGGGATGTCGGAGATGCGGAAAACCTCGGGACGTGACGGGTTAAATGCTCTGACATTTTCCATTTCCTCATCATCAAACTTCACTGTATATTCAGTGGCTTCATTTCTCTCGAAGACCATAACTTTACTCTTCGCTACATTCATCTTTAGATTCCGTTTCTTATACACTCCCCCAGCCTCATTCACCAAGCCTTGCAGTTTCCCTTCGTCTTCACTTAACAACACAGTATCATCTGCAAACAACAGTACTGGAAGTTTCCAAACCCTGCCCTCTCTTATATATATATAGCACCAGTCAAGCAGGGCAGTACTCCCAAGGTGGATGGAAAGCTGATGACAGGGAGAGCTGGAGCTCCCGTTTCATCAGCCCTCGGAACTAGTTCCTGACCATCCCCATTTGCTGAACTTTTTCAGTGTCTCCGTAACACAGAGAGTAGGCCAGCATGCTCTCCAGTACAAGTTTCTCTAAATGCCAGCACCAAACTACATACACAGTACACACTACACTTCCATTTCAAAATTAAGAAAAGAAAAATGGCGCAATCAAATCTGGCCTCTGAGTCCCCAAGGGGGAGGACCATAAATTCCCCCACCATCCACCCCTTTCCCGGTGATGACTCACGGAGATGTCTGAAACCACTGCCTGACTCATTTCTTCTTCATTTCTACAACACTCGTGGCCTTTCCTCTAACTTTCGCTCTGTAGAACATCATCTCTCCTCCTCTAAACCTAACCTTCTCTTCCTGTCTGAGACTCAGCTGTCTGCAGCAACTGACAGCAAACCCTTTTCGGTTTCCTCCTACTTTCTCTATACTCATTTCAAAGCCAAAGGTGGCTGTTGTGTACATGTATGCAGCGATTTATCTTGCTGAACTTGATTCTTCTGAATTCTCTACTCTCTGGCTTCGGCTTTCTTGTCATTCTCTGACTAATTATATCTGCGCTGTTTACGTATCTCCTAATTCTACTGACCATGAAAAATTCTTTGACTATCTTTTCTCTACGATGGAACACATTCTATCCATTTCTCCTTTCTCTGAAATCTCCATTCTAGGAGATTTCAATGTTCACCAACACCTTTGGCTTTCCTCAACTATCACTGATCCACCTGGTGAACAAGCCTACAACTTTTCTATCGTTAATGACCTGGAGCAGCTTGTACAGCACCCTACCCCTATCCCTGACTGCCTTGGAGAGAGCTCCGACATACTTGACCTCTTTCTTACCACTAATCCTTCTACTTACACTGTTAATTATTCCTCATTGTTGGGCTCCTCCGATCATAACCTAATTACCTTAACCAGTCCTATTGCTCTGGTATGGCCTGCGAACCCTCTAAAGAAACGTCGACTGTGGTAATTTGGAGCTGCAGATGGGGAGGCCCTCAGGCAGTACTTCTCTGATTTTCCCTTGAATGATTAGTGGCCGGGAGCCATCTGAGTTTGCATCGCACATTACGAAGCTTATTCTCTCAGGCATGGAAGCATACATTCCTTTCTCATATCCTTTGACTAATGCAAGAAAGCCTTGGTTTAATCACACTTGTTCTAATGCTGTCCGCAACAAGGAGAGGGCCTATAAATGGGAGCAGCACCAGCCCCTGAATCACATCGTGCTTATGTTTCTGCCTGGAATTATGCTAAGTCAGTTCTTCACTCTGCCAAAAATAATTTCATCTTTAATAAATGCTCTCAACTCTCCAACTCAAATTCTTCCTGCTCCTTCTGGCACCTAGCCAAAAACCTTTCTAACAACTTTACCTCATCGTCCTTACCTCCTCTTTTCTATTCTGATGGCTATGTAGCTATTTCCTCTACTGATAAAGCAGATCTCTTCACTCAGACTTTCTCTTCTAATTCCACCTTAGACGATTCCGGTACTGTTCCTCCATCATTTCCACTCTCTGACTTCCTCATGGCTGACATTAAATTTTCTTCAGCTGATGTATTTTCTGCTATCACTGGCCTTAATAGTAACAAGGCATATGGGCCTAATGGAGTCCCTCATGTTGTCCTCAAGAACTGTGCTTCGGTGCTTACACCCTGCATAAGTAAACTCTTTCACCTTTGTCTGTCAACTTGTACATTTCCTTCTTGCTGGAAGTTTGGTCTCATTCAGTCAGTCCCAAAGAAGGGTGACCATTCCCAACCTTCTAACTATCGTCCAGTTGCTTTAACATCCTTTATCTCAAAAGTTTTTGAGTCAATTCTTAACAGAAAAATTTTAAAGCATCTTTCGTATCTCAACCTTCTTTTTGATCGTCAGTATGGGTTCCGTCAGTGACGCTCCACAGGCTATCGTTTCACCTACCTTTCAGACTCCTGGTCATCCTCCTTTTGGGACTTTGCCGAAAGCTTTGCCATCGCATGACATCTCAAAGGCTTTCAATCGAGTCTGGCATAAATCTTTAATTTCCAAACTGCCCTCTTATGGTTTCTCTCCTTATATCTGGGCCTTCATCTCTAGCTTCCTTTCTGGTCGTTCTATAGCTGCTGTTGCAGACGACCATCGTTCTTCTCCTAAATCTATCAACAGTGGTGTTTCTCAGGGCTCTGTCCTATCACCGACTCTTTTCCTTCTATTCATCAATGACCTTTTAAGCTGTACATCTAACCCTACCCACTCGTACGCTGATCATTCCACCCTTCACCTTTTCATTCGGTTCCCGCAACGTCCATCTCAGCAGTTACTTCAGCAAACAAGGGATGAGGCTATGGCAAACATAGTGTCTGACTTGGGTCGTATCTCTGACTGGGGTAAAAATAATCTTGTTGATTTTAATGCATCAAAAACTCAGTTTTTACACCAATCAACCCGACAAAATCTTCCACAGGAGTACCCACTAATGTTTAATAATATCCAGCTCAATCCTGCATCATCCATGAATATGCTTGGGGTTTCATTCACTCGGGACTTATCTTGGAAAGATCATATTGCATCTCTTGTAAAATCTGCTTCCAAGAGATTAGATGTGCGTACCTTCTTTACCACTGCACAGTTGTTAACTTTATACACGTTTTTTTTTTTTGCCTCTGTGTAGAGTACAACTCTCATGTGTGGGGAGACTCTCCAGAAACAGCTCTTCTCAATAGAGTGGGGTCAAAGGCTTTTAGTCTCATTAACTCTCCTCTTACTGGTTCTCTTCAACCTCTGTCTCTTCACAGCAGTGTTGCATCTTTATATCTTTTCTATCCACGCTTCAATGGTCGCTGCTCCTCTGAACTGTCTGCTTGCATATATATATATATATTGTGTGTGTGTGTGTGTGTGTGTTTTAAATGTGTGGGTCTAATAGACCATGATCGAACTAAACTCAGTCGGGGGGGGGGGAGGTCTGCCTGTCTAGGGTTAAATTCCTATCAAATCCTTATCCACTTTCTTCTTATTTCAAATATAAATCTTTTCACCTCTTTATTCCTCCTTATGGAACAGTGTCTTCCATTTCTCAACTTCCTCCATGTCTCTGCTTCCCATCCACTCACTATATGCTTTCTTCTTTTGCACCACAGCTTGTCTCATCTCTTCATTCCACCATGTTCTTTGCACCGCGTTTTGTTTTCTCTTCATCTCACACACCACCCCACATTCTGCATTTTCTTCTGTGAATAACTTGCACACACCTTCCACCTCCTCCATCTGTTCCAAATCATATTTACCCAATAGCTCCTCCATTTCTCTCTTATGTGCTGCATTTTTACTTACCCTCTTGCAACTTTTCTTCCATCCTTGTATGAACTACTTCCTCCTGTCATTCCCTTCATCTACTCGTCCATTGCACTTGAACCTTGACTTTCACCACCTCCAAGTGGTGGTCAGAGTGTCCATTCCTCCAACCTCTGTATGCTCTTGCATCCACTACATCCCTTCACGTTCTGTCATCCACACACATAATCAATCATTGCCTTCCTTTCAATCAGTTCACCACCCACCCTTCTCAACCCTCACCACGTATACCTCGGGATCATTTTGTGCCTAAAAATGGTACTGGCTAACACCAACCCCCTCTTCGCAATATTGTCCTCTAGAGTACTGCCTTCTCATCCACTTCTGCAGGCACACCTCACTCACTATCTGTATCCACCTTCATTTTCCCTACTTTTCCATTCGTGTCTCCTATCAAAAGCACTCCCCATTCCTCTCAAACTCTTCCATGCATGCTTCCACATTTTTCCACAACTCTTATTCACCCTGCTTGCACAATCTGATGTTGCCACATGCACACACACAATCGCCCACGTTTGCAGTCCTACTTTCAATCTTAAACCACACAATCCTTGAACCAACTGATACATTCTCTCTTATATTCTCCTTCCATCTCCTACACACAGCAATACATACTACTTCTTTTGTCCTCTCATTCTCACCTACTCCTGTGTACATACCCCATCCATTCTCCCATTCTCTCACACTCTCACCTCCACATTTAGTCTCAGTTAATCCACATATGTCCAATTTTGCACCCTGAAGCAATTGGACAGTCTCTCTCTCTTTCACCTCATTATTCGCACCCCTTACATCGGTACCAGTATATTTAATACGAATGGACACCATCATCATCACTCAGACCTCCTTTCTTGCCCTAGGGTGGTGACAAACTGGCATATTCTAGGTGCCTGTGTTCTTGCGTAATGATGGGTTTGGGACAAGATGCTTTAGATATCAGAGCGTATTTAACTAGCCGATTACCTAAGCGGGTGAGAAAATGTCACCATCGTCCATCCCTTGAATCACAGGTAACTTCAGTCCATGTCTGTCTATGTATGAGACATATACACGTGCTGCTTGCCGTAGGAAACCGTGGATAATGTGAAAAGTTAGGCGAGATAATGGAATGCACCCGCTGACATGACGCATCACGTGGATTATACTGCTTGATGAATAGAGGGATTTTTTTTTTTTTTTTAAAGTTGAGAACTAAGCATGCTAACCTCTTTCTCTCCATGAACCGTACTGAGAACAGTAAGAAGGTCTAGTGTCCAGTCTGGTGGCTAAATGAAAAATGTCACATGTGAGTAATTAATAAGCTGCGAGAAATGTATCTGCCATGGAGCGATAGTTCCCCCCCCCCCTCCTGCAATATATTACCACCACTGACAGCTGTGATGTACCACTTGTGGGTAATTAATGAGCTGCAGGAAATGTATGTGTCATGGAGAAATAGTTCTCACCTGTCCTACAATATTTTACCACCGCTGACAGCTGTGAATTATGCGTACATCATAAGTAGTCACACTGATTATTAACAATGATGACAATAGTAAGAACAAAAACAATTGCATTATTATTATTATTATTATTACTACTACTATTATTATTATTATTATTATTAGTAGTAGTAGTAGTAGTAGTAGTAGTAGTAGTAGTAGTGCTATGAAAATATGATTGGTATTCTTATGGCAGGTGTTAGGCACTCTCTATCACCTCACTTTGTGCTGTACCAGGCTACACTGAGTGGCAAACAAGTGGATTCTTTTACTTCATGGAATCATTTGCTACATTGATTGATGACTATAATTATAACTAATAAGTGGATGCCTGGTTGTCAAGTGGGTCAGGACGCACCAAGCTGATGTGGCCCATAACGACTTAAACTGAGAAGGAAGCTGGAATTAATTAATTAATAACACCCCATGGTAAGTGATTGTCCATTACTGTCTGGAATGGTTAAGCTGCATAACCTGGTCCAAGGCGTGTATTTTTTTCTTCGGGTACACACATTCATTCAGTCATATAGGCAACGTCAGAGCGGGTTCAACAATAAACGACTTGGCAACAGCTCCCCTTAGCTGAGGAACAGATGAGACAATTCGGCTAAGGAAACTTTGAAATCATCAGAAAAGCCCTGTTTTGACAATAAATCAACCTATACCAAACCAGCTTAGGCCTAACCTAACATTAACTTAGCATAATACCTTATTTTGCTTGAGAGAAGCGAGGAAGGTGCAAGTTTGCCGAATCTTTTCTCGAGTGACTCACTCTGACGTTGCCAATATGACTGGATGACCAAGTATACCAGGGAAAAAATGTGTCCCCGGCACCAGAGCACCTAATGGGGTGACAAAAGTGGACGATATTGCATATGACAATGGAACCTCGAATGCCAAATGATAATGTGTATGTTATGTTCAATACCCTGTTTTGTTTTGTTTTCTTGGGGATTTCACCCCCTAATTCATTTTTGCAGAATAGAGGTATACTCTTCTTCCTGCGTGCTTTAATCTTAATCTATGGCTGCTGGGATACTTTTTCAGATGAAGCAAATCAGTTAAGTTTTTCTCGGATATAATATATCGTGTATTGTTAGCTGGAATAAATATTACCAAAGTTCATGTAGCAGTCAGTGTAAAGACTGTATTAACGCTCTGACTGACGAAAATTCCTCACAGTCCTGACGGTTTGATTGAAATACAAATGTACAACAACAGACACAAAAGAGTTTACCAGGCTTGTTTTGATCCCTTAGCCTCTGACATTGCTTTTAGATGAAATAAACTGTTTTTTACTAACCTTAGTATTTAACCAAGACCATCCAGAGCAGCAGAAGAATAACACTATTAAAAAGAAAATTTAGATTAATACCTGTCTACTGCCCTAGGCCATTAAAGCAGACACTTTTTTTTACGAAGCACAAACACCCCTGAAATATGACCCACAACAGTCGTTTTATATCTGGGTTTCCAGTTGCACTGCTTTGTAATTAGAAACTACGGGAAAGAAACTAAATCCACGACTCTGACTAGTACCAGCATCCACTGCAGGATCCTTGGATTCCAAGATGAGCGTGCTAACCAGTGTACATGCAACCTCCCTCCCCTGCAGAGTAGGGAAACGGATTAATTCTAAAGACTGTGGTGATGATGACCGAGGCAGGCACGTAATCCCTGGGCAGTGTTCTTTTTAGCCCAAATTGTTTCTTACCTATAGCCGAAAAAAGCAACCTGATTGTAATAATCAAGGTTGGATGCTGCCTTTATATCGTGACTGTCATTTCTGGCAAATCTATGATTATCAGGTATGATAAGCCTGCGTCACAATGAAAAATACACTTACCGGTGAGATAGGAAAATCAAACCCCTTCCATCCTCGACAGCTGACTTAGAAACTCAGAATCTATAGTCTGATATAGGGAACTTGCAAACCGCTTTCGTATATAAGGTAAAAATATACGACCCTAAGGTTGATTGTCGTAATATGAAGGAAGAGTTTGAATGCATCTACGGTCAATCATATGATGATGATGATGATGATAATGATTATGAGAATCCAGAACTGATGAAATTTCATATAAGACACGCAGAATCATGCTCTATTTGGCACAGGAGGCTTTGAAGCACCTCTTCATAAGCCATCAACAATCTTCTGGATATTTTTACTCCATCATCTTATCTCGCGCATTATCTAAAACACGTTGATCCATCCATCCATCCATCGTCCAGGCACTGTCGCCCCATGAGGAGCGTAGGAACCCGGGGTTAGGCAAGTTGTCCTGACATTTAAGATGAGAGTGACCAGCCACACTCAGCCCTGAGTGGCATTACATGAGCAATTAACCCCAACTACCCCTTGGATATAAACCTAAACAGGCTCAATCCGATTGGAGCGCCTTAGTTACCCACTAAACCACCAGGCGCCATAATTTGGTTATATGATTACCACCCAGCGAAGTAAATGGTTTCCTGGTGTACAGGAAACCATTTTGCTTGTCACTCAGTGTAAAGTCGCCCACAGTCAGAAGGAAGAGGAAAGAATGATATAACGAAAGACCGAAGAGGGAGTGTGAAGTCACCCGTAGGCAGAAGAAAGAGGAAAGAATGAATGAAAGAAAGACAGAAGAGGAAGGATGGAAGAGAGGAAAGGGCAGACACCCAAAGCAGCACTACATCGAGTGAGTGGAGGGTGAGCGCCCCCACCTACCACTACGGTTACAAAATGTTACTGAGGTAACATTTTGATACAAGCACTATTTCCATCAGTTACAGTATGTATAAGAAGATACTAAGCCGTAACTGTCAACATATATTGCTGTAATGGAGGTGATTAGAAATATACACTAAAATGAATGCCATCCAAGGAATGAGACAGCAGTGATCATTGCAAGGTAATTACCCTTTCGGCAAATCATGTTTCATCCTGGCCGTGAAGCTAATTAGTGCGTGATGATGATGTGTGTGTGTGTGTGTGTGTGTGTGTGTGTGTGTGTGTGTGTGTGTGTGTGTGTGTGTGTGTGTGTGCAGTCATATAATCTCACAACACTATAAAATGAACGAATGAATCAAGGGAGGTAAAAAAAAAAGAAAAGTGACTGAGTATAAGTGCTGAGAACAGCCATAAAAACCTGCAGCTTCATTTCAATTGTGTATGTTAGTCCCCCCCCCCCCAGCACGGGCAGTTTCATCCGATGACGCCATATTCATTGCATCCTTACCGAATTTTCTGTTTTAGTTTATGAGAGATCTTTCTCGAACAGGTGAGGTTTAATTATGTCCTTCCATGGAATAGTTGTACACAGATGCCGAATATGATCATCTTGAGATGGAGAAAAATCGGAGTGAAGGTTAGTGAAATGGAAAAATAATAATCCATGAAACTGAAGTGGACTGGATAGAAATAGTAGTGATATTATAAGATGAAAACGTGTAAAGAGGGTACGTACGTGAGGAGGATTATATTAGACTGTATGGATGATATCAGTAATGAACACAACTTCAGAGTAAATAGATTAGGTATGAACCTGAGAGTGAAGCTTGAAAGTTTTGGAAAATTACAACGAAATTGATGGTATTGAGGCGTAGGAGTGAAGTAGACAAAATTAATATGAAAAGAATGATAAAGAATGAGAATAAAACTGATGGTATTAAAAAAAAAAATGAGAGAGATATTATTAGAACCTGAAAGTGAAATGGGTAGTACTCGAACGTGATAGTGAAGTAGACGGCATTAGACAAGAGAGTTAAGTGAATCATCATGGAACCCAAAATATATCTATCTATTGCCAGACGCCATAATCCCATAAGGGATGGCCATTTGACTTTGAGTTACTTGTTTTACGGGGAGGGGCACTAACCCTCCACCAACCCACTTGTTGACACGTAGGGAGCACGTATGGTTTGCTTATATGGTTACCACCCAGCGTTGTAAATGGTTTCTTGGCTTACAGGAAACCATTTGGCTTGTCACTCAATGTAAAGCCACCTGTAAAGGAAAGAAAAGCAATAAGAAGTGACAGGAAAGATGGGAGAAATAGGAAGAGAGGAGGACAGGCACAAAAAAAGAATGATAAAGGCTAAGGAAGAAGTAGGCAGCACTACATCAAGTGAATGGATGATGGTGAGAAATAGGAAGAGAGGAAGGCAGGCACAGAAAAAGAATGATAAAGGCTAAGGAAGAAGTAGGCAGCACTACATCAAGTGAGTGGATGATGGTGAGAAATAGGAAGAGAAGAGGGCAGGCACAGAAAAAGAATGATAAAGGCTAAGGAAGAAGTAGGCAGCACTACATCAAGTGAGTGGATGATGGTGAGAAATAGGAAGAGAGGAGGGCAGGCACAGAAAAAGAATGATAAAGGCTAAGGAAGAAGTAGGCAGCACTACATCAAGTGAGTGGATGATGGTGAGAAATAGGAAGAGAGGAGGGCAGGCACAGAAAAAGAATGATAAAGGCTAAGGAAGAAGTAGGCAGCACTACATCAAGTGAGTGGATGATGGTCGCCACCACCTACCACTACCAGGATAAAAATAAGATAAAAACATGATAAAACAGTGTAAAGAGACGCGACACAACGAGCTTGACTCAACCCTGTCAAAGTACGATTAGGTAAGAACACACACACACACACACACACACACACACACACACACACACACACACACACACACACACACATACACACACACACACACACTACACTGAACTCCTCTCTCCCTCTCTCCCTTCCTTCTCTTCCATCCTTCACCCTTCCTTTCAATTTTCTCTCCTTCCCTCTCCCTCTCTCCCTTCTTTCCTTCAACTTTCCTTTCTTTCTCCTCTCTCTACACATCCACCTTTGCCTACCCCTCCTGTCTATCTATGTATCCATCCTATTCTATTCTCTCTGTCTCTGTCTCTGTCTGTCTGTCTCTCTCTCTATGTCAGCAAGGAAGAACCAGTATATTTAATATGAACTTCAAAGGCTTGATTACGAACAACATATAGACTTATGGTCAGAAATAAGGAAACTAAAAACAAGAGTTGTTTTTGTTACGAATTTTGAGTGCTAGTTATGCAATAACTTATCACAATATTCAACTGCATACCTTTGCAGAATATATGCGTAACAAAAATAAGGGGGTGGGATGAGTGATGGAAAAAAGAATAAAAATACTGATGGAATTGAAGTGAAAAAAATAATAGTTTTACTCACTGGGGAACTTCCTTCTTCTGAACTAGTGGGAAGGAGATTAACATGCTGATGCTGATCGATTGGTTTTTCAGTTCATGAATAGTTGTGAATATAAATTATCCCAACTATATTTAATGTGTAGACTTAGTCGCGCAAGCTCTCTTCCAGAGTCGTTGCACTGTGTTATGATGTTAACCTTCGGAGGATTTCATTTCCATTTTCCGCTTCCAGTCACCCTTCGCAGTGTAATAATGTTGCTGAGCACACAAGCTCTTATCATGAATACTGATAGAAGTGAAATCCTCAGTGAGTTCCATAACTCCTTCATGAAGCATACCATGTTCTGTATTCCTTTCTGTTACATATTATTGGAACCAGGCTTTCTGGGGCTTGGATAATCTGTGGATGTTTGTATGGCAGATCTCTTTGAGTGTACTATTGATCGTTCTCCCATTTTTGTTACGAGCGAGCGAGCGATGCGAGCGAAGCGATGTTTATGTTCAGCTGAGAAATGAGCTGCCCGATACGACCTGGCCCAGCCCAACAAAACACGGCCAGACCGCGATGGTTTTTCAGAGACTAATGACTCTACTGTGTGAGGCAGAGAAGGGATTCTTTCAGCAGGTAGTAGATACATTCAATACAGTCTATTATTAGCTATATATTTACTCATGAGATAAATGAAACTCCCAATGAATCCTAGTTTTCCAAAGGAATGTAACGATACTTCAATTGACCTGCTCCACTATGAAACTGAACTGAAAAAGATTTCCTCTCATAATACTATTTTTTCTTGTATGAATTCTAACAATTAGATACCTGATATTACGCTCGTAATTTTACATGAAAGTTTTTTCTATGTTTAGGAGGTGAAATCAGCAAGAGTAATCGCCCTATTTCTGGGTTTTATCATTCGATCAACAGCCAAGCATTTACCGACGCACTTCGTTGACATCGCAAGTCGGGAGCAGTGAAATGAATATCGCGCCCGTGCTAAATGTTATAGCACCTCGTTATATGCACATTCAGAGAGAAAATGTGAGAGAAAATGTGAGAAGGTAAACATTTTAGCTCAACTCTGCCTCTGTTGTTGTTTAACTACCTCACCTGAAATGTTGAAAGTTTAGACGAAGATGAAATTATGATGATAGGCGCATGTACAAACGCTCGATCGCTCGTCACGCTCTCACAAAGCTCACTTTACTTTGATTTTTACATCCTTAGTTTCTTGATACTGCCTCGTCCTACCCTTATTTTAAAAGGGAGTCATAACGATGATGTAGAAAATCAAGAGAGGGAGTGGTAAATAATCAATGTGTATGTATGTGCTGTGCTCCTGCTCAGAGAATACGTACCGTATAATCAATTAAAATGGATAAGTATGAGTGAGTGTCCCTGAAGGTGAGGGTCTTGTCTGCCCGGGTACAGGATAACTACGGCCCTGCACACGGCCTATTGGATCTCGGGCTTTCCCCACGGAGCAATGACAACGACTGGCCGATAATGGCAAGGACGTTATTGAAGGGGAATGGGGCGACAAGGGAAGTGGTGAGCGTGGTGCTGTATTGTTGACATTACCCCAGTACTCTTAACGTTGTGTGAGGATAATGTAAGTAATGAGATAACAGAGGATAAAAGTGTTAAAACTGATTTTGTTCCACTCCCGTTACACCAGTGTTGATGCGCATAAATCATAAGTAACTTTCGGATTACATTTAAAAGTAAATCGATGAAGAAAAGTAAGTGATAAAAGGTGATGTTATCTTGCCCACCCTAAATCAATACTCTCATGATAGTTCATTTACACCGAGGGCGTATTTTTTCTCGAGATTGCTGTGAACTGACTTTTTTTTTTTTTTAAAGCCTACAAATGCTTTTCGAACTGCAGGGGTTTGATACGGTCATTATTATTCCCTTTTTTGCCAGGGGTCTCTTATAGATGAAGTAACACCATCCTGTATCAATAAGTATAAACTACAAGAACACGTCGTCGTAGTGAATAGCTTAATGTGAGGGTTAAGTAGGAATCATTCAGACAAAAGAACATCACTAAATGATTTGTGTGGCATTGGGCTGCTCAGAACTCGTCTTGACGCAGTGCTTGCAAAATGCTGGAAGCAAGTATATGAGGGAGGGTAAGAGGAATGACGAGCATACTTTTGTTTTACGTCTAATGTTGCATTATTTACAATGCAGACACGATTTCATTTTCTCAGGTTTTATTTCCAACGTAATTCAGGCGGCACGAGGCAACAGAAAGATAAATATGAGTGTTCTGATCCTCCCTTGCATTTATATTCAGAATACCGTCTAAAATGAAGAAGAAGGAGGAGGATTAGATATTGGGCCACTGACCATCATCATATTACAACGTGGACATCAACTACACAAACTCTCTCTCTCTCTCTCTCTCTCTCTCTCTCTCTCTCTCTCTCTCTCTCACACAAACACACACACATACCACCATCACACTACCTGCATCGTACACATTCAAACCACAACCACACTACATCACATCCTCACACCATCACCACAACCACATTACACCACACCCTCACACCACCACCACCATCATAACACCACTACAACACTGTCAGCAACAACACTCAAACTATCATCATAATACAACATTAACAGTCCTACATCCACCCACACCACCATAGAATCTGCACCACTACCTGCACCACACAAAAACAACTTTCACACCAACACTACCACCGCGTGCAGGAGGCGTGGCAGAATCGGTAGAGAGGTGGTCTGCCTTCATTATGGAACTGGTTCCGAATCCCCGCTGGGGAAGGGAACTGTTTAAGGAGATGAGTTTTGTTAACAAAAAAAAAAATACTGGTCTATCAAATGACCGGCCAACACGTAAAAATACCCCCGCTAATACCAATACACTAGTCCTGTATGAGAAAGCCCTAGCATGTATTCAATATGGACAGTGGGTGATAGCAGCGAAGTGGTGACATGTGAAGTTTATTTGTATTTGGAGAGACTACTGGGCCTTAGGAACAGGCTGAGAAGCCAATGACCACACACACACACACACACACAAACCAACCCTCACCAAAGCACAGTCACACCCATACACTCATCAAAATCGTACTCATACGAGTATCTTCACACCCACACTATACACCCCACACACACCCACATCCACATAAACCTCTCATTTGTGGCACACGCCAATAAAGCCCGGTTACGAGCTTGTTTCCAGGATTTACCAGGCAAATAAATTGTAGTGGACGTTGGGTAAGACAAAAACTTCTGAATTGCATGTTGAAATTTCCATAGTGTGTGTGTGTGTGTGTGTGTGTGTGTGTGTGTGTGTGTGTGCAAGCAAACAACCTGATCCATATTCACCCTAAACCTCGGAGTCTCTCCTTAAGCCCAATATATTCAGTATGTACATCGCCAGCAGACTGACATTAATGCCCCTGCGCCACATATATTCATTATGTCAAGTGAAACGCCAGCGTTGCAGACGCCACTCTCGCCCCTCACCCCGGCCTCCCTCCCAGAACAATCATAAAAAACGAGCGGCCATTTGCAGTTCAAGGTTTACCAGGTTTACACACGCCAGAGCTTAGTGGTGGGAGTATGGATTGCCTGGCTTCGGACTGGCTACGAACTCCTTTGTTGCCTGGTCTTACCTTCGCGTATGTAAAAGGTACGTTTTTACCCTGGAAAGTTGGTTCCTTGTAATGAAATCTGGTTAGCCATCATCTTTGTTATACCATCGCCCCAGCTCAGCTTCTCAGAAGTGCGTGAGAAGTGAGAACAGGGAAAGAAAAACACAGGCTTATACCGACTACCAACAGGGTGACGGACAAAGGGGCAACAGCATCCATTAACATATAGTTTAAGTCTTTGAAAATGCTGTTTCCGCAATAAGAAATTGTATTATGTTTACCACGGGGAAATGGTCTGAAAGTTCGCTTATGAAACTCGTTCACATATGTGGCCACGTCTGGTACATGTATGCTAAAGCCTGAATGCATAGTTTCTTGTTTACTGTCGGACTTTTCTAATGTTTGTTTTATTAGTACATTCTATGTCAACAATAAAGAATGCCATTCTACATTCCATGACTATCTCTAAATCTTAACTGCCAGTTTCGCTAGGTTACAGTAGATGGATGGAAATAGTAGTGATATTCCTGTTCACATCTTTGGCCAAAATTGTTACGATGACTGCTTGTTATACTTACCTTCAGCATTACTTGAGCCAGAAGGATCCCAAACAGTAAGGTGTGGTGACGACAACAAACGTATTTTAAAGCACGGCTGTGGTTTACGGAAGAATAATGTGATAATAACAGTTTCACAAACCTCATTAAATACGTGATGCCATAACTGATCCTAGAAAAAAATATATCACTAAAGCAGGGTAAGTATCAAACTCGTAACAACACAGATTTCATCCCAAATGTATTTCCACTCTATACACTGGAAACGAACAGATATAAATAGGATTATGGGCTTATTAGAAGTAGATGAATTGTCTAGAACAGGAACAGAGAAGATAATAGTAATTCATCATTTTTTTTTCAAAACTGTCATGTTCTTTCCAATAATCAGGGTGTTTTCCATGATTTACTTGCCGTCTTCGTGCAAGTGGGAGTAGTGGACGGGTGCAAACCTTCGTCATTTCCTTCATGTTGTCACAAACGGTAGTTATATCTTCGGTGAAGATATAACTTCACCAGCTAACATCCCTCTAAGCCTCTTGTTATCTGTACATCCTGTGTACTGTATCTTTATTGCCACAGTTGCGTAAGAAATCAAGCAGACGGACACAGATAATCTCTCAAGGATGCAACATTAATAGACCAGCTGACAGGCAGACATTTTTGCCAGTTATTTGTAACTTAAACGGTACAAAAAGATTCTGGAGACTTGTGGAAAATTACGAACGCTTTAAATAACTTAGCTATATTATTTTCTCTCACGCACGGACATCTGTCACACTCTTTTGGGAGTTGCTATATTCATAGCAACAGTAATTACAGGCTGGTTCTCATTTTAATCCACGTCAGCCCAAAGAAATTTTTATTGCAGCTTACTACACACTATTTTGCTCAGAGTAGAAGGTTACTCTTGTAGCTACTGAAGGGGTCAGTGATGTACAGTATATGTATAACCCCTCAAGCAAGAAAAGATTCCCCTAAGTAAAAGTAAGGCGTCCAATTACAGCCCAGCAAAAATATAAAAGCCTCATAGCAATGAGCTTCAGGATGGCGAGTGAAAAGTTTGTCCTTTTATCTCCCACATAGTTATCCTCTACTCTACGATGGTGGTGGTGGCGATTGTGTGTTCTTAACTAATCGTTCTTACCTAATTGTATCTCTACAGGAATCAGTAAAGCTCGTACTGTCCCGTGTCTTAAACCATTTTCATCATATATATCCATAAATTTATGAATAATTTTGGCACACACTGTAATGCGGCAGTGCATTCCACTGATTAATTGCCCTATTTGGGAAACTGTATTTCCTTACGTCTTAATCGCCTCTCTTTTTATGTAGTTTTTTGTAGTGTCCTCTTGCTGATGCTTCCCTATCGGATATATATTCATTTATGTCTATTTTCTCTTTCCCTGAGATGCATTTATATAGCATAATCATGGCTCTTTTCCTTCTCTCCTGTAGCGTTGGTGTCACGGGGGGATGTGAACTTATGAATTAATAATAACTAGATGTTACTTAAAAATAGAAACAAGGGACTGATTTGTGAAAATCAAGTAGAAAGTTTTACTTTATGGCGGCTTACTTCGCCGATTCTCTAAGGACAAGAATTTATAAACTTTCTCAACAGTACACAGCAGAGACTAGTTACTCACGCGTGATGTTTGTAGTACTGTTAGCCTCTCCAGAAAGTGACTCTACCCCTGACAATCAATAACTAATGCTAATAATAATAAACAGGTTCTTGCTAATGCAAACTCCTGGCTGGCACAACGGATTTAAGTTTGAAACAAAAGAACTGGCCTAAGTACCAGTTAAGGATAATGTAAAGAGTTTTTGCAAACTAGGCGGCATCTATAATAAGCCGTTATATTAAATATAGTTGCATCCCAACCAGCAAAATGGCAAAATAACTAACGCTAGAACCACAAAGACCTCAAGACTGGCAGAGCTTTCTGGTTTTTATTATATATATATATATATATATATATATATATATATATAATCAACTAAAAACTGCCCTATTAAAGTGTAGGAACCCCATGGAATCTCGATTTTTCTTAGGGAATGTTTGGCTCTGATCAGTGAATGCATCAATTACGAAATTAATTATAAAAAGATTTTCTGTGGTAGAACTGTGTTTTTGGCATCAACTTTAGCAGTTAAATATCGGAGATTCTGTCTATAATTTTATATCAGAGGGAAATTGTAATAACATGGCGCTCGCTCACTCGTCACATGCTCACAAATTGCACTTTACTGGAGGTAATGTAGATGGTTTCTAACCCTTGTACGGTGTGACGGCTTTCAAACCCACATGTTAATAGTTTTGCTCCAACAATGATAACTATAAAAGATATGCTGGCAAGAAAATATTAAATTCTAAAATGAGAGCAGAGATTGTAAACCTCCGCCAAGGCTGAAGTGCAAGCATTGTAGGCATTATTTTATCGAGTTAGATGCAAAAATTGTTGAATTTGCCACTATCCCTCAGTGGTAGAGAATCCTTTAAAAAATTCCTGGATCCGGATGATGATCCGGATCACCACCAAAATCTGAAGGATTGTTCCTTGGGCAATACCCTACCCCTCCAAAACAATTCAGCAAAATCAGTTAATAACATTTTAAGTAATCTTGCTAACAGACATACAGACAAACCATCCAACTTCGGCAAAACCATAGCCTCCTTGGCAGAGCTAATGAGATTCAACAAAATGACGGAGATTAATTAAGAGACTGACCACTGTAAGGAAGAGGAAAAATGTGATGCCTTAGAAAGCTGCAATTAGAAGAATGGACAGGAAAAAACAAAACTTAACTAGAAAACGCTAATAGAGCGCAAACCACTTCCAATGCCATTGCAATTAAAAAAAGATCCGAATCCGGATCCGGTTCCTCCCTCAAAATTATTCAATTCTTTCTTGGTCAATGACCCACTTTTCCACAAATTTTCAAAGATATTCATTGAGAACTTTTGGAGCTATTGTGAGGGATACATCGGATCTGCTCCCAAATTTAATCATATCTTCCTTGGCCCATGGCACACTCTTCCACAAAATTTCATCAAAATCACTTCATAACTTTTTAAGTGCAGTTGCCAACGGACAGAGACAAACAAACAGACAAACAAACAAACGCGGATAAAAACTTAATCTCCCTGGCGGAGGTAATTAAGGAAAAGAAGGACGACGTAAAGAAAGAATTCTTGGTTGAAAATAAAAGATGGACTTTTAGACTGAGTCGAAAGGACATAGATAGACGAAATTGTGGAAAAAATAATATGCCAACTTTAATTTTTATAAATGTATAAGAAATGCAGCATTTCAGACTCAGTACAGGGATACCATATAAATTCTTATAACAATGTTTACCATTATCATATAATTTCCATGTTATTTTTCACTCACTACTGAGATGTGCAGATTTATTATCATATTACTGTTTGTTTCTTTTATATAATATATACAGTAGCGTGTGTTTCTTTCTCAGTGCTATGCATAGTCTCCCTCTTATACAGTATTTCATGACTTTTGAGATAGCTATTCCCCAAAACAAATATGTCTATTTTTTTGCCACATTCAGAAGGCGGTCAAAAGTCATGGATGTCCCTAACTGTGTCACTCACTCCCTCAATCAGTCTATCAACTTGTCAGTCAACAGATAAATCCAACAATAGTAAATAAATCAACCAGTCATTAAGTCATTCAGTGAGTCAGACAGTCTCACTCACTCTCTGTATTTAATTGATGGATGAATTCTGACAAGTTGAAATCGTTGAGTTATATGGGCGTCAAACTTATGGGGTATAATGAGGGTGGGGATATTGATGGTGTGTCTCGTATGTACCTGAGGCATGTCTGAAGTGAGTGTAGTGCGCACGTGAGGGGGAGTATCCGAAGACAATGGATATCCTTTTGGATCTGTGAATGTTCATTATAGTTAAGGTTAGAGTGGCTATTAAGTGTGTGTGTGTGTGTGTGTGTGTGTGTGTGTGTGTGTGTGTGTGTGTGTGTGTGTGTGTGTGTGTGTGTGTGTGTGTGTGTGTGTGTGTGTGTGTGTGCTTTTGACTTATTCATATTGCTCTCTTATTTCAACAAAATGTGCAAAACCACAGTTGAAGAAAAAGCCATTAAAATGCAGTAATAATCACTCCCGTAAAACTCTGTAACATTTGCTAAGTAAAACTTTATCTTTTATTTTCATTCACTTTATATCTTCACCAAGATCATACCAGCACCTCTGGGGTAAAGGTGTAAAATTTTGAATACTCGGTAAACATTTTAATCATATAAATTCCAAATTTGCTTCACATACTTTCTGTTATTTACTTATAACTCATGTTTATGATGTTTGTCAGGATTATCCAGTAACAACGTCAACAGTGTACTGAGATCATTTTATTTTAGGTTTGTCGACAAATACAAATGATTCTGTAAAATCAACGTCAACAGTGTGTTGAGACAATTTTATTTCAATATTGTTGAAAAATGCAAATTATACTAAAAAATGCAACTAAATCTTTTATGATAATTCATTATTACACTATCTCTCACGAAACTGGTGGTGGTGTTATGTTTTATTCGTTTGTGTGTGTGGGTGGTGTGTGTGTGTGTGTCTGAGTGTGCACCTTCCAAGGGAACCACACTGTCATGGTGAGAGGCTTGTGTAAATCTGGTGGGCTGTACCAGCTGGAGGAAATTCACCCCTTCCCCCCACGGGACTTAGCATGAGGAGAGGGTTACCTATCCTGGAGGGATATTCAGTGAGGGGTCAGACTTAGTGTTTGTACTGGAGGTCCACTGCTTTGTGGACCCACTTGGGTGGGTTAAGGCAAACCCTTAACGAAAAATCCGTGAGTGGAGTCCCACGGAAGGCGAGGCGCAATTGACAGCTCCCGGCAGACTCCAGCAACCCTGACCATTATTGTAGATGGTAGCTGAATCTTCATGCCACCATCACAGGTATGTAGTGGAAAGGACTGCACACCCTCAATATCATATCAAATCCATTCATTGTGCATGCCAACGACTATACTCACACCCCATTTCATCCTTTCATCAAAATCCAAAGGCCTTTGGCCATAGGACAGGATGACAGTGAGAGGTCATGGACGTGACTGTATGCCACTACCTTGAGCCATGCACATTGGCAGCAGTGGCCCAGTGGTCACTGGCATGTAGGCATAGGAACAGGTTATGCCTTTGGCAGCAAACAGTGCTACTAAGCAGCTGGAATGAGATGCACAACTACTTACCCCTGACAGCGATGGGTTTAGAAAAGGTAACACATTTGCTGCTCTGCACCATCTGGGCAGATAACTGCATCTGTCAAGGCATCTCACATTGTGAACGAAAAACTGAAAGAATCCTTCTGATTCTTGCTGCCTGAAATATACGATCCTTGCTTGATACTGGCCCCACTAGCTTTATAATGGCAAAACTGATCACCTTGGCTTTTTCACAGCGGTTTCATTTGGCAATGGGTCGGAAACTCGGTAATTATTGCCCGAATTATGTCAACGATAACGGTCGAGAACAGGTCAGCTTGTACAGTTTTTTTTCGGATTAAGGGGAAAAAAAAATGGCAGAATGGTAGAGAATGAGCAAAGGTGAGGTGGCAAACGTTTGCAAAAAAATTGGTCAAAATTAATGGTTACTAGATAATGACAAGCTTTTTGCCCTTTACTTAAAAATGTGTGGTTCAGTTTGAACTAAACTTGATGGGACGATTTAGTGTAAAACACAAACTGGGTTGTTTGATTTAGCGAAGGTGAAGGTCACAGGGAAAGGTCAACTTTATCACCTCTGATCCAATTTGAACCAAACTCTGTGGAGGGGTTCAGGGTCAGGCAAGGATGAAGTATTTCAAGTTTGAGTACAATAGGCCCGAGGACAAGGTCACAGCCTTGGGTCAAAATTTTGGTTATAAACCGATTGCAAGGCATGGGTGTTGCGCTTTCTCAGTGCTCTTTCATGTTATTATTTTCAGTAAATTTCATTCTTGTTAAAAGAGACTTTTCATACTGGAGCTGATTTGTGAGCGCCTTCATTAATCCCTTCACTTCTATGACGCTCTTAAATTGAATAACAAACAAAAACCATCAGAGTTTTCTTACATATAGGCTTTAAAAATCGGTATAACAAGTATAAAAATATATAATAAAATATATTAAGATGTAGGAATGACAGTGCTCTCAAAATCAGTGGATGAAGGTCGAGGCAGTAAACGAAATATAATCCCATTTCTATATCTTTTCTTTTTCTCCTGCGACAGCGCATAAGTGCACCCCAAAAGTTTTATGATAATGGTATAACTATTGACCAACCAAGCAGTTCACAAAAATATGGCATAAAAATTGAAAAGATGGGATTACTGGCCGTTTTTCTGTTTTGACCTTCATCCGATGGTTTGCTTCCGATTGCCATCCCTGCATCTTAATAAATTTACTACAGTTCATTGTATTTTTTTTATTTTCATTCTTCATGAGGTATTTACAGGTAAGGTGAAAAACTCAGATATCATAGATAAAAATGTTTCTCCCATCCATTCGAGCTAGGTAAGTAATCCTGATTGGTTCAAGCAGCACATCCTGCCTACCTCATAATGTGGGAGAGTATAGCCTAACATCACCTCCAGGTCCTATACAGTGTGTGAAGCCAGTGGGGGTGATCCCATAAGCCCCAGGTAGTATCGTATGGTCTATAAACCTGACCCATATAATCCCTCACATACTCTTTTCTTCCAGTGGGGGGACACCTCTTCCCTACATGGACCTATTTTCTTCCATGGATTTATTTCACTAGTAGATCAATAAGGACAAGTTCATTACATCCGTCAACGAAGTTGGAGGAGGTAATGTATTCACCTGTATGTCCGTTTGTCCACACGATATCTCCAAAAGCTCTCAATGAATATCAATGAAATTTTGTGGAACGGTGGGTCATGTGCCAAGAAGAATTAAATAAATTTGGGGGCAGATCCGGATCCTGTATCCCGCAAAATATAAGTTCTCAATGAATTTCAAGTAAAATTTGTAGAAGGATGGGCTATGGGCCAAGACAGAGTTGATTAAATTTTTTTTTTTTTTATGCGAGGAAGAAGGAACCAAAGGCCATGAGCCCGCAGTAACAGTTCCCTCCAAGAGAAAAACAAAATACAATAGAGAGCCAAATTCAAGATCCGATCATTTTGAGATGCCTGGACACACTACGTTTGAAAGACTGGAGATCATAGGCAGCAGGAAATACAGACAGAGGGAGACAGTTCCAGAGCTGACCTGTTGCATAAATGAAAGACTGGGAGTAACGGTTAACTCTTGCATTAGAGAGTTGGACAGAAAAGGGATGAGAGTTTGCTGCCAGACGGGTGCTACGCGCCCGTCGTAGAGGTGGAGGAATGCAAGCAGACAGTTCAGAGGAGCAGTGACCATTAAAGTAGCGATAGAAAAGAGATAAAGATGCAACAGTGCGGCGAAGAGACAGAGGTTGAAGGGAGTCAGTAAGAGGAGGAGAGTTAATGAGACGAAAAGCCTTTGCCTCCACCCTATTGAGAAGAGCTGTATGTGGGGAGCCTCCCCACACATGAGAGTTGTACTCCACACAGGGGCGGATAAAACCCCTGTATAGAGTCAACAATTGTGCAGGGGTAAAGAAAGAGCGGAGTCGGCTTAGCACACCCAATCTCTTGGAAGCAGATTTTACAAGAGATGTAATATGATCTTTCCAAGATAAGTCCCGAGTAAATGAAACCCCAAGCATGTTCAAAGATGATGCAGGATTAAGCTGAATATTATTAAACATTAGTGGGTATACCTGTGGAAGATTTGTCGGGTTGATAGGTGTAAGAACTGAGTCTTAGATGCATTAAAGACAACCATATTATTTTTACCCCAGTCAGAGATATGAGCCAAGTCAGACATTAGGTGTGCCATAGCCTCATCCCTTGTTTCTTGAAGTAACTGTTGAGATGGGCGTTGCGGGAACCGAATGGAAAGGTGAAGGGTGGAGTCATCAGCGTATGAGTGGATAGGGTTAGATGTACAGCTTAGAAGATCATTGATGAATAAAAGGAAGAGAGTTGGTGATAGGACAGAGCTCTGAGGAACACAACAGTTGATAGATCTAGGAGAAGAACGATGGCCGTCTACAACAGCGGCTATAGAACGACCAGAAAGGAAGCTAGCGATGAAGGCACAGATAGAAGGATAGAAACCGTAGGAGGGCAGTTTGGAAATTAAAGATTTATGCCAGACTCGATCGAAAGCCTTTGAGATGTCAAGTGCAATGGCAAAGCTTTCGCCAAAGTCCCGAAAGGAGGATGACCAGGAGTCTGAAAGGTAGGTGAGAAGATCGCCAGTGGAGCGTCCCTGACGGAACCCATACTGACGATCGGAAAGAAGGTTGTGATAGGAAAGATGCCTTAAAATTTTTCTATTAAGAATTGACTCGAAAACTTTTGAAATACAGGACGTTAAAGCAATTGGACGATAGTTGGAGGGTTGGGAGTGGTCACCCTTCTTTGGGACTGGCTGAATGAGAGCAAACTTCCAGCAAGAAGAAAAGGTACAAGTTGATAGACAAAGGCGAAATAGTTTGCCTAGGCAGGGTGTAAGCACAGAAGCACAGTTCTTGAGAACAGCAGGAGGGACCCCATCAGGTCCATATGCCTTGTTAGTACTGAGGCCAGTGATGGCAGAAAATACATCAACTGAAGAAATTTTAATGTCAGCCATGAGGAAGTCAGAGGGGGGAAGTGATGGAGGAACAGCAGAATCGTCTAAGGTGGAATTGGAGGAGAAAGTCTGTGCGAAGAGATCTGCTTTATCAGTAGAAGAAATAGCTACAGAACCATCAGAGTAGAAAAGAGGAGGGAAGGATGATGAGGTAAAGTTGTTAGAAAGATTTTTGGCAAGGTGCCAGAAGGAGCGGGAAGAATTCGAGTTGGAGAGTTGAGAGCATTTAGTATGGATGAAATTATTTTTAGTAGAGCGAAGAACAGACTTAGCACGATTCCGGGCAGAAACATAAAGATTATGTGATTCAGGGGTAGGTTGGCTCCGGTACCTTTTGTAGGCCTTCTCCTTGTTGCGGACAGCATTAGAACAATCGTGATTAAACTAAGGCTTTCTTGCGTTAGTCAAAGGATATGAGAAAGGAATGTATGCTTCCATGCCAGAGAGAATAACCTCCGTAATGCGCAAGGCATACTCAGATGGCTCACGGCCATGGAAGCAATAATCATTCCAGGGAAAATCAAAGAAGTACTGCCTGAGGGCCTCCCAGTCCGCAGCTCCAAAATGCCACAGACAACGTTTCTCTGGAGGGTCCACAGGCCGTACCGGAGTGATAGGACAGGTTAAGGTAATAAGGTTGTGATCGGAGGAGCCCAATGGAGAGAAAAGATTAACAGAGTAAGCAGAAGGATTAGTTGTGAGGAAGAGGTCAAGTATGTTGGAGCTCTCTCCAAGGCGGTCAGAGATACGGGTAGGGTGCTGGCCAATCCAGATCCGGATCCGGCAATGGCGGAGGTATGCGCTGTCTGAGTTGTTTTTGGTTACCGTACATTTGCTGTTCCCTCCTGGACCTATTGTCCTCCCAAATGGATCTAATCAACTGTGCTGTAGAACATTTTCTCCTTTGAGGTTGATTTACTCATTCCATCATTGGTCTATTTTTCACACATGAAGGAGTTTCACACGGACCCATTTCTCCTCATTTGATGACTTGATATTCCCCTGATGGGCCTATTTCCCTTTCTTGTAATGATATAGCCATTCCTTCCACCGATCTAATTTCTTACCACCCATTCATCCACCCACTGCATGTGTCTCAGCAGCAGCAAGATGGATTGGCAAGCTGAGAGAGAGAGAGAGAGAGAGAGAGAGAGAGAGAGAGAGAGAGAGAGAGAGAGAGAGAGAGAGAGAGAGAGAGAGAGAGAGAGAGAGAGAGAGAGAGAGAGAGCGAGAGAGAGTCGACTTAATTGTGCAGAAAAAGGTCAGGAGAGTGCTTCAACCTAAAAGTATTTGTCTATAGCAACAAATCCTCTGTGCCTCCACTGTATGTAATGTATGTTGGGTGGGGGGAATTACTGAGGCATCATGCTACAACGGATGAGTGGGTAGGTATGTGAGTTGGTGGATGGATGAGGGCAAATACATTCACTGGTGTGTAGGACCAGGAGGTGAACAGGCCCATGGTTGGAATAGGTCCATGTGGGAAAATACATCTGATGGGGAACAGGACCATGGGGTAAATAGACATGGTTGATATAGGTCCATGTGGGAAAATACGTCCAAAGAAAATAAACCTTGAGGGAAATAGGCCAAAGCAGAAACACAGACTGAAATAAATTAGTAAAAATAAGCACAAGAGGAAATAGTTCCATGAGAGGAAATATGTCCATGTGGCGATGTATGTGGGTTATAGGGTGGGTGGACGGGGGAAAAAAGATTCTTTCACGAATAGGTTCATAGAATAAATAGGTCCATGCAGAAAAATAAACGGTTGGGGGAAGAACTCAAAGTAGCAAATGGAACCAAGTGGAAACAGGTCCAATGGGTAAACATGGGCCCATCTGGGAAAGAAGCCCATATGGAAAAAAAAAAAAAAAAAGGTCTTTGTCAGGATTCGGGATTTCCCCATGGAGAAAATATGTATAAGCAAAAACAGGTCCATAGAAAATAGGTCTAAGGAGAAACGTGTGTGAGGGAAATAGGTCCATGGAAAAACAGGTTTACAGAGGAAAATATGTTCATGTAGGGGAAATTAGGTCCATCTTGGATAATATGTACAGTACATGGCTGACAAATGACTCATAACAAACGATACATCCATGGGGAAAATAGCTCCATGGGAAAAATTACTCCTTGGTGTAAACTAGGTCCACTGGCCATATTTGATTCATAGTGCAGTATCTCCATGAGGGAAAATGGGTCCCTGGGGGAAGTATGTCCATAAGCAAAACAGCTCTATAGGGAAAAAAAATCACATAGGAAAGTATTTATTGAGAAAAGTTGTTCAGTATCGGGAGGTCAGTGGGGGAAAATAAGAGGGTGAGGATTTGACTGCTTAGGAGAGTAGCCGGAGACAGGCTTATGTGCTTGTGTTATTATAATCCTGAAACTGGCAGGCAACATTATTCATATTAAATGAGAACATAACTGGTGAATCGGGTAATGAAATCTATTGGAATCCCTTCAGTTGAAGTCATTATAAATTTTAAAAATAATAATTGCCTGGTTGGAGGAAAAATGAAAAAAAAAAAGTTGCGGCAGTGTTAACCATTTCACTTCAAGTACGTATTTCATTTTCAGTATTTGCACCCACCAGATGATTTTATGCAGCTTTACAGAGCATACTGTCACTCGAAATTACATACAGTTTTCATCAGCTCCTTCACTACTAAAGGTCTATGGTAAGTTTAATATACGCCCTTAGGCAATGCCTCCCTCACTCCCACTTTCACCTTTGCCCCAACCAACACACCTCCCCTTCTCTTATGAGTTTTGATTGGAATAAAAAGTCAATTTGGTGCACGTTCAAACACAACAGGTATTGACCAATCACCACCCGAGAGCACTGGGCAATGTTACCAATTCTACCTGTCCTCAGCTGGCAAAATCAGTGTCAGACTTGCTGAAACCAACTATAGCTATTTTTTGTCGGAGGAAAATATCATTCCAAGGTGATGAGAGGGTGTTGGGCTTGCTGGACAGCCATTCAAACCCATACCGACATGGAGTCCAAGCAACAGATTATGAGAGATATCGTTATTATATCCACCCATGTCCACAGACATCAAATATATTTACTTTTAATGCACAATTATTTTAAACAGCCTTTTCATAAAGAGAAGCCATAAAACAGTTGACATGATGGTGACTGAACAAAGGGAGTATATACTTAGAGGATGATCATATTTACTGTGGACACAACCATGTCAAAGGCTGCATATGATATTTAGTTCCAAAATTAATTACATGTAAGGGTAAAGCACATTTCTTACACAAGCATTACGAAAGTCAAAGCCATCCAGATTCCATTCTGCATTCGAAGTCAAAATACACAGATAGGCCTAAACACAATTATCTGGCTCCACACTAATGTTTGATCGGTCACGTCAGTATATTTCTCTCACGAGCCAGCTCTTGATATGACCACTCTAAAGCCAGTTATCTGATGCCGCTATAGAAGGGGTAATGCAGCCTTATCTACCGAGTATTAACTCTATTATATGAGGCGCCGAGTCGCCAAAATGGCCGCCAAGCACCTACACGCACCAACAAGTAGCTAAACCATCCCTCTATAAGTTGGAAGTAATAAAAGTGCTAAGAAACAACCTACAAAAGGGTCAAAATCCTGGTTAAGTAGACATGTGTGTTGCGCCGTCGTGCCATACAGCAAAAAAAAGTCTGGTTCCGCACTAGTGCTCAAGGCGGGCAACTGGGTCCAGAATTCTGCCAGCTGTATGGTCGCTTTTCCTATGAGTTCAGCCTTTCCTATGTTCCTTATGTCGACTCCCCGTGGTGTTGAAGCGAATGTGAGAGCATTACCAGGCTATATCCCAGCCTCTTTCCTTACCCCCTTGAAGCTGGCCAATCAGATATTGGGGTTGCACTGCAGCTAACCAATAAGCTGACACCTGACACTACTACCACCAGCAGCTGTAGTGCATAGTAACTTGCTGCTTTCTCATTATTAGTATTACATTATTTTTAAATCATTATTGCTATTATTATTATTGCCATTGTGCTTGTGAAGTTAATGGTACTCGTGGCATTTTTTTTTTTATTCAGGTTACGGGTTCTTTTTTTTATCATCCCGGTTACAGTGGTTATCTAATAATGTCCTCATACATTGAATGCTGTCTTACTTTTACATTATTATCAGCAATATAATAATTCACTATGTTTTGCCTGATGTTTGTGATGTGGTTCGTGTTTATCGGTAGTTAAAAACTCCGAGAAAAACACGCACAAAGTTTCTGACTTTTCAACTGCTATTATTGTGAAAATAATATTACTTACGTCATAGAACTTTGATTTTATTCCACAGTATGACACTCCTGGAACATTATGCTAATATATTATTGACATCTTATAATGTATTTCTGTAGTTATTAGTATGATAAAAATAATTCCTTGGCCGATCAGTCAAAATTTTACTTCTTCACAAGATATCATGATTAATGACAGATAGACCAAAACAGAGGTTATTGCAATAAAGAAAATGCCATAAGCTACATTAAAAAAAGACACACATCAAAATAACACAAGCGATTACCGAGATATCAAATTTTGAAGTTGCCAGACTTTAAATGCATTTTCTGGCGTTTTGTATTTTTGGCGCTTAGCCTGGTAATGAACTCAGCACCTCATATAATGCCCTGAATGAAAGAAAATAGACAAATAATGTGACCACCATTTTGCATTTCATTCTCCATCCTCTACCTTCCCTCTCTCCCCTCCCTCACCCCACCCCCACACCATCATTCGTCTCCCCACCCACCTTCCCTTATCTCTCTGCTCCCTTCCTCTCAGCCCCTCTGACTTGCCACGCATAAAGAAGCCAGCCTGAGGCACTGGGTACTGGAGGATAAGTGACTATTTATGACCACGACTGTACATATTGCACTACATCAGAACACACTCTCTCTCTCTCTCTCTCTCTCTCTCTCTCTCTCTCTCTCTCTCTCTCTCTCTCTCTCACACACACACACATAAATTATATATACTGTATATATACAGTATATAGGTGACACATTTGCATAAACACTAATTCAGGTTGGTGAGCACACGACTGCACGTGACAGGGGTAGTACTAAGGGTCTTGGGTGGAGCCATGATGGTGCTGTAGTATCCCACATGGTCATATGGAAATGCAGACAAATGAACAGGCAACCGATCAGCAGAGCAGGCGCGGGAGACTGAGGCTGCTCAGCCAGTCTGTATGGCGGCAAGCATTTTGAATTGCTGAAATGGCGGGGATAACCATGTCGAACAACGATGAAAGGTGTTGATTTATTATGTCGACACAATGAATCGTCGAGTAAAGATTGATCGAACAACGAGGGCTTGGTATACATGGTATTTTAATAATGGTTACGACGGATGATTTTATTCTACTCATAAAGGTTCACTGCAGTTAAAGGGTACGATGATGCCTCGTGTTTTATTTAGTTTAGGATAAATCTCACATACCGAAGGTAGTAATAGCAATCTAATAACTCTCAGTACGATGATGCACGTGGAATTAATTGTTTTTACCGTCAGATTCTTTTTGAGGGCATACCCAGAGCACAAGTAGGGTTCAGCAGCCATGGACTGGTATAAAATGTTGTGGTATATCATTTTAATCCTTGGACCACCAGTTACTGTATCCGGGTGCACAACTTTGGAAACCAACTACTGTAAGTTGGGAATCCAAGATGGCATCCAAGATATCTGCCATATCTATAAATGTACGTAACTTGCTCATAATTTGCAGTCATTTCAAAATCAGTACATGTTCTCTAGGGTTTTTAAGGACAAGGAATTCATTTTTGATAATTTCAAAGTAATTTGATATACTTTTACCCGTAAAATCAGCTACTGTAAGACTGAAATCCAAGATGGCATCCAAGATGCCTGTCAGGCACTGGACTGGCAGGTATCACTTATGGCTCCAAAGCATGTGGCAATTGGGCTTACACCAAAACTATAACATCACAGATCAGCTCTAAATTGAAAGATATGCTGCATCTCAAGTCTGAAACTGAAAACCTGCATCATGAAGCTGGTACAGCTCAGGTCTCCAGGGACAGTGAACTAGTCATAAACTTGATGACAGCTGCTGAAACCAATCCAATTACAGTAGATTAAAACCATCTGACCAATGTTGTTATTGGTAAACATGTTTTTGAAGAAATAGGCCTGCATATGGAAGAAATTGGCCTGCAAACACTTGAAAATTCTTTTGCACAAAGAAGGCAAAGTTCAAGTTGTCAAATATAACACATTCTTTACACAATGCCAGGCTTAAAGCAGAAAGCTCAGCCCCAAAGAGAAAGTGATGAGCCCTTCATTCTATGACAGAATATTGTTAGTGGTGGCAGTTTTGATGTACAGGAGTACATTGAAAACCATGAATGTAGCAATTACCCCCATCCATATTTAATGATAATGGCACAATGCAAGCATGAGGAATAAAATCAAGTCTTGTGAAAGCTATAACCTGACAACTGCTGCATTATATTTCCAGGTCTACCCCTCCATGAGCAAAAAAAAGGAAATAAAGATTTGTTCCTCATATGAAATGAAAGAGTGCATGAAAAAAGTATGGGAAAACATATATGAGTACATATTTTCATTAGGTCAGCCGTGGTGAAGAAATGAAGTTGCGTATCTCCATACTAGTAACTGAGAGATACTGAGGGTGCGTGGGTGGTCGCCGGACACAGGTGGTGAAGGAAAAAGCTCAGTTGAAATGCCAAACGGCATTAGAAATGCACCCATGTAAGAAAAATCTTGCTGCTATGATGTATGTAGCAGCTACACATTATGCATGATATGAAGTATGTAGCTGCTATCGGGATAAAGGAGGTTACAGGCATAAGCAATTGTGAAATGTCGCCACCATACAACAAATCATGTCCATTAGTGATCAGTGTCATGCACTGGGTTTATATTTTGTCATTTGTGAAAGATGAAAAGTTCTCTGACATTACATTTAGATACAAAAAAGCAATTCTTAGAGAAGTCCTAGCTAATGCAGAGGCTGTTCACCTGTGTTTTGATCACTACAGAGGTTCAAGTATACAGGAAGCAACAAGGCAGATGAGGACTAGTAAGCCAAAACAAGAATAGTATTTGATGTCTTGGACCAGTGCAAAGGACCAGATCCATCAGAGTTCTTTGCTTGCTCTACAAACAAAGCACAGTTATTTGCCTACTTGTGTGATAAATGGTGTCAAGATGAACTCCAGTCTCCACTTCCTGGTAGCACCAAAATTTACCTGGGTGGATGAAACAAGTCAGTAATGTTCCAGAGTGGAGGTGTAACTGTGGTCCCTGCCCTTGAATCAACACATGAAAAGGCAGACATTCGTATTATTTTGTATGCCCTATATAGTTTTCATGTAGACAAAGTTCATCTGGTTACAGTTCTTTCAAGTGATACAGATGGTATTGTCCTTTATATAAATTATGTATCCACCATGTTGAAAGATCTTGCTGAAGTTTGGGCCAAGGCAGCAACAGCCATTTAGATTCCCGAACATGACATTGCCAAAGCACTGCTACCACACAGATGCCTCGCATCTCCATTTGTTCACAGTCTAAGTAGCAGGGATACCACATGCATTCCCTTATTTACCAGCAAAAAGGAATGGTTAACTGCAACTAAGAAAATTTAACTGGATCCCTTGGAAGACTTTGGCTGTGACAGCAATGCCATCATAACTAAAAATATCAGCCAGGCTAGGAAGTTACTTCTCACCATCTACACAAAGAATCCTGAGATGTCAGATGTCTCTTTGAGTGAGATTCGCGCTCACCAAAATTTTACCAAGAAGACCACTGTTATCAAGCTCCTTCCACCTAATGAGGATGCTTTTATGCAGCATCTGAAACATTCTGCCTTGGCAACAGTCATTACCAGGACAGCACACTTAGGTAATCCTTGCATTCCTTCGGTGGTTGAACATTGATGGACAGCAAAGCATGCAGAGCTTGTGCCAGTTCCAGTGACTTCAGAATTTTGGCACTCAGAGATGTCTACATCCCTTGTTTGTGATTGGAGAAAAGGTTGTTTAGGAAACTGTTCATGTACCAAATGGAATCTTTCACGTTATCTTGCCAGCAAATCCCATGGATTTCCAGAGAGGTGTTCCAGAGCTCAGTACTTCCAACAAACTGAGGATAGCTCGGGCTCTGATTAGATTTTCCATGAATGTTGCATTTCGTTTTCTCAGTTTGACAAGGATTATCTCTGTATTGGACTAAATCTCAGTGATAGTTATTTTAGTAGCTGTAACAGTTGTGTTGTATCTTATTCACAAAAAAATGTGTTAAGGTGTGAGGATGAAATGTTTAATTACCTGAATATTATAAAAGAAAGTACAAGAGCGTATATTCGTGACATGTTCAGTTATTGATATTTCCCTCGTGTGTGCCGTTTATGCACCAAGCAGCTGTATTTTTGCAAAATGTCTACCATTAGAAGTATATAAACTTTCTTAAGAAAAACTGTGTTATTCATTTTAATGAATTATTAAATTTATAATATATTTTGTTTTGAATATAAGTAATGACTTTATTTTTGTCCCCAGAATAAATGATATCAAAGGCCTTAAAACAGGGATAAATATGATTACATAGGATATTTTTGTTTGACAGATTATTATCATATAGTAAAATAGATAGGATCGGCAGCCATCTTGGACGACATCTTGGATTCCCAACTTACAGTAGTTGGTTTCCAACGTTGTGCACCTGGATATTGTTCCTGATGGTCCAAGGATTAAAGTGGTATAGCTTAACACAAGTGCTCGTGGGTCCTTTGGGCCCCTCGCACTTGCTCCTGCGGAGGGCTCTCGCGTTTCTGTGCTGTTCTGGTTTAAAGTTGTCACTTGGATTTTTTGCAGCTAACCAATTGATCGTGTTATTTGCAGCTTCGGGAATGGAACCCAAGTTGTCTGAATGCAAGTCTGAAATACACACACAGACACACGGCTACTGCTATAGTATATTTTAGTTGTAGCTATGGGCAAAAAATTCAACGGAGATCCTATGCCGGGCAGATAAAGGAGGTAATGGAAGGGAGCAGGGATGGGATGCAATGGGCAGAGGGTAGCAAGGAGAGGTAGAGTTACACCGTGATGCCAGGAAAAAGAACGGAAAGATAAACTTGGGTAATTTCACTAATGATAAATAAAGAAGAAACATATATTGTTTTTAGATGAGAGGGGGAGAAGTAAATCTTCGCTTGAGAGAAAAGGAGAGCATTTGGCCTCTTCCGTGCAAAGAGGTCTTTCCAATATTTGATTTTTGCTAGCATTATACTCTACCAAGACGACAATCCTGTTAGGAAATCAGTTGGAAAGAGGAATCATAAACGCCTTCAGTAAGGTGAAACGTTACCTACAGTAGCCTATTTATTCATGCTGCTGACAGACGATTTATTTCACCATATCGGAGATGCATCTTAGTGCAGATGATAAAAGTCTTCTGCACAGAAACAGTCCGCACTGAACCTTCCAGTATTACGGAGTACAGGATGTGCACTGTACAGCGTGGCACACAGTTGTGTTACACCCTCTCCATGATGCATCATATCAAGCGACATTTTGCCCAACTAACAGGGAATCCAGGGATGCTGACGGGGACGGATTTCATATCATTACCGTTATTCTGAGCCGGACTCGTGTAAAGAAATTGCTGACCAAAACTGGAAGCTGTAGCGACAGAGTAGGCATCTAGACCCAGGGTTCCGTAGAACAGTAACTCTTCCATACGGTGCCCCACTTATCGTTGTACAGATAGTTTTGAATATCTGAAAACTCTGAATTATTTCGAATTGATCGCTTCTGTGAGTAACATAACTGAATGAAATCAATTGCCTTTTGAACTGGACAAACAGAGCATTATTTCAAATGGCGTTCCCTCTACTTCTTTGCTCGTTGTCGTTGGGGGAAGGGGGGGGGGGAAGTGGAGTTACAGAGACAACGACCGGGATTTGATGTGTGTGTCTATGGGAGGGGGGGGTCTTCCTGACCCTTTCCTCTTGCCTTAGTTCCAGTCGCTGCTTCAGTTGATTTTTCAAGGCCTTGTATTCTAGTGTTGCTTCTTTCTTCCTATTTCTCCTGTCATTTCAGTATCATCTACCAGCAACTGCCAGTGAATTAACAGTTGAACTCTATTCCATTATCTGTAGCCTACATCGAATTTACACTTTGTCTTTCTCTTATTTACCATTTTTCCGACCCCTTTAGTACACTCCACCTTCTCCATTCAACCCCATGCATCAATCTTTCAGTAAGTAAGATCCAGCAGTGGCAGTTTGGTTCATCTGTCCGTCATATATGCTCAGTGTTCTTGGGTTCCTGGACATACTGGCTTCCCAGGTAATGAAAAGGTAGTTCACCCAGCCCGGCCAGCCATTTCCTTCAAACTTCTCCCTCCGCCCCATTCCATGCTCAGAATTTGTTTCTTTGTATATAGAGCCTTACTGTTACAAAAATGGCAATCCTTAAGATGAATGCCAAACATAACAAACTTTATTTCACCATTTGTTTATCCATTGTCCTCACCTGGACATAAAACCTGGCTCTGGGAAACTGCACTTGCTCGTCTTCGAATAGGCCATGCACGAGTTAGCCATGACCACCTCATGACCATTGATCAGCCCCCCGTTTGTTTAAACTGTTAGACACGTCTCAGTGTTCCTTACATACTTATACACTGTTCCCTGCTCGATAACATACGATACGGCTACGTCTCGCCCATGGCTCCACCTAGATGGACTCTCAACGTTAGTAATGTTTTACGTAAATCTTCCATTTCCATTACTCGTTTTATCTCTTTTAGTCATATTAACGTCCTTTCCAACTTATAAATCTTCTCTACTTATTTACATCATATATCTCATGTAGTCAACTCTGACTTTCCCACCTACTATTACCTTGTCTATCATAGTGCCAAATCGCCTTAGTACCCTGGCGTTATTATGCTCTTTCATTTAAAGGCCAATGCTATTTGTTTCAAAATGTAAGCCACAGTGGGCGCTTCAATACTTTTTTTTTTTTTCAGTGGCTGTACAGAACGACTCTGTTCCAGGCTTCGCTGCTGTATTGGTCGTATTGGCGATGGTGTTGTGGTGTAGTGGCAGTTGTAGCAAACGACAGCATTGCAATGGAGTCTATACAGATACTGCATATTGACTCCAGTTTAACCCCGGTCATTTATGGTATCCTTTCACAGCGCTGCCCGTATATGTTACATCCATTTCCGTCTGCACATTTCCCCTTACTTGTTTACAGACATGACATACATCGTGAAGGAATTGCTGCCTGTTGCTGTCCCTGTAATGGATATGACATAACAGCCAGTGGAAATTGCTGCCTTCTGCTGTCTCTGTAATGGACATAATATAAAAGTGAGAGGGAACTGCTGTCTGGCGCTGTCACGCAGATAGTAATGCAGTATATTAAAAGAGGTACTGCTGGTCAGTTCTGAAAGAATGACAACTACATCTTATAATCACAGCCTCACTTGCTGGGGCCAAAGGCCGATTAATGTGGTTGCCGTATGTTGTTGTTGTTGTTGATGATGATGATGATGATGAATTACCAATTACGGTCTTTAAGCCTTCCTAGGAGGGAGACTTAAAAACTGTCCAACATAAGATCGGTTCACACCATTATTAATTTGTTTCAATCACAGAAAGTTTCATGAGATGTCAATAACCATCACTAGAATATAGATGATGCTTGCGCAGAGAACAGTATATTTGTACCAGTGTGTGTGTGTGTGTGTGTGTGTGTGTGTGTGTGTGTGTGTGTGTGTGTGTGTGTGTGTGTGTGTGTGTGTGTGTGTGTGTGTGTGTGTAGGTTGGGATTTTGGCATGCTGTATTTTTTCTGTTCACTGGGTTGTGAGTAGGCTGCTTCTGCGTGCTATTTTTATAAACTGGTGCATGGAACACACAGAGTTATTAGAGTCTCTGTGCAGTAGAAGGCGGCAGGTTTGGCCGTTTGCACTCGTACTGAAACATGTGTAGGAAAGATCAGAGCGTGGTGTGTGTGTGTGTGTGTGTGTGTGTGTGTGTGTGTGTGTGTGTGTGTGTGTGTGTGTGTGTGTGTGTGTGTAAATTTATGTAGGGGGTGTGACAGTGCCTTCTACTGCAGTGGTTTTTCTAACGCCTTGTATGAACCAAAAATCCATAGGGATGGATCATGATCATACAGTAAACTAGAAACCGTACATATCAAATGCGGTATTTACATTGTTAATTATGTCTCATGATCTTCACATTCACTGTGAGACTCAGCTGCCGTTGTGAGCTATGACTGTGGTGGCCGCACTGGCAATACTCACAATAAATCGACGAGGATGTCAGGAATAAAACAGTGGACTTTTCAACTAGGTAAATTGGATCGTGGTTTTTTATTACAGTGAATAATGGCCAAGTTGCTGACTATAGCCGCTTTGGGGTCCTATTGCTTTGGTGGCTGAGGGTGATCACTGGAGAGGATGTGGAGAAAGAAGGATAGGAATATAATATAGCTTAGCCAAACGTAATATTATAAAGTCTAATCTAACCCTTAGATGCAGACATATCCCACCCTCACACCATTCCAGTGTTTGGGTCTGGCAGACTCGCATAATTATTATATCACTTACGGGCAATGAATCACATTTAATAATTAATGTAATGTGTTATTTTAATTGATAATTTTACATGCAGCCTGTTAGGCATCATAGGAGTATATTTTTAATTACATAAACTGAAAAAAAGAACATGTAAATGAAAAACCTTTAATCTGAACTTCAGAACTGTTTCTCACAAATTGCTGAAGTGTGGTGTAAATTCATTCCTTACTTTTTCTTAGGTTTAAATGGATTCAGAAGAAATAGCTCCAGGATAGTGGGAAAAATAGGAAAAAATAGGACATGTTATTCTTTTAATCTAAAACATACAAATTTTACATCCTTACAGTAATCGGGTCTGTGAGACCCACATGAAACCATGAGTACCATATCATACCATGAATACCATGAATGAAAGAAAATACAACTATCTATTGTACCATTATAAACTCATAGCAGATCAAGTGTACTTCAGTCCATGCACTTAAACAAACCACATTGCTGTATTCCATAGGCTACACAAATGGCTGTGACATTTCTGGCATGCCATTGAGCTTTTTCGATCCCGTTTTGCAGAGCAATAGTAAGCAGGTCCTGCCAGTACTACTCCACACTTCTCCATTGAGATGGCAACAGTACTAGGGAGACTGGAAGTATTTTCCAACCGGGTTTTCATTGTGGAATAACTAGCTCCTTTACCAACTCTTTCAGGAACAGACGACGCTTGCGTGTCAGGTTTTGCCAAAAATCTGGATGTTGTGATTGGAACTTAATGAATGCATTTATACTTGCCACATCAAGAACATTGTACCACATGACCATAAGCTATCTCCATGAATAAGTTCTCACCATTTGACCCTTTACATCAACTCCTTTTGTCTCATTGTAATACTTGATTATGATTGGTTTCTTTTTCTGACTGTGTTCATCAAAGGCTCTATCGTGATGCATAGTACTCAACATTATTATAGCATTTCCTGACATAACTAACCATGCTAACGTTTTCTTTGAATCCAAATTTAGTATTGCGTACTTCTCGGTGTTTTGAAGCTTTCCTTACAGGAGGAATGTCTGGCTGCTTTTGCTGAAACGTACCAACTGGTGTTAAATATTTCTTGAGAAGTGCTTCGGCAAGTGGAATACTTGAGAAGAAGTTGTCCATTGTTACACTGCGACCACTGTCATTGAGTTTACTACACAACTGCTGCACAATACTTGATCCTAGATTTCTCGTCACCTCTTCACCAGGTTGTCTTCCACTGTAGACAATCCGATCAAAAGAACAGTAATTTCTTGAGTCAGAGCCACAAAATCTTTATACCATATTTTGCAGGCATACTTGGCATATATTGAAGGAACTTGCATCGTCCCCTAAAAAGCATCAACTGCTCATCTACAGTCACATTGTCACTTGGGCTATATGATTTACGGCAGTTTGAAACAAACTGCTCCCAAATGTATCCGTTTCGACATTCTGTATGGAAGGAAATACTCCATTATCGTCCACTATTAATCATAAGTGCGTTTATTAATTTACTACTAATCACCAGTGCATACTGTCAAGAGAATGAACCAATTCACAACATATGATAAAAACTGACAACACTCACTCTTGTCAAGGAAATTAACATTAGTTACAAGCATAACCAAGAAAGCAAATATTCACACATATTACAAGTTTATTGGGGCCAAGCAAGCTAATATACACACAAGTTACACGCATAGCCTGATTGTTGAAGGAGAAAACACACTAGAAGGAACCTTGGTCTTATGGACCCAGGTCCTGGAAATTAGGGGTAGGGATCCAAATGCCTCTATTACTTCTTTGCTAACAAATACTTTTCCAAATTTATTTCACTCAAGTAATCATAAATAAATTATAGGAGTATAGGTAGGAAAAAAAAGGTAGATGTAAACCAATAAGAGAAACGGAAAACTCTTAAAAACTGGCCGGGTCTCCTAGACCCTTTCCTGCATCTAAGGGCTAAGACAACAACAAAGTTTAAACCTTAATCTAACAAAGAACAGCCTAAGTAAATGTAAACTAGCCTTATTTAACCAATCTTAATCTTACTTACCTCAGCTGACTCTAACTTAACTTAGTGTAGTCAACTCTAACGAAACTTTACCTGATTTAAACCAACCTACTTCAGTCTCATTTTTTTTTTTTTTTTGTGTGTGTGTCCGACTCCGGGCATAGGCTTCACAGCCTGCTATCAAGGCCCAGTAGTCCTCCTACATACCATACACCTCTACATGTCACCACTTCGGCGCTAACACTCACCGTCCATATTGAATACATGCTATGGCTATCTCATACAGGTCTGGTGTATTGGTATTAGCGGGGGTATTTTTACGACATGTCAGCGGGTCGTCTGGTAGATCAGTAAAGCCTGATTTAATGAAATTCAAATCCTCAAACTGTTCCCTGCCCCAGCCGGGATTCGAACCTGGGTCCGTTAGGACTACAGACCACCACTCTACCGATCTAGCACACTGTAACCGTATCTAACAAAATATCACTAACTTGAATAATTTCTACCTTATCACAGCCTAACATAACTTGGCCAAGACTAAAACCCAACCTAATCAAACTATCAGATCTAATTCACCTTGCCCTAACCCAGCCTAATCACACATAACCTACCCTAACATAACCAAGGTACAAATGTGGTGTGATGGCAACAAGATCGCTTAATAGATACTGTACATCCTGTGGCAAAGGGGAAAGTGAGGACGTCAATTTCCTTACAACATTGTTCACTGATACTCTGTAAGACCCAACAACATGTCATAAATGCACTAGTGTTAATTTAATCACACCTTTCCTGAATTAGAGACCCCTGTCATTATTTCCTATACTTGATACCATAAGAGCAGGTAATTGGTGACATGTGAGGTGTGGCACCAGCTGGGGAGATCCTTGCCTGTTTTTTTTTTTTTTTCTTTTTTTGTCGGTATAAGTTATTTGTGGTACATGAGGGCCACCACCATCAACTCTCTCGAGGTTATACTCCTTTCAGATTATTACAACCTGAATTACAAGCCCAATGGCTTACTCTAATCCATGAAATCATTTACTACGTTGGGTGGGAACCATAACGAGATGAGTCCTCTTGGGTTAACCCACGCCAGCTGGAGAGGCCTTTGTGAGCACAGGTTACCTATGTACACCCGAGGAAAGTTCCGCCTTATACAGCTGCCTGCCAGTTCCGACCTTTATATGTGAGACAACCACTAGTGAAGCAGTAGCCAGATACTCAAATGTCTGGTACGACACTGTAGGAGTTCAAAATCAGCCCTTCAGGCAATTGCATCTTGTACTACGGACTCTCACGAGATCCAGGGCCGCATCGTTAATAAGTTGCATTCATGCAACAAGTCATTCACGCTGATCTGGGTGCCTGGTCATTGTCGTATCTATGGCAATGAGCAGGCTGACTTACTTGCAAAGTCGGCTGTAGAGCTCGAGGAGACTTGGGACGTTCCTCGTGATCTACGGTCGAGTCTCTCTCTCGGAAAGAAATCAATAAATCTTCTGTGGCAAGGTCAGTGGACCAGACTAAATATTCCGACCTGTAAGCCGTACCTGGGCTACTGGGACACCGCCAACCGCCCCAGTCGCCTGGAAGAAAAAGTGTTGGCACGGTTACGGCTCAATGCCACCATTTTAACACATATGAAACCTTATATGGAAAGACGCTTCCCACCGCACTGTGACATCTGTGATGCGGTGTTATCTATCAGTCATATCATCCTGCGCTGTCGGCGATTTATTCGTGAACGTACTTCACTTATAAATTACTGCGGCGCAGCAGACGTCCCCTTCACCCTGTCCACCATCCTGGGTGATGGGGACATTGTTATGACTGATAAATTGATGGCTTTCTTGAGAGAGACCGGACTGATCAGAGTGATGTGACTTTTTTACTGTGTGGTTATGGTTTTTATCAACGGTAAATATGTATATATTGTAATATTAATTAGGGTTGACAGTTGACATATTTTAAATAGTTCCTCCTCCCACTGATCTATTTCTAATATAGATGTCCCCTACATTAAGCCAAGTTCCTCTCCTGACAGTCACCAGCTGATGAGTGCAAGTGTGCAATATAGGAAGGTATTGGGCACTTGCAGTCGATGGTGATCTGCTGGGAGAGGTTCTTCACTTATTGTATAAATTATGTAAATACATTATACTATCCTGCTTAAGTTATTCTAATTAGGGCCGACAGCTGACGTATATGGAAATGTTCCTGACTCGTCTGGTTCCCTTTCATATATTGATGTCCCCTATATTAGGTTGTGCCTCGACTGACAGTCACCAGGTGATGAGTGCAGGTATGTCATGTAGAAAGGCATAACATATCTGCAGTCGATGGTGCTCTGTTTGTCGAAATATTTTTATCATTAGTTTAAGCCTAGCTATTTGTCTCTGTAGGATTTAGTATAGGTTAGCGATTTGTCTGTTAGGTGATTAGTTTTAGGGTCTTTAGATTATTTTTCTTTATATTATAAGGTATAAAAAATATAAAACCAAGAAAAAATTTAAAAAACTAAAAATACAAAAAAATAAATAAAATTAAAATTATATATATATATATATATATATATATATATATATATATATATATATATGTGTGTGTGTGTGTGTGTGTGTGTACGTTTGCATGAAAGTGTGTCTTATGTATGCATGGAAGTGTGTGTGTGTGTGTGTGTGTGTGTGTGTGTGTGTGTGTGTGTGTGTATGTAAATATATATATATTTATATAATATATATAGATATATATATATATGTTTGTTTATTTATGTATATATGTTTAAATGTATATACATATATATATCCGGCCTTAATAACCAGGGGCTTCGGCCCCAATGGTTGATAGGCCAAAAAAAAAAAAAAAAAAAAAAAAAAAAAAATTTATGAGGGGAGAGGTTAAGGGAGGAGGAAGGCTGGGGGTGCTGATAGTTCCTACCCCTCCCTCTTACATCCCCACCCTTCTCACACAGTTACCAGATAGATGAATGTTGGCTACTGCTTCGCTACCACTTACTATTTCGAATTGGTGAGCGAGTGTATAACGCGCAACTTTCCTCCGGTGTACAGTACATACACACAGTCTGCCGACCAGCACTGGCTTCGCATGGGGGCGTGGTTTAGTGACGTCGCGCGAGCTGTCCTTGACCATGAATCTGCTAAATAGAATCTTTGACTGATATGATTAACAGAGGTCCACTGCAGATGCCTGCTGAAAAATTTTATTCTCAGTTATCTGTCTTGAGGGAGATATATAAAGGTGTTCATGGTGAAGGCTTGCAAGACGAAGCTAAGTGTGTGCAGACTCTTATATATGAAATGGAACAGGCTGGTGTTGATCCCCCACAGTTCATTCATTGCTGAAATCTTTATTTCCTTTAAAATGAGATAACTAAAATAATTACTAAAAACAAGCGAAAGTCTAGTGAAAGCAGAGGTTTATTAAAGGAAAAAAAAATAAGCCAAACAAATAGCCGGTGAATGCTAGTTCTTGTTCTTTGTGATTAACCAAGCTTGTTATGTTCTTCATCCTTATTTATATGATTTAGTCATGCTTAATTTACCATATTCTTAGCTACTGCTGACTTGCTGCATCTCATGTACAATTATTGTTCTCCTGTTTATGATAAAACTTGATTTAATGTAGCTATTTCTGTTAACCCCTTCACTTCGAGGGCGTGCTTTTATGTTTTGTTCTGACTAAAACCAGGAGTTAATTAAAAACTGTCTTCCAGACAGTTTTTACCCTTTCACGCTTCAGGGGCTCCCTAAACTGAATAAAATCGTCCGGTGTCAGTAAGAAAAAAAAGCATACAAAATATGTCCTCGGACTGAAGGGGTGATATTGTCTGTTGCTTTTTCTAATGAATGCTATTTTGTTTAGCAATATAATAACTACAAGGCCTACTGATGTCATTGATTGATACCTATTATTGCTTATTAGATAAAATTATTGTGATTATGTATCACATTTATCTTCATTTAAGAAACAGCTGGACACCGAGACGTGGAGGGATAGTAGAGCGCACAGTTCACACTGAGAATACAGACAGAGAGAGGAAGTGGGAGCTACACTGCACAGCTCGCGCTACATCATGCGCCAACCAGGCTCAGTTTGAGTCGGCTGGCTGGCAGACTGTATGCATAGGTAGACTTAGTGAATAAATCCGATGGAAGATTGGATTTTTTGCTCAGATTTGCCACTCAGGGGCTAACGCTGCTGATTACCGTCGCTTTCCTGTCGGAGCTGAATAAATTAACTCTGGCCCCTATGTTCCTGATGAGGCGAATAGTATGATGAATGTACAGTAAATGCATATATATGACCGTCCTGTCTATCAAGAAACACACACACACACACACACACACACACACAAAGTAACCTGGCTAACCAAAATTCAAGCCAAGCTTGTTGCACTGCACTGAAATTATAAAACGCGAAAGTGGCTGAGTTTGATCAACAAAAGAAATGATACTATTTCGCAGGTCGGTTGAAAAGGAATGAGTGGCTTTATAGAAGCATTTTAAAAGAAGGTAAACATATAGTGACGTATTCTGATAGCATTAGTAATACCCTATAAAGTCCATGTGATATCCATTGTTGCAAGCAACGGCAGGAAAAAAAAATGATTATATGAAACTTATAATAGGTTAATTTGTGGTACTAAGGAATGCCCACTGCCACTCTTGATGCAGAGCTGCCTTCAGGTTTCTCTACACTGAGTGGCAAGCCAAACAGTTTATTGAACCTAGAAGATCGTGTAGTTCGCCGTCTGGTAATGGTATGAGCAAATAGACGCCTGGTGGTTTAGTGGGTTTAAGTCTACAAAGTGAATGTGGCCTGTAAGTGATTACCTCCATGGAGTGGGTGGGGTTTGTTGTTTAAATAAAGCCGCCCAGGGAAGGTAACAGTAAACTTTCACTTTATACGAGTATGTCTGACCTAAGTAGCCATTGCCAAGCCCATCAATGCTCCTGCTGTGCCAGTGGCTGATAAATGTTGTATAATTATTTATCATGTGTAGGATCCCGCCCTAGGCTGCTATAGTCTACAGTATTCAAAGGCAGGTTGCCAGCTTACAACCCTGACGGCACTACATAATCGAAGACACCCAGCAGCCTGCCGATTTGAACTGACACGTGCAAGAAGCATGACCTTCCCACAACAGTCATCACTTAATTCTGTGAACCATCCGCATCATCAGGAAAAGAACTGGTAATTGTTCTGTTTACTGTATGTAGCCTATGTGAATACACTGGGCTCTAGTCCTTCCTGGCTAAAGTTGTTTCTTAATCCCTATCGATAACCCTATCATGAACGAGCTAGGAATAAAGAATGTTTTACCTTTATGATCCAAGAACTTCTGCAGTTTTAATAGTGAACGAAGAGATGCTTGGCTCTTTTTCCCTGGACACTCTGATGATACTTCAACATATGCGTTTGACTTTTTCCCGTTGATGGATCCTAAAGTGCCAATTTATAAGGTACTAGAAGGGTTTCCAGGCATGGCTTGGGTAAAACTCTATGATTGTGCATCACCAGGGACCCTGGATGGTGCATGGTGAAGGACAGCACCCAATGCAGGCCATTCCTCTTCCCGGAATGTCAAGAGCATGTGGCATATGTGCTCTTGGAATTCAAGGAGAGTCATAGGCCTGGTGGCGTTCTTTTTGTATAGGGTGTAGGCATTGAAGAGGGTCGTGTGGATAAAATAGAAGCACATTTTCATTGTCTATTTAACCGTTCTCCTTTGGGCAGGGTAGTAGTGGATCATCTGATTGAAATGATACACCCTGCACATATGCTGATTGTAGTCCTCCACCATGCCTGGCTTTTTCATAGTCTTGATGATGTGGTGGAATTTACTATCTGTGCCCTTGACTCTCCCATGTACCTGCTTAGAAACGGTGGTGTCACAGTGAAAAGTGGACACCATACTTACGATACCGTACACTTGTCTTTCCACAGCAACACCAACATGTTACCATTGTGCCTAGCTTCCACTTCTTCATCAAGAAGCGTCTAGCACTGCTGATGTCCTGCAGCTCCTTTGGTGCTCCCCTTATAAGCCATAGTGTGCCATAGGAGGAGTAGACTGTAGCACCGGTCGAGCAGGGCAGTACTCCCATGGTGGATATAAAGCTGATGACAGGGAGAGCTGGAGCTCTCGTTTCATCAGCCCTCAGGACTAGTTCCTGACCATCCCCCTTTGCTGAACTTTTTCACTGTTTCAGTAACACATAGAGTAGGCCAGTGTGCTCTCCAATACAAGTTTCTTTAACTATCATCACTAAACTACATGCACAGTACACACTATACTTCCTTTTCAAAACTAAATAAAAGAAAAATACCGCAAAACAACAATGTCTCGGAGTCCAGGGGGAGGGACCATAAATGCCCCTACCATCCGCCCCTCTCCCGGTAACGACACTCTGAGTTGCCTGGATCCACTGTCTGACTCACTTCTTCATTTCTGCAACATTCGCGGCCTTTCCTCTAACTTTGTGTCTGTTGAACACCACCTCTCCTCCTCTAAATCTCACCTTCTCTTTCATACTGAGACTCAGCTGTCTGAGGCAACTGACAGCAAACCCTTCTCTGTATCCTCCTACTTTCTCTATACTTATTTCAAAGCAAAAGGTGGATGTTGAGTATATGTTCACGACGACCTATCTTGCTCTCGTGTTCTTGAACTTGATTCTTCTGAATTCTCTACTCTCTGGCTTCGGCTCTCCTGTCATTCTCTGACTAAATACATCTGCATTATTTACTTATCTCCTAATTCTACTGACTACCAAAAATTCTTCGACTATCTTACTTCTATGATGGAACACATTCTATCCATTTCTCCTTTCTCTGAAATCTCCATTCTTGGAGATTTCAATGTTCACCATCACCTTTGGCTCTCCTCTCCTGTCACTGATCCATCTGGCGAACAAGTCTATATCTTTTCTATCCTTAATGACCTAGAGAAGCTTGTACAACACCCTACCCGTATCCCTGACCGCCTTGGAGAGAGCTCTAACATACTTGACCTTTTCCTTACAACTAATCCTTCTGCTTACACTGTTAATCTTTTCTCTCCATTGGGCTCCTCCGATCATAACCTTGTTACTTTAACCTGTCCTATCACTCCGGTACGGTCTGTGGACCCTGTAAAGAAACGTCGTCTGTGGCACTTTGGAGCTGTGGATTGGGAGGCCCTCAGGCAGTACTTCTTTGATATTCCCTGGAATGATTATTGCTTCCGTGGCCGGGAGCCATCTGAGTGTGCCTTGCACAGTACGGAGGTTATTCTTTTGGTCATGGAAGCATACATTCCTTTCTCATATCCTCTGACTAATGCAAGAAAGCCTTGGTTTAATCACGCTTGTTCTAATGCTGTCCGCAACAAGGAGGGGGCCTATAAAAGGTACCGGAACCAACCCACCACTGAATCACATCTTTTCTATGTTTCTGCCCGGAATCGTGCTAAGTCTGTTCTTCGCTCTGAAAAAAATAATTTCATCCGTTGTAAATGCTCTCAACTCTCCAACTCAAATTCTTCCCACTCCTTCTGGCACCTTGCCAAAAACCTTTCTAACAACTTTACCTCATCATCCTTCCCTCCTCTTCTCTACTCTGATGGCTCTGTAGCTTTTTCTTTTACTGGTAAAGCAGATCTCTTCGCTCAGGCTTTCTCCTCCAGTTCCACCTTAGACAATTCCGGTGCTGTTCCTCCCTCACTTCCCCCTCTGACTTCCTCATGGCTGACATTAAAATTTCTTCAACTGATGTATTTTCTGCCATCATTGGCCTCAATACTAACAAGGCATTTGGGCCTGATGAGGTCCCTCCTGTTGTCCTGAAGAACTGTGCTTCGGTGCTTACACCCTGCCTAGGTAAACTCTTTTGCCTTTGTCTTTCCACTTGTACCTTTCCTTCTTGCTGGAAGTTTGTTCTCATTCAGCCGGTCCCAAAGAAGGGTGACCGTTCCCAACCCTCTAAGTATCGTCCATTTGCTTTAACATCCAGTGTTTCAAAAGTTTTTGAGTCCATTCTTAACAGAAAAATTTTAAAGCATCTTCCGTATTACATCCTTCTTTCTGACTGTCAGTATGGGCTCCGTCAGGGACGCTCCACTTGCGATCTTTTCACCTACCTTTCAGATTCCTGGTCATTCTCCTTTCGGGACTGGCGAAAGCTCTTGCCATTGCACTTGACATCTCAAAGGCTTTCGATAAAGTCTGGCATAAATCTGTAATTTCCAAACTGCCCTTTTACGGTTTCTATCCTTCTATCTGTGCCTTCATTTTTAGCTTCCTTTCCGGTCGTTCTATAGCTGCTGTTGTAGACGGCCATCGTTCTTCTCCTAGATCTATTATCAATGGTGTTCCTCAGGGCTCTGTCCTATCACCAACTCTCTTCCTTTTATTCATCAATGATCTTCTAAGTTGTACAACTAACCCTATCCACTCATACGTTGATGATTCCACCCTTCACCTTTCCATTCGGATCCCGCAACGTCCATCTCAGCAGTTACTTCAACAAACAAGAGATGAGGCTATGGCACACCTAATGTCTGACTTGGCTCGTATCTCTGACTGGGGTAAATATAATCTTGTTGTTTTAAATGCATCAAAGACTCAGGTTTTACACCTATCAATCCTTAACAATCTTGCACAGGAATACCCACTAATGTTTAATAATACCCAGATCAATCCTGGATCATCCTTGAACATGCTTGGGGTTTCATTCACACAGGACTTATCTTGGAAAGATCATTTTTCATCTCTTGTGAAATCTGCTTCCAAGAGATTAGGTGTGCTAAGCCGACTCCATGCCTTCTTTACTCCTGCACAGTTGTTGACTTTATATACTGGTTTTATTCGCCCCTGTATAGAGTACAACTCTCATGTGTGGGAAGGCTCCCCACATACAGCTCTTCTCAATAGGGTGGAGTTAAAGGCTATTCGTCTCATCAACTCTCTTCCTCTTACTGGCTCCCTTCAAACTTTGTCTCTTCACTGCGCTATTGCCTCTTTATCTCTTTTCTAACACTGCTTCAATGGTCACTGCTCCTCTGAACTGTCTGCTTGCATCTTTCCACCTCTATAACAGGCGTGTAGCACCCGTCTAGCAACAAACTCTCATCTCTTTGCTGTCCAACTCTCGAATGCAAGAGTTAACCGTTGCTCTCAGTCCCTCATTTATGCAACAGGTCAACCCTGGAACTGTCTCCCTCTGTCTGTATTTCTTACTTCCTATGATCTGCCGTCTTTCAAGCACAGTGTGTCCAGGCATCTCGAAATGAATGGACCTTGAATTTGGCTCTCTTTTGTACTGTTTTTGTTTCCTTCTTGGAAGGAATGTTAATGCGGGCTCAGCCTTTGGTTCCTTCTTCCTCGTATAAAAAAAAAAAATACACTTTCTCATTGAAGAGGTATTCGGACAGTGATACAGAGTTGTAAAAATTGTCCATATACAACTTGTAACCAATGTTCTTCATAGGTTCAACGAGGCTCCACACAGTGTTTTCAAGCGATTTCTTCTCCCCTATGTATACCTCAAAGTTCCAAATGTAGCCACTCTTTGCCTTGGCCAAGATGTAAAGTTTGATGGTATACTTTTGAGGCTTCATTAGGTCATATACACGGAAGAAGAGGCACCCCATCCAACCCAGAGATCCCTCATCCAGGCTCAGATGTTCAGACTGGATGTACACCTCCCTGAACCTCTGAAGGAGGTACTGCATCACTGTGCAAATCCTTATGAGCCATCGTGATTGTCCTCGGGTATGGCGAGACTGCTGAATACATGAAAGTGCTTCAGGATGGCCCAGAAGAGCTTTCCACACGTCAGCCACCGAAATATGGGGTAATCGTGAACCTCCATGGACTGCCAATAGTGTCTTATGGTTGGCAGGTCACAAATCCCCATAAGAAAATACAACCTGAGGAACCTGGCCATCTTTACTTCATTGCAGAGGCACCAAGCATCTAGTGGAGCCCCCATGAATTTTGCAAAGTCGTTTATCTCCACCGTCAGGTAAGGTAGCAACTCCCTGGTAAAAAAATGTTGGAAATGTTAGAGTGGAGTAGCTGATGCTGCCACTCGCAAACCTGGAGCTTCGGTGAAGGGGCCTGCACTGGGTATTGCAGGTAATGACCTAGATCTCCAGGTACCTCCCTAATGGTCTTCACCTTGGGAAATGCTTGGCTGAGTATGTGTGTGGTGCACACTACCCTGAGCCAGATCACTACCTCTCAGCGAACCACCACTACCTCGCCGAGGCCCATGCCGCCCTCGTGTTTGTGGAGGATAGGAAGATGACGATGATGGTTGTGTTGATGATCGTTGTGTTGATGAAGGATCTGATGAGGGTTGAGGTGTAGATGATAGTGGCAGAGATGGTTCTGGTGGAGATGGTAATGGTGGAGATGGTTGTGGTCCTGACGATGATGATAGCTGAAATTCTCAGGGTATGAAGTCTGAGGGGTGATGATTTGGTATGGGAAGATGAGACAGATGTATCTTGGATGGGTGAAATGTGGGCAGGCTGGAGTATAGTGATAGTGCAGACTGGAGTGTAGTGAGAGAATAGGGTGATTATGAGTATGAAGAGCCCTGTGTATGAGGTGGGGGGGGGGGTGGAAGAGAGGTGGCTATACGGGACTGCTGTCTCCATGGTGGTGGTGGTAATGGTGGTACCAGTGGTAGTAATGGTGGTACCAGTTGTGTTAATGGTGGTACTAGTGGTGGCAGAGGAGGTGCTATAAGTGGTGGTAGTAGTGGTACTACCAATGTGGTAGTGGTGGTACCAGTGGTGGTAGTTGTGGTTCCAGTGGATGTAGTGGTGGTACTAACAGTGGTGGTAGTGGTGGTTCCGGTGGACGTAGTGGTGGTAATGATGGTGATACTGGAGGTGGCCTTGACCCTAAAGGGAGGTTTATCACAATGCCTGGGGGCAGGATTAGCTATCCTCTTCACTCTCTCTCTCTCTCTCTCTCTCTTCTCCTCACCCCATTTACTCTCAAAATCATTCTCCCCAGAATCTTTCTCTGTGTCCTCCTCACTCTCGTTTTCACTAAATAAATATTTCAGGTACTCCTCCTCGGATAACCCTTTCCCTACCATCGTGGTTACTATGAGTAGTGAAAGAGAACGGTCACGAGAGGTTATAGATTTGAAATTTGGATTTCCCTGAAAAAAAATATATATATATCTATATATAGTCTTCTTCACAGACACACTGCACTATATATCACACTATCACTACAATACATGTAAGGTATGGACGGATGACGAAATAGAAAATGAGGAATAAAATGGCCGACCACGTGCTTGTACACCCTGCTTGCCTGACTGCCGAGAGAACACTGAGCTAGTAATAGACCGCTTGTCGTTGTGACTGGGTTGACAGCGCTGCCATAATGTTTTCCTCGAACACAGACACCCTGCCCTATGACTCACCAAAATTTGACGCACTTTCAGCCACAGATGAAGTTTTGACAATGATTTATAGGGAAAGGGTGTCATAGTGCATCATCGATTACTCTTCAGGCTGAAAACACTTTTACACATTTTGGATCATTTTGCATGAAGGGGTTAAAACATCTAAATTCGTCATGAGAAGTCACACCTGTCAGAGCTGTTAACCCAACAACTGCAGCATTAGGTTTCCTGATCTACCTTCCTATGAAAAAAAAAAAAAAAAAAAAAAAAGGAAAACATTTTCTCTCAGAAATAATTTTGCTCGTATGAAATGAAATAGTGCATGGAAAGCTATGGGAAAAACAATTGAGTTCATTATTTACCTTAGTTCAGCCATGGAGAAGTGATGAATACATTCCTGGTCTAACCACCCATGCACAAAAAAATCGGAAAATTTTTTCTCAAAAATATTTTTTGTTTGTATGAAATGAAAGAATACATGGAAAAGTTTAGAAAAAACAAATATGAGTTCATTATTTACCTTAGTTCAGCCGTGGTGAAGCAATGAGGACATATAGGAGAAATATGTAATGCACCCATTTAAAAAAGAGAACTTGCTCTTAAGATGTATGTCGCAGCTACATGTTTTCCAGTATATGATGTACGTTGCAGCTATCAGATTAACAGAGTTCTATATGCATCACCCTTGATTTCCACAAAGGAAAGACAGACAGGCAGACAAACTCCCTCCCTCTCTCTCTCTCTCTCTAAAGAGACATGAATCTCCATGGAAATGCCCTGCCACATTTACCCCATAATATAAGATGGAAGTGTTAATTAACAAGTTCTTTGGTAGCTGGAGGCTGATTGCGCCCGATATTTTACGCATTCTTTAAGTTAGCACATTTTAGGTATGTTGATTCAAAAACTGTTGGGCTGTGATGCACTAATTGATGCACCATTTGGCTAATTTGAAGGTACAAACAGGAAAACAGATAAAGAGAATGGGATTTTAGTAGAGTATAGATAGATGTAGAGTTAATGTGATAAGGATGATGAGAATGGTGAGAATGATGATGATGCAGATGGTCACGGTGACGATACATTAATGATTATAACAACGAGACTGATAGCCTAGCAACAAAGGGAACAGTGGTCTTTTTTTTTTTTTAAGAAATCAAAATGTTCAGCAAAAGCCTGAATTTTCATATATAGTATAAAGATAGGGTAAAAGTAAAGGTGGGGGCATATGCCATGATGTGCTTAGCTGTGGTGCTTACCTCCGTAACATTGGCCTTTGAACTTGTGGGAGGTTATTTATCCAGTATCCTGGGATACAAGGCCACTGCATTATCCTGGTTACCAAGCTATCTCCCCTAGGTGTTACCCTAGGTACTCATTTTATCAATCACCCTACAAAGGATTGACAAACACATGAATCGAGTTGTGCCAGCTGCCCGTACCAGGATTCAAACCCTGGTGCTAACAGGCCATCAGCCTCTCAGTCAGCGATGATAACCACTCAGCCGCAGAAAAGGGCACCATTCCCACACCTACACCTACACCATACCACCACCACCACCACCACCACAAAGCAACATGGGCAATAAGCAGCTTACGTTGGTGTAAGGTCGCCAGTACAGAGTTTTGTAATGCTGCAACTGGTGGAGGCAATAGCAGTTTGGTCCAACATGGTAGCATATAGCCATCTCCATCTGACAACCATTCCACTGCACGAGTCACGTCATCCTACATAGCAATATATTTACCGTAGCAGAAAAAGTACACATTATACAGTATTTATGCCTATCAAACGAATCACTTGCTGGAACACTGGGAACATCGTTCTCTCCATAAAAGAGTCAAACAAGAGATGGTTGACATCAAATGCTTTTCAATCTAAGATGCCCGTAAACAATGCGGCTTGAACTATTGGTGGTTACTCACACTGAGGAGGACTTTCAGAGTATATCTGAGTCAGTATGGTCAGAATATTCAATATGTCTAGGTGATTTAGAAGGAGGAATGTGCATTTACTGAAACCTTCTCATATAAAAGAAGGCCAGTGAATTTTAGACTTAGAAATAAACATATCCAGTGCAATGAATAAACGAGGGAAGGATTTTTTGTACTAAATCTTTCTGCCAAAATGACCAGGCCAGGAAGGCAAATTCGAGGTGCAATCAAAGTATCTTGATGATAATATTGTATTGTCTGATTACCTACGGAAGGAGCAGAATTCCTGGTTCCTCCTTTCTTCATTCAATGCCAAAGAGTAACACGATCGTTGAATAGACAAGCATCTCATCCCGGTAACCCTGTTACACACGTACTCTCCTGTACGCTGGTGTTACTTTCATATTAGTATTTCAGCCACCAGACAACTTTATTTTAGCTATGGGAAGACCTCTTGAAAGGAAAAAATTTAAGAAGTTTCCAATAATCACTTTTCAATAAAAATATCCTTAATATTATGTTGTTGCAGCTTCCAGACAACCCTTTTCAGTGTAAAAGAAAACACTGCTGGGGAAGAGGTTAAGCTGAACGAAAACCTGGCGTTATTTGCATTCGGTCAACCATAATGTTAGGTTGTATCTGAAAGCAACTGAGTGCTGCATTAGCTTGGGCTCCTAGTTTATTTTGGCATATTTCAATTTTATTCTCTTGCTCGAAAGTTTTATTCGTTGCTTATACGTTACAGTTTATCTATGTCTGTCTATCTATCTACCGTATCTCTCTCTCTCTATATATATACACACACACACACACACACACACACACACACACACACACACACACAATTCTCCTACTCTGTCTGGCCGGAGAACTGCATTTTTGGTTCTATTTTTCAACTTTCATCATAGTAAATTTTGGTCTTAAAGATTTCAAGAACTTGATTTTAAACACCAGAAAATGTATATTTCACTTTCATATGTCTAATGGTTACCACACTACCGACCTTCAAAGAACGTCAGAAATAGTAGTTATTATTCCTTAGAGAGAGAGAGAGAGAGAGAGAGAAAGTGATAAATCATCGGGCAGTGACTAATGGGTGTCTGTGGCGCTGTCAGGTGAAATTTGTTTGGCCATCTTTTTCCCCTTAGTGAGAAGGAGGAGAGAGATTTTATAATCTTCCACACCCAGAATCCTCACACTTCATTTTTCTCTTTCCTTGTCTTTTTTAGTTCTGAAATTTCTTCGTTAAGCCCTAGTTCATTTCACAACCCATTCAGAAATTGTTTCATCTGTGCCTCATGTTTTAAATTACTTTTTATATAGTATGATAAAGCCTGCAACTTTTAGCTTTTAGTAAAGTGCTTTCACTAACTCTTTTGATCAGCATTTAGTCTGTCCCTCCTACCTTCTTTAGGGAGTGATGCCTGGTAGGAACACGTTTATCACGATAATGTCATTTTAACATACTTGGGAGAGATCCTCTGAGGCTGTAGGTGTAGGCTATAATGACTCTTAACTCTTTCAGCCATAGAATATCTTTTGCAAATAAGGACGTATCTCTGGAACTGAAGGGGTTTGAAACATCAATAATTATCCCTTTGAAGAACATATATTTTGCAAGTTCTTAATCGCCTGAGGTTTTTGGGAAGAGTACAAATGTGATGTCATGCTGTTAAAGAGGCAGGTGGAGACCATTCCGGACACTCTCAATGTCAGACGTCGCTTTCAAGCTGAATTCGACATTGTTATTGCTGCAAAAGCAATATTAACTGCATTGTATAAAAATAGTTACTGTAGACTGTTTTGAGCTGCTTCACCACCAGAGGTCTACCTTAAACTCAGCAAATTGCCTGGCATTAAAAAATATGCAACATTGAACAATATATGTTAAAGAAGGGATAAAACGAAAAGTGCTTCTTACTCATTGACGAGGAATGGTGTATGGTACACACACACACACACACACACACACACACACAAGCGCGCGCGCGGTACTGTACATCAGGTATACGTGTATTCTATGTCTGTCTGTATCCCTGATTGCCTTTCACAGTCTATACATATTTCTCTTTCTCTTAACTCTTACCTCTTGTTCTTTTTTTTTTTTTTTTTTTTTCTTTTTTCTTTTACACTTTTACCATTTTTTTCCTCTCCCTTCCTCTTCAAGCTGCTTCACCCTTCCCTTACTCATTCCTTGATCTTTCCCTTTCCTGCGTGCATTACCTCTCTTTCTCTCTCTCTTTCCTAATTATTTTTGTCTCTCATAATTGTTCATCCCCTCCCGAAAGAGTTCCCATGATCTCACACTTTCGTCACCGTCTTCATTCTTCCTCCGACGCATTCTGGTGTTTATTCCTTCCTTCATTTTACGGTTCCCCCTGACATTCTTCTGTCCTCTACTAATTCTTTCCTTTCTCCGCTTTTTCCTTCACCCTTTTGCGAGATTTCTCACATCTTGTTTCCCTCTCAGAGTTTTCTCGTTTGGTCTCCACGATTTATTACCGTCTTTCTCTACGCGGTTGTATTAATCTCATAAATAGTATGATTGTCTTTATTTGTCTATATTCTGTCTCCTACCAAACTGTCTACTTTCAACTTGTCTTGGAGGTATGTTGTTGTTGTTGTTGTTGTTGTTGTTGTTGTTGTTCGTGTTGTTGGTGTTGTTTCACTTCTCACTTTGTCATGTTTCAAATTATTTCCCCAGTTCATTCCTCCTCTTCAATCCACACTTTTCACATCTTTTTCCATCCTTTCCACCATCAGCTTTACTTTATTCACTGCTTCTCAGATTTGCAGTCTTCCTTATTCTCCTGTAGTGTTGTGTTCCTATCAACTGCACCATCATTTTTGTTCTTTTTTCTTTTTTGCACCGATTTCTTTCTTCACATAATTCCATAACTTATTTTCCGGTACTTTCCTTTAAGAGATGAATCTCCCCTCACTATTCTTAATCACAGTCTCTCCCCTCTTCCCGGCAGCGCTTTTTTTTTTTTTTTTTACTTGCTGCAAACCCAACAGGTCTGTAAGTGGTTCACTTGATGGATTTTTTTTTTCTCTCTCTCTCTCTCGTTCAGTGAAAATTCGAATACATGCCCTTTGGGAGCTCTGAGCGATTTTCTGATGAAATACACAGTTGCTCAGCTTTATTTTATTTTCAGCTGACGCTTCTGCTGCCTATATGGCGAGTTTCATTTTTTTTTTTCTCCTTTAAGGAAAGTTCGAATGTCTGCTTCTGCATAGGTCTGAGCAGTTTTCCTATGAAATACAAAGTTGCTCATCCTGACGTTTCGAGATAATCTGACATGTCATCGGTTGCATCAGCTGATGCATAGATTAGCAGTAGGTCTATGAAGATAGTCCT